>NW_006256829.1:10373039-10719829 GCF_000478725.1 Eutrema salsugineum
CCCGCTTCCTTTTGCTCCGATACACTAATTCAATTTTACGACGGTTTTACGACGATTCGATTTTACGACGGTTTTACGACGATTTGTCTAAACCCTAAACCCTAAGTCTAGGTTTTATGCCCTGAATGAATAGGGTTTAGACATTACGACGTCTTTACGACGAACCATCGTAATTTCGTCGTAAAGTTACGACGGTTTTACGACGAAATAGTGTACTCGTCGTAAAACCGTCGTAATGTTGAAATCCAAGAATTTGAATCTTTTATATCTTATTGGTTGTAAGGTATTTCACAATTGTTTTTGATTGGTTATCTTATTTTATATGAAATGCTATCAATCTGATCAAAATTAAAAATTTGAAAAAAAACATACATATTTACAAGTTCGTGCATGTTTTCGTAAATGTTAAGTGAAAGGTTATATATTTGATTACAGAATTTCATTTTTTACTATCTCATGTCATAAATCCATCATACATGCAAAGTTGTAAACCTTTTATGATATGTTAGGATACAATAACCTCTGCATTGTTCTTTATGCAATATCCCATTTATAAGATTTAGGGTTTACTCACTTTTTTAAAAAACATCGTAAAACCGTCGTAATATAATTGTAAATTTACGACGGTCTTACGTGTCGTGTCATGCAGTGGACCGACTGTTATACAACCAAATCGTCGGAAAACCGTCGTAATGTTACGACGGTTTTACGACGATCACAAAATCTATATAAGGGACGCGAGTCCTCCCCATTTCGTCGCTCATTCCTCTCTTCTCCCCTCTCTCTCTACAATAATTTCTCTCTCTAAAAAAAATCTCTCCTTCTCTCCCTGCTCTCCAGCCAATACTTGTAAGTTTTTTTTTCTAAAATAATTTCATTACATATTCTTTTAGATTTAGGTTCGGAATTTAGATTTAGGTTCGGAATTTAGATTTAGGTTCGAAATTTAGATAGGCCCAGATTTTGTAAATTTTAATAAAATTTTTTTGAAAAATTAGTAACAAATTTTTTTAAATTTTGTAGAATTTGTCGATATGGCTCCTCGGACTAAGAGATTTCACTACCGACAGCTCTTCGATTCTGACGGTTCGGCTCCGTCTACCTCGGCGACCGGCTCAGCCATCCCGGAGTCCTCGGGAACACAACGGACGGTTTCCCAACCGGTCGTTGTTCCGCAGCCGCCACCGCCTCCACCACCACCAGTCGAACCAGCGGCTCCTGATCACGCTGATCCTATCCCGCCTGTACCGTATGCCCAGTATACGGTACACGATCCTCTGGCGCAACCCGGTCGTGGGAACATGAACAAACTCGACCCGGATCGAGCCCCCAGCACCTATTGGTACGTAAATTTTTGCCAACAATATTTTTAAATTAATTAATATTTCGTCTTATATATTTGATATTAATTAACTATTTCTTTTTCTATTTGACTAGGTTTACGACCGACAATGCAGTCGGTCGTAACGTTTCGGATATCATCAAGGGGTTTTTCGTACAAACCCATACCAGCTACAAGAAGCTGGATCAGGCCACACTTAACACTTGGTTCAAGTGTTTTGCGGTAAGTAATTTCCTTTAATTTTAATTTTAAATTTTAACTTTTTACAATAAGTACTAACTTCTTTTTTTTTCCTAGCAAAACTGGCATTGGGAACCATCCGCACACGGATGTGTGGAGACGGCCTTCAAGGAGAAGGTCAAATTCCGCCTCAACAACACCGTTTCCGACTGGAAACGGAAGTGGGAGGTCGACGGCGACAAGGCCAAGCCGGCGCCTATGTCCAATTTCGTCTGGCGGGGCCTTGTCCAGTTCTGGTCGGATCCAATCAACCAGACTACGGCCGCCAAGTGTTCCGTATCTAGGTAAGTCGTAGTTAATTTCATTAATATTTACATTATTTTTTTCCTTTTAATAGATTCTAATCAAAATATTTTTCAGGAACGCTACTTACGATGCGGGAAATAAGAAGAACGTCCCGCACACTTCCGGCCAGATTCCTTTTGCCGGAAGACGGCTTATGATGGTAACTAAATTAAAATCTTAAATTTTTTTTTCTCAACTAATAAACTCTTATTTCTTGATAATAATTAATTTTTTCTTTTTTATTTTGTAGGTCGAAGATAACAGAGGAGAACTTCCTCCTATGACAAAGGTTTTCGCCGAGACGCATAAAAAGCGTAACGGCGAATTCACGGATCCTTGGGCGGAGGAGATCTACAACGCCGCATGTGCGGCGATCGAGGAGCGACAGACGCAGCTGACTCAGCAGGCGCGTCAAACGTCTCCCGAAGGTAGCTCGGTCCAATCGACCCCGGCGCTGACGGTGGCGGAGATGGACCAGATCTTCGAAGAGGTACGTAATTAAATATAATTACTTTTTTTAATTAATGTAACTTTAGTTTTAAATTATATTTCTAACCATAATGTTTTAATATGTTTGTAGGTTGCCCCAAAGAAAATGGGGCGGGTATTAGGGATGGGGTCCATCCGTGATACTCCGAGAGCTACGACGACTGGTCACGTCCGGGCTGCGGCGGATCCGGTTATCCGCCAGGAGATCGATCAGATGCGGACCTAGTACGAGATGAGGATCGACCAGTACGAGACGAGGGTCGACCGGTACGAGACGAAGATCGACCTGCTCTACGGTCTTTTCGAGATCATGGGAGCGGACAACCCGGTACTCATGGCGCAGTTGGACAAACTGAAGGCTGATGGGGTTCTCGGATCGTCTGCCGTCGGGTCATCTACTAGGACTCGACCGCCGGTGCAGACGGACGAGGAGATGTTCCGATCTCTCGGGGTCGACCCTCCTACAGCCGGAGCCGGAGATCAGGTGCCGGCGGGACCATCAAACCGAAGACCCGGCAAGGAGCACGTCCAAGACGATGGGGAGGAGGCCGGTGACGGGATCGACGATCTACATATAGATTTAGATGACCTGTAGGGTTTTTTTTGTAAATTACAATTAATTTTAATTTCAAATTGTAAATTATTTTTTTTATTTAAATTTTAATTCGAATTATTTTTTTTTTTAAATTTTCAATTATTTTTTTTTTTTATATATATATAAATCGTCGTATAATCGTCGTAATCGATTTATTCAAACCGTCGTAATGTCGTCGTACATATTACGACGACTTTACGACGATAATATACGACGACAAATACGACGATTATACGTCCGAGATTTACGACGCAATGAAGAAATACTTGATTTACGACGATTTTTGCGTCGTACATTTTACGACGATCTTACGTCGACCATTAACGACCACTTAACGATGGTCTAGGCGAAGACCAAGTGGACGCAATTCGATGTAAACTCGTCGTAAATTGTACGACGCATTTACGACGATTTTGTTTGCCTCGACGTTACGACGAAACAAAATCGTCGTATATTATACGACGATTTTACGACGATTTGTCTATTACGACGATGAGTTTACGACGATTTTGAATTCGTCGGTAATCCGTCGTAATGGCTCTATTACGACGAATTAACGACCATTTCGGCCGTCGTAAAATGATGTTTTTCTTGTTGTGAAAATTTTAAAATTGGATATCCGTTATCCGTTATCCGTTATCCATTTATTAAGATTTTGAAAATTTTGAAATCTTTGGATATGCATTTAATTTTTTGTTTTAATTATGTTCGAAAATTGTTTTTGGTTTAACTCTTTTACACATGATTGAAATTTATATTGCATGATAATTTTCTATTTCAGATTGTGAGAGAAGAACATGGAAATAGATAACACAAGGATATGAAGATAAATTAACTTCTCTATTACTATTTTCTTTTTTGCTATGTAAACTTTTAAACTTTGTATTATTTGAATGCTACTTGAATGCTTTAAAATTTTTAGTATTTGTAATTTTTGCTATGATGGTACATTTTAATTATATATATTATCTCATTATAATTTTAAAAATTGAAGATTTTTTTTAAATCAACAAAACCGGATATCCGGTCGGATATCCGTAAATATTCGGTTCAAACCAGATATTCGGTCTCCGGATATCCGGAGTTTTTGGATCCGGATCCGGATAGTAAAATTGATTATCCGTCAAACCCGGAGCCGGATCCGGATACTTTGAAAAGTCCGGATATCCGGCTCTGTTCCAGCCCTAGTTTCTACTTCATTGTTTATATATTATATTTTTACATACGATCACATATCTATTTCAGAGATTTTTTATTTTTGTCTGTTTCTACTTCATTTGTTTGTATTATATTCATCAAATGCTTTTACACCACGTTAATATCCATGGCTGGTCAATGGAAGAATTCATATGAATCATCTTCAACTTCCATCATATTGTTGATGAAATATCATGTTAAATATAATTTTATATATGCATCAGTTTTAGTTTGCACAAATTCATAGCAAATCACAAACTTGGTTCTAGTAAATTAACTGGTGTAGTAGTAACTTACTACACCAGCAACCATGTGGAATGAACTATGAGGGAACTTCAGCAAGACAGATCTGAATTCATCACTTTGGTTACTTAACAAAAAGAATCCTAAAGAATGAGAGAATATTGAAGGGAAAATGGCAAATTCGTACTTAACTCTTTCAACTGGTACCAATTAGTAGTGTGCTAATTAATACTCAAACTTTTGAAAATAGGAATATTCGTATCCCAACTTATATTATTTTGGCCAAAACTAATTTTGACTCAAATTCTGTTAGTCAATATCGTTAAAATATTAATGGTAATGAATCAGATGCCATGTGTCATCTTCGTTGGAATGAAACTGCAAAACGACGTCGTTTTATGGATATCATAGAGATCGAACCCAGGTTAATAGAAGGTCCGCACCATGTACGGGCTACAAATACTTAATAAAAAAATAGAAGGATTAGTTTGAATGGTCTCAATTATCCACAATAAAAAATGTTCAAATAATAATACAACCCAAGTTATTATGATTTGATAAAAAAAAATCTAGTTAGTTGACGACGAAGAAGAAAAAAACAATGTGAATTAGCTAACGGGGTTCACATCGTGTGCGGACTACAAATACTTAATAAATATGACGTTAAAATTAAAGAAAACTTTTATCTAATATGTTACTTTAGCTAACCCGCACTGGACTAAAAATATTTAATAAATAAAATATTAAAGTAAAATATAATTTTATTTAATATAATATTTCTATTTTGTAGTTTTTATTAATTTATACTAAATCGAAAATCAAAAATCTGAAATCAACATTCATTCATAGATAATAAATATGATTAATTTATTCTACCATAATCAGATTTAAATTGAAGTCGATTATTGTTGTTTATAACATCCATCTATCCTTTTTGATGTCTAAATTCTTGAATCAGGTTTGACGAGACCAAGCTGGAAGACAGCACCATGAGACACGATGTTTTGGTTGGGAGATAGGCTAAGAGATTCTGTCGACGACAGAACCTTAGTTTCACTAGACATGGCGACAGAGCCAAGTATGCTCGAGATGAAGACAAAACTAAAGATGAGGAAGAAGTTCATCTAGCTAACTTGTGAACAAAATAAATATGTTATAAAAATCGTCGTGGAGCTGACACGTAAACAAATCACTATACAATTAACTTATAGATAATTGAACTAATCGTATTGTTTCTTGATGATGATGAAAGGCATTGTTTTGTTTTTTTTCCTTTCAATTTTTTTTTTTGTTATTTGTTTGTATGTAACTGTTGATTCGACATCGAAATTACACAACTTTCCATTTCAATTTATATATCACTGATTCCAAATATGAGATAGAGCGGAACTGTAATTTTATTTGAATCTTTGAGAAATAATTTCTCATTGTTATCTGTTGAAGGATACACAATTGATGGATATAAGAATTTGCAGACTTTCTACATGCATCATTATTTTTCGAAATCGAAGTATTACATAATGATAATATTTATCTTAATTACTTAGAAATTATGAATTAAAGAAAATTGGCACCACACCACTTTATTTTCTTTACTTAACCGATCATATACACTGAACACTCATACCATTCCTTTTCGTTTGGAATTCTTCACCGATCATACACTGAATACTCATACTCATATTATTCCCTTTCCTTTTGTACTTCTCTTTTTAAGGAGTTATGTTTTTGTACTCTTACTCACGTCACTAAACAACTTTAAACGGTATTACCTGATCGTTCCTTACCCATAAGGAATTTAGTATAACCTTCTCTTATTTATTTACTGATCAAGTTAGTCATTCTAGTCCAAGGACTTGTGGTCAAGTGGTAAGGTGACGGGTTTAAGATGCCAACATGTTTGTTTGATCCACCTGCTATGCGAAACTATAACACATTATTTTTGGACACCTACATAGATATGGATCCTTACTTTTCGCCTATTTGAATATCCGGAAAGAGGATATGTCCATTGACTACACCTTTCTCAGGGATTAGTCAGGACCTTCCATAGGCCTGAAACTTATCCTGAATTATATAATAAAAAAGTTAATCCTTCTATCATGCATTTTCTTTGCTTTTGTATATACTATTTCATTTAATAAAATAATTTACAAACACTACAAAAAATATATCATATTCCTATAAATATTATCGTTAAAAAATCGTAGAAAATCGCTTTTCGTATCATTTTTCTATGATTTGTTTTATAGGTTATCGCCTGTCGGAAATCGAGAATGGTAAAAAAATGTAAGAAGTTTTCTACAAAATTTTTGGTAGAAAAATTTTCAATGAAATTTTGGTAGTAAAAAAGTCGTAGGAAATATCCGACCATTCTCTTATCATTTTCCTATAAACTATTTTCAACTGTTTTTCTACGAACTATTTCCTACAATTTTTCTATGATAATAAAAAATAATAATTAAAATAATAAATAAAAATTAAATTTGAAATTAACTAATTAATATTAATTACAAATTCTAATTTTAATATATATAAAACCAAAATTTTCTTTCAAATAAAACCAAAACAATATATTCTTAGTTTATTTAAATACAACATTATAATTAATCTAAACATTATAATAAAATTAAACCAACAATTAAACCAACCAAAAACAAGAGATAACCACCGCCATAGAGTATTCGATCCAAATCGAAGAAAAAAGAACTCCATAACCTTCATTGGAATCCACTGCACATCCCCACCGGACCAATCCACCACACCATCATACACCAGAAGCCACTAACCCCCACGCCGGCTTTGCGACTCCAGATCCATCACCACCAGCCTCATCAGACATTATCCTTCAAATCTCAACAAGGAAAAGCCACCAAGACAGCACCGCAAAAAGACCATCACCACCACCAGATCTCGTCCTCACACACTACAAGAAAATCGCCATTTTACAACTGGCCAAAACTGTTGTAAAACCCATTTTACGACATTGTTGTGACGGTTTCGAAATGGTCGTAAAACCATCGTCGTAAAAGGCTTTTCGTCATAAAATCGTCGTAACTGTTAAGACGATTACAAACGTCGTCGTAAATTCGTCGTAAACTTACCAACGAATTTACGACGATTTACATCGATTTGGTATACTACTAAAGTCGTCGTAAACTCGAAGTAACATTTCAACGTAATATAGTCGTAAGACTTTTCATCGTAAATTTGTCGTATATTTACTTTAAAACAATTACAACGATTATACGACGACTGGGATAAAAAAAATAAAAAAATTAAAAAATTTATCATTAATTTACATCTTAATACAAAAATAAAAAAAAACCTAATCTAATCCCCCATCCCCGTCTAAACTAATTCCGTCGTCTAGCCATGGGCCCGTCGTTCTCGGCATTCTCCCTGTGATCTGCACCTTGGTTTGAGATTTCTGCACCGTGGGCACCGCGTCTAGGAGGATCCACCCCGAGAGACCGGAACATCTCCTCGTCCGTCTGCACCGGTAGTGGCGGCCTCCTCGTAGAAGAAAACGAAGAAACGCCAAACGCTCCAGTAGCCTGCATCTTCTGTAGCTGTGCCGCAAGCAACGGGTTGTCGGCGCCCAAAATATCGAACAGATCATACATTTATTCGATCTTCATCTCGTACTGGTTGCGCTTCTGGTGCATCTCCTCTCGAAGTACTGTGGGATCCTCCGCACGAACATATCCGGTCCCAGTAGCATCCGGAGTATCGTGGATAGATCCCATCTCTAAAACTCAGTCCTTCTTCCAAGGGAAAACCTTCAAATAATTGTTGAAAATATAATTAGTATATAAAAATTTAAAATTTGAAAGTAAAGTTGATCAAAATTAATTACCTCCTCAAAAATCTTGTCAATCTCCGCAACCGTCAATACTGGAGTGGACTGGACCGAACTACCTCCAGAAGATATCAGAGGCACCTGCTGGGAGAGCTGCGTCTGCCGCTCATCGATCTTCGCACAGGCGCGTTGTAGATTTCCTCTGCTCGAGGATCTGTGAATTCGCCGTTCTTCTTCTTGTGCGTTTCGGCGAACACCTTCATCATCGGTGGAAGTTCTCCCCCGTTCTCTTCAGCTTACAAAATCAATTCAAAATTGTTAATAAGACGAATTACAGATTAATTGAAAAAAAAAACTTGTTATGAAAAACTTACCATCATTAGACGTCTTCCGGCGAAAAGAACCTGGCCGGAAGAGTGCGGAACATTTTTTGGATTTTCCACATCGTCTATAGCGTTCCTGAAAATGAAAAATTAATTAGTTTATAATTAAAAATGTAATATTATATTATAAATACATATTAATTTAATTTACAAACAAACCTGGATTCGGAACACTTGGCCGTAATAGTCTGGTGGTATGGGGTCAACCAATAGTGCATCAGACCTCCTAGACGCTATCGGCCATTGGAGCCGGCTTTTCCTTGTTTCCGTCGACCTCCCACTTCCGCTTCCAGTCAGAAACCGTGGTGTTGAGCTGGAACTTGACCTTCTCTCTGAAGGTCGTTATCACACGTTTGTGTGCGAAAGTTAGTAATTATTTTAAAAGATAAAAAATAATAATATAATTCATAATTTTAAAGAAATTACTTGAACCAAGTGTCAAAAGTTAGCTGATCCAGCTTTTTGAAACTGGTATGGGGTTGTAGGAAGAACCCTTTGATGATGACAGCAATACTCCGACCGACGTGGTTGTCGGTCGAAAACCTAGTCGTAAATATTTGTTAGATAGTTAAATTAATTATAAATATGAATATCTTAATAAAAAAAATTTGTTAAAAAATCAAAAATCATACCAAAACATCCCCAGGGCTCGATCCGAATCAAGGTTCTTCATACTGCCACGATCCGGTTGCTGTACAAGATCCTCAACCGTATATTGGGGCTGGTGCTGGTGCTGGCGGTGGCGTCGGAGGCGGTGGGACAACCACCACCATAGGTTGTGCTCCCGAAGACTCCAGGATGGTGGACTCTGTAGCTGAGATGGACAGGGCGCTACTGTTTGGATCAACAATGTTTCGGTAGTGGAACCACTTGGTCTGGGGAACCATCTGAATAATTTATAAATTAAAATTAAATATAATTATTAATTATATATATAATGAATTTATTTTATTTTTAAATTCCGGGCCTATCTAAATAACAAACCTAACATATTCCCCTAATTATTTTTATTTAACTATTAAAATTAATAACAAAAATATAAATTAAACTGAAAAAAAAAACTTACAAAATTCCTTAGGAGGGGAGAGAGAGGAAGGGAGAGCTAGAGAGAGAGGATTGTGTAGAGAGAGAAAAATATTTGAGAAATGAGCGACGAAGGAAGAAAAATCCGCGTCCTTTATAGATATTTTGTTCATGACGATTTAGTTGTTAAACCAACGTACCAGTGCATGACAAGCCACGTGGCATGCTCACAGCGTTTGACTGTTACGACAGATTTACGACGCTTGTTCATCAAACCGTCGTAAAATCGTCATAATACGCAGACATTTATATCCTGGTACCTCGGATCTGGGGCTAATTCGGTGGCTGTCAGAGGTATGATCACCATGAACATTACGACGGTTCTACGATGGTTTGATGAAAAAGCGTCGTAAAATCGTCGTAATATTACGACGCTGGTACGACGGTTATACGATGCTATTTAGAAACGTTATCAAACTCTAAATCTTTCAGAAATAATTATTGCATTAAGGACATGCAAAGCTGATTTTAAACTAACATATTAAAATACGCTCATCACTTTACATGTATGATTTATTTTTTGAATGAGATAACAAATATTTCAATCATCCTATCTAATATATAACGTTTTACTTAACATTTACAAAAACATGAATGATTTTGTAAATATGTATAAAATTTTTTAAATTTGTAATTTTTATCATAATGAATACTTTTCATATATAATAAGATAACCTATCAAAAACATTTGTGAATTAGTTAAAATCAATTCAGATATAAAGGATTCAAAATTTGGAATTTGACCTTTACGATGATTGTTCGACGTTTTTTACATCGTAAAATCGTGGTAAAAGTACGACGAATTTACGATTACTCGTCGTAAAGTCGTCGTAATACTCATACACTATTCAATCAGAGTATAAGGGTTTATTCAGAGTTTAGGGTTTAGTAAAATAGTCGGAAAATCGTCGTAATGGTTTAAATTATTAAAAAAAAATTCAAAAAAATACAAACATATATCAAAACCATGCATGAAAATCAATCAGATTCATCCTCTCGATGTTCTTCATCACCATCAACTTCATCTTCCGCCAAATCTTCATCATCGTCCTCGGTTTCATCAAATTCAACAGATTCACCTTCTTCTTCTGTATTATCGGGGAGATCTTCAACTTGACTGTTCTGAGGGTAAATTAAGAAAATCTCCTCATTGATATCTGGTTCAGTCAGATCTACGTAAGTGTCCTGTTGCAGTGGAACATATCCTCAACCCCTACAATATTGCCTCTCGGAGCCACTTTAATAAATGCTAAACATGAGATTCGTGTTGCTCAAACTCGGGGGTATGGCAGAAATGTGACTTTTTCCGCTTAAGAAGCTAATATAAATGGCTCAAACCTGTTGTACCGTCGTGATTTGTTCACGTCAACAACTCCTAATTTGTTTAATCGTACCCCTCTTCCAACAGTTGGATCAAACGTGTCAACTTTGAAGATAACAGTTTTCAGCCTTAACAATACAGGATACTCCACTTCAATTATTTATTGCAGAACTCCATAAAAAATTATTTCACCCATCACACAAACTCCACAGTTAGTTGTCGCCCTGCTTTATACTGTGACTGTATGTATGAAAAACATAGCCCCGAGTAAAATACAAGAAGGTTGTCGTTATTTTTGCCATCGGACCTAGGAGTAACTCATGGAACCATGTTGGATATTCATCCGGATCATTCGGGTCCACATAATCACAAAAGACTTGCTTTCTTAATTTTGCAAATATGAATATCCCATAACAATATATATATTATATGTACTTACGCTTTTAACCACTGGGCATAGTGTTGATATTTACGATCATTGATTTCAGTTTCAGAAAACCCGGAGATGCATTCTTTAACCTCGTGAACGAATGTGCTGCAAAATATGTTTATATAATGTTAAAACAACTAATAATTAACACTGACTTCTATATATATATATATAGTGAAAAAACTTTACCTCTCGTAAGACGATAATTCTTCGCAGTTTAGCAGGATGTATGTATGTGCATTGTGATAATCTTTTTCATTGGACCACCAAACTTCCTTTACCTTTCCACTAAGACGTCCGATCGGTGAGAATATGTCAGGTACACTCTCAACTGCATATGTTTGACCAACTCCTCCATTATTATATCGACGAGTAGCTCTTTTGCGTGTTCGTACTTTTGGTCTAAGATAGTACGAAGTAAAGTGCGAAGTGTCTTCCGTTAAGCTTCCCGTCTCTTCCATTAAGCTTCCCGCCACAATTGAACTTTTCACTTTAGCTAGGTTTTTGGCTTTACCCTTAAGATGCTTTATGAAACGTTCGAATGGATACATCCACTTGTACTGAACCGGTCCACCGAGCTCTGCTTCATGAGGGAGATGAACATGAAGGTGTTCCATAACATCAAAAAATGATGGCGGGAAGATCTTTTCTAAATTGCACAACAAGATTGGAATATTCGCTGCCAGTTGTGCTATTACATCAGCTGATAATGTTTATGTACTAAGATTCCGGAAAAAACACCAATGCTTGCATATGTACATATACATAATATTAGATAAAAATTTAATATGTACAAAAAATATAATAGAAATAAAGTGTAGTTAAGTATTAATTATTTTACCTCCAACAGTTTCATGGATATTTTTGGGCAAGTGTTCAGCAAATGCAAATGAAAATAATCGTTGCATAAACACGTGGCAGTCATGACTTTTCATTCCTGAAAACTTTACCTCCTTCTCAACAGATTTAGAAAGATTAGAAACATACCCATCAGGAAACTTAACGTCAGATGAAACCCATTTGAACAATGCTGACTTCTGATGTGCACTCAACCGAAATACAAGAACTGGTGCTTTCTCGTTTCTCACTATATGCAACTCACTTTTGTTGCATAAATCAGGCAAGTCCAATCTTGACTTACCATTTTCTATTGTTCTTCTTGTCACGTTCATAACTGTATGCATGATGTTATCAAAAAAGTTTTTCTCAATGTGCATGACATCAAGATTGTGTCTGAGCAGATGATCTCTCCAATACAGTAGTTGCCAAAAAATACATTTCTTGTGCCAATTATGATGAACTCCATAACCTTCAGGCATATTTGCAGGAGTGTGCCAGTTTCCCCATTTGGTTACTGTTTTCTCTGCCCCGCAATGCTCGATTTGCGCTTTAATATCAGCTCCTGTTAAATATACTGGTGGAGGGAGACATACACTTTTGTTCTTCCTAAATAACCTTTTGTTCCTCCAATATGGATGGTTATCCGATAAAAACCTGCAGTGACAATCAAACTAACAGGTTTTTCTACCATGTTTTAGCTGAAACGCATCAGTTCGATCAAGACAATAAGGACAAGATAACCTCCCATGTGTAGTCCATCCTGATAGCATACCATAAGTGGAGAAATCGCTTATTGTTCACATAAGCACAGCCCACATAATAAAAAATTTCCCCGTTGAACAATCATATGTTCGAATGCCGGTATACCATAGCTGTTTTAACTCATGTATGAGTGGCTGCAGAAATACATCGAGAGCTCGCTTCGGATGATTGGGACTTGGAACAAAAATATTAAGGAAAGAAAATTTCTTTTGCATGCACATATCTGGAGGAAGGTTTATAAGGGGACATGATTAATGACCATGATGAATATTGTCTACCTGACATACCAAATGGAACAAAACCATCAGTGCACACACAAAGATAGACATTACGTTTGAACTTAACAAAATCTGGGTATACCGTATTGAAGTGTTTCTATGTTTTTGCATCTGATAGATGAACAACTTCTCCATTTATTTTGTATGTTCTGCATGCCATTTCATCGATGCAGCTGTCTTTTCAGATTGATAAACTCGTTTCAACCTATCAGTTATAGGAATATACCACATACGTTGATACGATATCCTTTTACGCCCACCAGTTTGCGGCTTGTATCTTGGTTTTTGGCAAAATCGACATTCCTGCAGCTGATCATCATCTTTCCATAAAATCATACAATTATCAACACATACATCTATAATCTCATAAGGTAGACCAAGACTAAAAATCAACTTTTGTATTTCATAGTATGTTGTCACTGCCAAGTTATCCCCTGGAAGATATTATTTCATAAGATCAGCCCAATCATCCAAGCAAACCTCAGCCAGGTTATGATATGTTTTAATTGACATCATCCTAGCTGCCAACGATAATTTAGACAAGCCTTCTCTACATCCTTCGTAGATTGACTGATTAACATTGTCTAATAAATCATAAAATCGTTTATCATCTACATTGGGTTCCTCAACAGCATTACCAGTATGCGTTTCATGAAATGCATCAGTAACCATCTCATGCATTCTATCATGATCTACACCTTGATCACAGTGATACTGATTAGGCTGATAATAATTTGATTCATCAAAATCAACATGACTTTGATAATTACTACTACTACCAGCATTCATCAATATTACTGCCATATCCTTCTTTATGTTGATACCAAACAAAATATTGCGGCATAACCCTCTATTTAATAAATGCGTCCACATGGTTTTGATTAGAGTATACTTTATATTCTTGCATTTCAAACAAGGACAAAACATATTCCCGCTTTCTTTGGTTCTCTCCATATTTGTGGCCTGATACATGAATATTTCCAACCCGTTTTTAAATTCTTCTGTCAACGCCCCTTCTGAATCTTTACGCATATACATCCAGTTTTCTAGTTCGTATATAGATATCTCGAAAAAAACTCAAAAAAATTATGTCTCTCTCTCTATTGCTTATGTTTGAATGATGTTGTTGTGAATGAATGAAGAAATGAAGATGTATTTATAACAAAATTTCGGACATTACGACGCTTTTACATCGAAATCTCAAAATTACGACGATTTTACATCGATTATGCGAGAAAATATTTCAACGATATTAGGTAGGTGAACATGTTTAAAATGTTCTTAACCTACCTTCTCTTTCGACGTAAAATCGTCGTAATTACATCGGAATAGTGTCGTTGTAAATTTGTTGTAAGGTTATGTTGATTCTACGACGAATTTGCATGGAAAATCAAATATCTCTTTTATCAATGTATAATTGTCGTAAAGCATCGCAAAGTTTATGTCGAATTTACGACGACTTTCTTTTACGACGATTGTATGACGTTTTGTTTGTTCGTCGTACAATAGTTGTAAAACCGTTGGTTATTTGCGATGATTTTTAAACCGTCGTAACAAACCGTTGGAAAATGACTGTTTTCTTGTAGTGACATAGCTGCACCTGTCTCCACCAAAAATGCATAATCTTAGATTTGTGATTTCATCTAACAAATGAGGTGAAGAAAAATTGAATTTGGGGGAAAACAAAAATATTGAAGAGATGGAAAAAAAGAAGAGCCCATTTAGAATGAGAGAGTTAGGGAAAATGAAAAATTTCTTATGTATAAAGTTAGGTCATAAATTTTTATACCGAATTCTTACATTTTATTTATGGATGATATTTGGTAGGAAAGTGATAAAAAAATTTCGACGACGTTTTTATCATTCTAATAGTTAGTGTAGTTCCTAATAGTTTCTGACAAAAATTTCTACCATTTTTATATGTCATCAA
This sequence comes from Eutrema salsugineum, assembly GCF_000478725.1. Lineage (NCBI taxonomy): Eukaryota > Viridiplantae > Streptophyta > Magnoliopsida > Brassicales > Brassicaceae > Eutrema > Eutrema salsugineum. The sequence goes on from NW_006256829.1 coordinate 10,388,260, forward strand.
AATTTAGTTGAAAAATGATATAAAAAAAACAAAAATCCTTTTACCAATAATTTTGTGAAAAATTTATTAAAAAATAACATATTTTCTTGTAGTAAAATCTATATATATAAAGTAAAATGTTCTCTCTTCTCATGATGCCACATCATTTTCTCAAACTCTAAATTTTGACACATCATCAATTCATATATTAATTTATAATTTATTATATTTTGTGTTATTATACTTTAATTCTCATAGTAACTATCATCCATTAATTTAACAAGAATATGAAAAGACACTCTTTATAAATAATAATTTATATTTTAATACATTTATTCATTATTATTTTAAAGGTTTTACTTTATTTATAAGATTCAATAGATGTGAATAGTAAACTATAAAATTCTAAGATACTCGGACATGATCCAGTTTTGCCAAATCCGAAAAAAAAATTCTCGGATCCAAAATTTTTAATATCTAAAAATATCAAAATTCGTTTTAGAACTGTTATAAAACACTAGAATATAACAGAAGACATAAATTTAAAGAAAATTAGAATAATAGATTATAAAATTAATGCATATTAACGGGTAAGGAATATTCGAACGATTTTCAAAAAACTCGAGTGACAATTATATATTTTCCTATTTTAATTATTTTTGTTATTTGTAATAGGATGTCATGCAATAATTTACAAAATAAAATTTATTTTTTAAAATGACTACTTAAATAATAATATAGAGATGTAAGAATGCATATTTTGTGAAACAAATTATGGTATCACAAAGTGTTAACATGTTCAACCTAATCTTTGAAACATAAAATGGGTGAAGTTCTCTTTAAAATATTATACAGATCTCAGGCTAGAGAGGTGATATTGAGAGTGGCTAGAAAAAAGAAAAACCTGAGAAATATAGAAATTTCAACCGGTCCAATATGTTGTGTGTGATTCAACATGTTACATTGATGAGAGAGAGAACATAAGAGGAAAAAGGAGAGTGAGAGGGAGACGGAGACGGAGAAAGAGAGGGAGAGGGAGATAGAGAGGGAAATACGTTATGAATAAATTTTAGAAATACGTTAGAGAATTGAGATAATTTCAAATAATTAATTGCTTATTACATATATTTTTTTTCCTAAATGCAACAATCAAGAATTGCATATATTCGAAAATTATAAACCCACATTAATATAAAAATATTTACAAACGAAATTTGATTTGAAGTTCTAATTGATATATTATTTGATTATTTTCTAAATATTGTATATAAAATTATTAAATACTATAAATATATATATATAAAATTGAAATACAAAATCTAATGAAAAAAAATTAATATCGTAAATTTTTCTTTTAAATATGTCAACAAATACAATACAAAATTTCGCGCGAAACGTAGATCAGCCCCTAATTTAAAATATTATATATTAGTAAATGAAGGGAAATACAAAAAGCATTAGCGGATAAATTTTGAGGTCCACCGAGTTTTTCTCTCATTTCTAACAATTTCATAGGCATTTTTACGGAATAACTTTGTTCTTATTTTTAGAAGAAAAAATCCTTTATATACAACGGGTTAATCATATATACATAACACATTCCATCAAAGAAAAAGAGAGAAAGTTAAGAAACAAACAAAAAAAATGTCGAAGAATGCAAATGTGGTTCTTTCAGCTCTTATTTGAAGATTTTCTTCTTCAAATCGACTGGTAATTAAAAGGTATCCTGATAGAGGAATCTCACCAATGCCTTTTTTGTGTGTTTATATTTCCTTATATATTTTAAGAAAAACTTCTCAAATAAATTTTTTTTTTTTATTATCTCTTTTAAACGAAACGAAAGCAAAAGGATAAACTTTTGTTTAAGTTCGGCATTTGCAAACATATTTTACAGAAAAGAGAAAATGCTTCATTTTCTAAAGCTTATGAAACTAATTAATTTTTAAAATAAAGTAAATGCAAATCCAAGACTTGAAGTCTGAAACAATTGAAAATCTAAATCTTTTGTGTGAATCTTCCAAAGAAAACGACGTTTTATATATTAATATCTAAATAATCCTAAAATATGTATTCTAATCATTTTAGGAAAATCCAAGCCCGCAACTATCGCACAAGTCTGTTTACGAATCGCAGAAAGAGCTGAGACACAAAGTTCGCTAATCCCGCAACTGAATTTAATGATGAACTTCTTCCACATCTTTAGTTTTGTCTTCATCTCGAGCATACTTGGGTGTGCCGCCATCTCGAGTGAAACTAAGGTTCTGTCGTCGACAGAATCTCTTAGCCTATCTCCCAACCGAAACATCGTGTCTCATGGTGCTGTCTTCGAGCTTGGTCTCTTCAAACCTGATCATTCAAGTTTGGAACGTTGGTATCTCGGGATTTGGTTCAAGACAGAAAAAACATATATTGTATGGGTTGCAAACAGAGACAAACCTCTCTCTAAACCTAACGGAACCCTCCAGATCAAGAACGGTAACATCCTCCTGCTCGACCAAACTACCCTTGTTTGGTCAACAAATGTGACGACGACGGAGAAGAAAAGTGATGAGAGATCTCCGTTAGTGGCCGAGCTTCACGCTGATGGCAACTTCGTGCTGCGTCGTCACTCCAGCAACAGTAATGATCATCATCATGATCCAGATAGTACTTTTCTGTGGCAGAGTTTCGATTTTCCTACCAACCTTTTGCTACCGTACACGAAACTCGGTTGGACGCGCAGAAGCGGGCGTAGCAGTGTGCTCAGATCGTGGAAAAACGATCACAATGATCCATCAAGTGGCGAGTTTTCATTTGGATTCGACTCTGCAAGTCAGTTTCGAGCGATCCCGGCGATTTTCACTTGGAAAGGGACTTCTCCGATTAACCGTTTTAGCCCTTGGCTTGGAGCTTTCACTTATGGCATTCCTCGAGAAAGCCCTTCTCGCTATCTCACATTTACGCTAACAGCGACCAAGGAAGAGGTGACTTTCTTCTTCTCTTGGGCTGATAAAACATCCAAATCGGTTCTTAAGTTAAACGCCACGGGAGTAATACAACTGCTAGTGTTGAATGCCAAGAACCGAAGATGGGACACCTTGTGGACATCAACAACTGACCGTTGCGAGGATTACAGCTTGTGTGGTCCGGACAGCTACTGTGATAAGGAGGTGTGTAACTGTATGAGTGGGTTTGAGCCCAAGAACCCGCATGCATGGACGTCTGGAAACAGGAGAGATGGGTGTGTGAGGAAGAGACCTCTGAGCTGTAATAATGGAGATAAATTTATTCCGCTGAGTAATGTCAAGTATCCTGATACTAGTAATGCGAGTATGCACTGGGGGATTGAGAAGTTGAACGAATGTGAGAAGTTGTGCTTGAGTAATTGTAGCTGCACTGCCTTTGCCATTGTTGCTAAGCAAGTTGGTAATGGTTTATCGGGTTGTGTGCACTGGACCGGAGAGCTCTTGGATGTTCGCAGATACGTCATCAATGTCAATCAGATTCTTTATGTCAGAAGTCACGGTTGATAAACAAATACTAGGTTTCGTAACGCGGAGATGAAGTTTCATCTACACGTACGACCATAAATAAATGGGTTAATTATATTACTTTTGAAACAAGTTCATTAAAAAGTTTAACAAATTTTGTAGACTTTATAAAGCTTTTAAAAATAGATGTTATAAGTTGGGGTTGTTGCAATTATCATTATGAGTTATTATATAGAGAGTTATATAGATTATGGCTCTAGATTCTTTACGTACCGGACATGTTACTCATTCTACCATTCCCATTCTTTTTTGTATTGCTCTTTTTTCTTCCAGCATGTGCTATTATTATACACAGGTCAATACATAATTCAGTTTGTTGAGTACTAGTAGTTATGTTACTCTTACACACGTCATGTTCATTTGCAGCTGTTTCGTAGCTTGAGAATGCTTTCACATTGGCATGCCCACACTAACAATATGTATATTAGGAGATATATAGTCAACGATTTCTACATATCTGACTAGTCAATATATATATATATATATATATAAATATATTTGTAAGCATGGAATATTATTTGTTTCCAACAGATTTCTGTGGAATGGTGATATGATATCCAATAAGGACGAAAATATTTGTTGTTGACCTTGTGCTTTTGTTCTTGAAACCAAAAGTTTATAATTTTGTTTACTGAAAGAAAATATGTTTTTGATTTGAATGTATGTAAATTTCTGTAAGTACTCAACAACTCACGCATATGCACTCTACTGAGTTTAAATGTAGATGATGGTACAAGAACGAAACTAATATAACTATTATATTGTATTTCATTATCGATCCCATTATGTTATTTTTTTTTGTTGCGAAAAAGTAAAAGCATTAACAAAAAAAAAGTTATAAAAATGTAAAGCTTTCATATTGCAGTTTTAGGTTTAGAGATTGATCTTACATAAAATATCTAAAACGATAGCAAAGCTAAAAATATGTAATAGATTATTTAATAAATCGTGAATAATCTTTTTTTTTTTCGTCGTCAATCGTGAATAATCGAATAAGGTTATTCTTGCAAGTTAATGAATGCTTGCAACAACTTTAAAGGAACAAAGAAAATAAAAGAGAAACGATATTATAATAAAAACGACACTTTGCATGAAATTTTAAAATTTCAAAAAAGTTGTTGTCCTTTGCATAATTACATACCAAAACCATCATGTTACACCAAGAAAACAGTTGTTTCAATCTAAAATAATTATATAAAAATTATAAATATAATAAAATATCACTCTAGAAAATAATTTTTTAGTACACACATATTAACACAGGCTATACTCAAGATTTTCTCTATTTAATTGTGATTTCATATCTAAATTTTTAATAGAAATCAAGAAATGCAATGTCATAAACCCAGATAATTTAAAATTTCCTGATTTATTCACAACATGTAATGACAATTTGTAAACATATGGAAATAGCTAAAAGTTAGTTATGCCACAAAAGAGTTGATTATTGTTTATAATGCATCCTTTAGATACTCCATGAACATCATTATGCCGGGAAGATCCTTTAGGCTAGACTTTGCCTACACACAAGACAAGTTGTAGTTAGGTCCTATATTATCTTCCAATGAATATTTAGTTTATATTACTTTATATTACATTTAGTTTTAGTTTTGATGTCCAAAAGTAGATAGAAAAAAAGTTCCTTTCACTTGCACTAAAGTTTTGAACTAAAGATGTCAGGACACCAATCAGATTTTCTGATACCACTAAGTTGAATTAAGAGCATCAGCGTAGGGGTACTTAGGCAATAAAATAATAATAAAGTTAAGTAAAGTACCTTTAAATTAAAATGAGGATTTTGTTGCCTCCAGTGCAAGAATTTCTAAAGGGGTACGTAAAAAAAGTTATAGTAATTTTTTGATTTAGAAAACAAATTTTTATTTTTGGATAGAACATAAATTATTTAACAACATTTGAAACAAATATGAAAAAAAAAAACTGAAAATTGAAGGCATTGGTGAATAGGTCTGATCAACATGTGAATTTGCGTTTCCTTCTCTGTATTGAAAATCTGAAAGATCAAATAGAGACGATTCATCTCGTTCGTCTTCTACTATCATGTTGTGGAGAATGATACAAGCTCTCATAATCTTCCCTATTTTGGTCTTATCCCAAAAAAGAGACGACAAAAAGCAGAGAATCGGTGATGTTTGTCGGAGATATCGAAGAGTCTGGAAGTGAAGAAGAGAGAATAGTCGATGAAACTATCTCACTTCTTCTGACCAATAAACACTTGCCACGTCTGACTCAAGCACCGATACTTACGAGCCTTATTTAAGTATCATTACTTGGGTTTTATTTTTGTTTTGATTTAATTTTGGGCTCAAGTATCGCTAAAATGAGGTTTAAGTACCTATGTTGTGGGTGCTCTAAGGTGCCCAAGTATTAATACTTCATGAATTCAAAAACGTTTTGAAAACTTAGATTACAAAATAAAAACGTTTTATGTGAATAAATCACAACATTTATTATACAATAATGTACAAAACGTTTTTGAAAACTTAAATTAGAAATTAAACGTTTTTATTTAAATAAACATAATATTTATTGTACAATAATGTACAAAAACGTTTTTGAAAATTTAAATTAGAAAAGAAAACGTTTTATTTAAATAAAACATAACAATTATTGTACAATAATGTACATTTTTTTTTTTTTAAATAAAATTTTGTTACACAAATTATGTACGATTCGGATTCTGCTGTAGAATCTGTGATAATTTTAATTCACAGATTGACAAAAAAATTGCACATAATACATTAAGCGGAAAAATAATACAGATATCCGATATGCACAAATCATGAACATTATCATTATGCACTAAATATGCGAAATAAAATTCTAAGAAAAATATAGAACTCTGATTTTGCACGGATAATTGTTTCCAAAAATTATAAAATTCTCACATAATGTACGATTTATGCACAGGCATGAAAATTAACAACAAAATTCAGATCAACAAAACTTTGAGTTCTACATCTATCATTTTCCATATTCAGTTCATAAATCTATTATACATAATGGATTAACTAGATGTTTATAACCATGCTCTGATACCACATGAAAGTGAAAATTTACATGAACCCCAAGATCTTTAAACAATTAGATGATCACATAATAGATTTATGAGAATGTTTATAGGATTACCTGCATTCATAGTTGCAAAGAGAAAATGATCCTCCTTGGATGAACTCTTGGATGGAAGATGAAATGCTTAAGCTAGGTGATTAGATTTCTCTCCCCTTGCCTAGAACTTTTAGGTGTTGTTTTTCTTAAGTTTTGCATATATGATGGTCTAATGGCAAGTATTTATAGGTGGAGAGAGGACCTAATTCCTCATTAGGGCTTCCATAGATTTAATCTCAACCATCCATCAAAGTAGAGATATTTAGGAATTACTCCTTTATTTCCAATATATTTGGACACCAATTACATTTAATAATAGCATTATTCCAATAAAAAATGGATGAATATAAGACCATATTATAGGGAAGAATTTATTCTTACATTCTCATGCAATTTTTTAGTATTAAATGGTGATAAAGTTGTTTAAGAAACTTTGGTGTAGAGACCCTTTAATTTGATGGGTGCAATGGTGGAAACCATCGATTTGTGTCGGAGAAAAGAAAAAAAGAAATGAAGAAAGGAAAAAAATTTCTCTTAAATTTCTAATCCAATCATAATATGCCACATGTATGAGAGAAACGTCTCTTCCTGTTCTAAAATAAGAGACGTTCTTTCAACTTATTGATGTTAAAACAAATTTAATTAATAGAAATTAAGAAGAGACGCTGATGGAAATGCGCGTTGACGGTGCTCTTACTCTTAGTACACTTGGTTTCACACCATTTCTCAATGATATAAAATGGCAATGCCAGAAAACATTGTTCAGGAAAAATAGAAAATGAAAGAAAATTATTTACTATGCTTTAGAGTTTGTACTGCAAAACAAGATATTAAATGACGTTTATCGACTCATTTGAGTCTAATTAGAATTACATGACCAAAAAAAAAAAGAAATCAAACTAAATTTACCACAAAAATCTAGAACAACAAGTCTTCTTAAACAGGACAAAAAAGTTCTTAAACACTGTTGTTTTTTTTTTCGGCAAAATAAAACTTATATTACTGATTATTGTAAGCAAATACATAATCGTTTTTGAGAAGAACAGACAACCATAAAGGCGGATTAGTACTACTTGAATAAAAAGATGAGCCAACAGGAAGAGCTTTGGTCAAGTGGTGAGCAGGTATATTGTGTTGACGCGGCACTGAATTATATCGTAAGCAGTTGAACTTGGATCCCCAGAACTTGATCTCCATGCAGAGATTATGAATAGCATAGTCTTGACCTTGGTCCTTAAGAATATCGATTAAGTTTTGGCAATCCCCTTCAAAAATAACATCACGATATCCCCGCATGTATGTATTCTGCATAGCCGTCAATAAGGCCTTTCCTTCCGCTTCTAAAGCTGAGTTTGAAAGTCCAAGATGGATTGCTCCCCAATAAGAATGTTTGCCATAAGCGTCTCTAACTATCCAACCTCCTGAAGATATTTTTGAAGAAGGATCAAAAGCAGCATCAAAGTTGCACTTGTGGAAGCCGGTACAAGGGATACTCCATCCTTGTGAATGTGAACGATTTTCTGAGATGTCCGAAGTAGGTGTAGAATCCTCTGTATTAGCAAGAAGCCATTCATTAACATCTGCCAAAGCAATAGAGACGTCTCTTGAGGGGTTTGGAATTTGTTTTCTGAAGATGAGGTTGTTTCTTGATTTCCAGAGGCGCCACATCAGCCAGAAAGGTAAAAGTTTTTGTTGTTTTGTTAGCCCATTAGCCGATTGAAGATCTAGCAGAGTTTTGAAATTGTCTTCCATGTTTGATGAAAGTTGAAAAAGACACGGAATCGGTAGACCACTCAGTCTCCACGTCATATGAGAGAAGGGGCATTCAAATAATAAATGGATGATAGTTTCATCTGACAAACCACAACAATGACAGGTTGGATCCACTTGAATACCCCGAGTAATGAGACGTGTTGAAGTACCCAATGCCTTAGAAAGTATCCTCCATAGGAAGTGTTTCAATTTGGGAACTAGTTTCAACTTCCAGATTCTGTTCTTTAAGAGAGGATCACCATGGGGTGGCAAGATGAGATTATTATCAGGATCCTCAAGTTTACGAGCCAAATAATACCCAGTTTTGACAGAATACTCTCCATCCTTCGTGTAGTGCCAAATAATCTTATCCCTTGCTTGTACTTGAGAGAGGAAAATGTTCTTGATCTGAACTTGATCTTGTAATGGCAGGATTTGCAGACGATGATCATCCCATCTTTTATGACCATAAGTCATAGAAATAAGGTCCGATACCAGCATTTGATCATTTTGTAAACCGGTTGCAGGCCGAGGGGGATCGGATGGGATCCAGTTATCCTGAAACACTTTGATGTCTGTACCATTACCAACATTGTATCGTATTCCTTTCTTGAGAAGCTCAAGCCCCACCAATATTGAAGACCACCCATAAGATTGGTATCGTTGAGATTTAGCATCCAGGAGAGATCCATGATTATAGTATTTTGCCTTAAACAATCTGGCGAAGAGTGTATCTGGGTACTTAAGTAATCTCCAGGCCTGTTTTGCAAGAAGTGCATCATTAAACTTCTCTAGATCTTTGAAACCCAATCCTCCATCCTTCTTAGACTTCTGTAGTTTCTTCCAGGCAATCCATGAGATCCCACGTTTATCTTGTTCTTTCTCCCACCAAAATTTAGAAATGAGACTTGAGATTTCTTTCACAACCCCTGATGGTACTTTAAAACATGACATAGAATACACTGGCATTGAGACTGCAACAGATTTAATCAGAACCTCTTTTCCAGCAGGGGATAGAAGCTTCGAACTCCAAGAAGACGTTCTTTTCTTAACTGCATCTGTAATGTACTTAAACATTTCAGATTTCTTTCTCCCAAAATGTTCTGGCAAACCTAGATATTTACCCCCTCCACCTTGGTTTTGTATGTCTAAAATATTTTTCAGACGTTGCTGTAAGTCTCCAGGGATTCTACTTCCAAAAGTTATCATGGATTTAGAGGTGTTAATCATTTGCCCTGAACTTCTTTCATAAACCGAGAAGATATCTCTGAGAGCCTTTGCATTCCGATTGTTTGCTTGGCAGAAAAAGATAGAATCATCTGCAAACAATAAATGTGTGATCGGAGGAACCCCATTTCCAATCTTTATACCTCTGATATTACCCTTGCGAACACCTTGCTTGATGAGATGACTGAGTACATCTGCACAAAGTATAAATAGATAAGGGGATAATGGATCCCCTTGTCTTAAGCCTCTTTCAGGGTGAATCATTCCTTTTGGATTGCCATTAATCAAAACAGAGTAGCTGACGGTTCTGACTGTAGCCATAATCTATTGAACCCAGGTATTGCAAAATCCAAACGCCTGCAAAGTTCTTTCCAAGAAATTCCATTCAACACGATCATAAGCCTTGCTTATATCTGTCTTCACAGCCATATATGTCTTAGACACACGTTTCCTGGCCTTAAGAGAATGCATCAATTCATTTGCAACAAGAACATTATCAGAAACCATCCTGCCTGGGATAAATGCTGCTTGTTCCTCAGACACAATCCGATGCAGAAGCGTTTTTAGCCGTAACACCAAGAGTTTAGAGATTATTTTGTATAGCACATTGCAGAGTCCTATTGGCCGATAATCAGAGAGAGTATTGGACTTTGTAATCTTGGGGATCATACATATATTAGTATGATTAACTCCAGGCCTCATAGAGCTTGTAGCAAAGAAACGACATACCTCCTTTATAACATCTGTGCCTACAATATCCCAACACTCTTGATAAAATCTGGCTGTAAAACCATCTGGACCAGGGCATTTATCCGATCCAATTGAACAAATGGCATCGAAAATCTCTTTATCAGTGAACTCCCGAGTGAGATGATCATTCATATCCGTAGTTACAGAAGCTTGGAAGTCAGTAAACAAGACTTCATGAACTGGATTCTTGGAGGAGGTATAAATATTCTGGAAAAATTTCTCAGCATGTATTCCAATGTCCTTATCACCTCTATAGATACCCCCTGTAGCATCTTGAATTGAATGCAATCTGTTCCTTGCATATCTGGATTTAGTGCAAGCATGGAAGTATTTGGTGTTACTATCCCCAACTGATAACCAAGTATTACGGCTTTTGGCTTTCCAATACAATTCTTCTTCTCGGTAAGCAGCTGCAAGTTGCCTTTGGAGAGAAGGAATCAGAGAACGCCTGTATCCCGAACTTTGTAAAGCAAAATCAAGATCTAGTTGCAAGGATTCAATCTTTTTTGCCGAATTTATTGAGGAATTTCGACGACAAAGTGACAAAGATTTCCTGCACTCTCTGATTTGGTCTGTAATAGAACAGTTGGGAGATAGATTGAGCGAATTCCAGCCATCAGCCACATAGTGCTTGAAATCTTTGTTTTGAATCAAGCGCTTGTCAAAATGAAAACGCTTAGGAGCTGATGAAGTTACAATTGCAATGCGAGTGATGAGCGGTCTATGATCAGAACCGTAAAGTGTTAAAAAAGTAACTAAAATAAAATCTAAAGTTTTCTATTGTTTATTTGAAAAATTAGGTCATATATACATGATATTATATGGGTCTCCATGATAGTAATAGACTAATAGTTTAGTCTTAGTTAAAATAGATTAATTTCAACCATACCAATATCATAAAGTTTAGGTTTAAAAGATTAATATTCCGATATTTTGTTTTTTGAAGCATATAAAATTTTGACCACCGTTACAATTTTTTTCAGTTTTTGTTTTTCTCTATGAATTTAGATTGGCAAATTTTTAAAAAAATTAAACAAGCAAATAAGGTCGTCATCATCTTCTGTCATTTTCTCTTAAGTACCTCTCTCTATTACAAATCCCCAACCCAAAAGATGCTTAAACCATAAGAAAGCCAAATCTCAAATTATATGGGAGACTATTGTTCTCTCTCTTATTGTTTATGTTTTAAATTATCAAAAAAACTCTTCTGAATGGATTATTAAAGAAAACCATTTTTACAGATATCAAAAGGAAAAGTTTTTAATAAGCTTTTGAGAGAGAGAGAGAGAGAGAGAGACAATCGTGGTGAGAAGAGACGAACCCGTAGCCCGTAGGCCATAGAGAGAGAGAGAGAGAGAAAAGACGTTCATTATAGGATGAACAAAACATCCTCTGTTTCTCTATTCTTCTTTTTTCTCCACATTTCCTCATCTGGGTCATCTTCCAAAATGGTGAATTTTTGTTTCTTTTTTTCAAAGTTCAAAATTTTATTTGTTCCCTTCTTTAATCGAGCGTTTAGTCATCATTGTCTCCTCCCCACCCCACCCCACCATTGTTTCCTGCCGTTATTCTTCTTAACGAATTTTCCGTTTCTGGGTTTTTGGTTTTATGATTTCGATGATGCATTTTTCAGATTTGAAGATCACCCAATTTCGCTATTTGATCAGGACAACAACAACAAAGGAAAGAAAAAGAGATCGGATTCCATCTTAGAATTGCAGACAACAAAAGTATGTTCCACGTCTTTGAATTTTCAATTTCAAACAGACTTTCGCTGAAACTCATCCGAAAAATTCCGTCTTTATGATTCTCGTCTGAGTCAATTTGTTTTTTATTTTCTTTTAAAAAAAATGTTGTGATGGTTTAGCAGGAGCTAAGAGATGGAATCGGATCTGGGGAAGCTCTTCATTGGTGGGATATCGTGGGACACAGATGAAGAAAAGCTAAGAGACTATTTTAGCAAGTATGGTGATGTGGTTGAAGCTGTGATCATGAGAGACCGTGCCACAGGACGTGCTCGTGGCTTCGGATTCATCGTCTTTGCAGATCCTTGTGTTGCAGAGAGAGTCATCATGGAGAAACACATCATCGATGGCCGAACGGTTAGTTAAAATACCAATCATCAATATCTTGAGCGGATATTAAAAAGCTCAGATCTTGCAGGATCTTCTAGGAAAGTGGCAACAATGTTTCTTTTAAGAGTGTAAGACAATGTCTTTAAGAAGTATCGATCGTATTTTTCAGGTTGAGGCGAAGAAGGCCGTGCCTAGAGATGATCAGCGACACGCGAGTCCTATACAGCTTATGTCACCTGTTGTCCATGGTGGTGGTGGTGGTGGAAGGACTAAGAAGATCTTTGTAGGAGGCTTACCGTCTAGCATCACCGAGGCGGAATTCAAGAAATACTTTGATCAGTTTGGTAACATTGCTGATGTTGTGGTAATGTATGATCATAACACGCAGAGGCCAAGAGGTTTTGGCTTCATCACATTTGATTCAGATGATGCTGTTGATAGTGTTCTCCACAAAACCTTCCATGAGCTCAATGGGAAACTTGTCGAGGTCAAAAGAGCCGTTCCTAAAGAGATTTCCCCGGTTTCTCGAAGCCCTCTTCCTCCTGGTACCAGCTCTAATAGGATGATGTCTACTAATAGCTACCTAAATAACTTTGCTCCTGGTCCTGGTCCTGGTCCTGGTCCTGGTTATTATAACAACCTAGGAGGCTCTGCTGGTGGCAGGTTTAGTCCTATCATTGGTAGCGGTAGAAATCTAGTTTCTGGTTTTGGCCTCGGTTTGAATCTGAATCCAAGCTATAATGGAACAGCTTCTTCTACATTTCGGATTCAAAGTAACCTTTACTTCAACGAACCTTCCCCAAACCGTTACGCCTCTCCGATCGGGCAGAACAGAACTGAATCTCCTTACAGCTCGAACAACAGAGAGTACTTGTGGGGAAACAGAACAGGTTGGAACTTGAATGTCTCGAGTGGAAACAACAGAGGGAACTGGGGACTTGCTTCTTCTGCTGTTGGTAATGATAACAATGGTTATGGTCGGAGCTTTGGGACGGGCTCTGGACTTTCCGCGTCTCCATTTAACGGAATAGGGGAATTGTACAGAGGCAGCTCGGTTTATAGCGACTCAACGTGGCAGCAGCAGCAGCAGCTACCATCTCAGACTTCTCACGAGCTTGACACTTTGTCTCGCTCTTACGGTTATGATATTGACAATGTAGGTTCAGACCCATCTGCTAATGACTCGGAAGGTTACAGTGGAAGCTATAATGTTGGAAATAGACAAACTAATAGAGGTAGTTAACAAACACCTTTTAACTTTGTTGTTTTTATAAACTTTGTTACATTTGATTGCGATGGAAATGTTCTGATATGTGTTTTTTGTTTAGGTATTGCGGCATAGGTTATCAAAAACCAAGTAAAAAAAAAAAGAGGTGAGAGATTTGTAGATTAAAAGCAAACCAATTTCAATTGCAGAGTTTGGGAGTTCATGACAAAGAAACCAACTTTATTAATATTCACACCGTGAGTCTTTGCCAAAGCTTCTTCTCATAGAAATAATCAAACAAAGGTCGTAGAATTTTCGATCAAGATTCTTCAGGGTTCTGTGCTCTGTTTTTGTAATTTTAATTTTCTTTTTTTTTTCTTTTTAAACTCGAGTTGTTCATGAAAACTTTTGATTTTTTTTTTTGTTTGAATTGAATTAGCGTGGGAAAGTCATTGTGTATGAGAGGAGGGATATGACTATTTTGCTGCATATATCCCTAATGAGTAAATGATATATACTGTACTTACTTTGGATTATTAGTTTTAGTTATTTTTATGTCTATTATTTTTGGAAGAAATTTGTTAAAATTTATTTTTATGGTCAGATCTTTTCCTAATTGTAGCAAAAAATGAAAGATTTTATATAATATAACAATGAAATCGACAGTATTACAGAACAAGCCGTAGACAGTAAGACAGACAGTGAGACAGGTCCCATTACAAAAGTCGGTCCAAAACTTTTTCGAAATTTCTTTACTTTTATGTTCAGATCCTAACAGGCATTGGTCCAAATTTTTAGGCTATTCATTTTATTATTTTTTTCTGACGTAGAAGTTTCTATTTATTGATTTTTAAATTAAACAAATTCTTATAATAAAGCATTTGTGGATTTGTTTCTTATTATTGGCATTTATACACTAAGTTACCATATCTAATGTTCAGAAATAATGGTTTCAATTCTTTATAGTTATGGAAAAGAATACTTTGTTTATAAATTTTTAATCAGTATTTTGATTTACTCTAAGTTATTTTAGAATGTGATTGAGATGTAATTATCAAAACATTATAAGAGAGAACTCATGAGGTGTATTGAAATAAGCATTTGAAGTGATTTGTATTAAATTAACAAATCTTATGTTATTTAGAAGATTTCTTAGTTAAAAAATACAAAACTCCAAATCTCATGGTTTTAAAGTGACATCATTTAGAATTTTAAATAAAATTATATTTAAAACAAAAATTCACCAAAAATCATCAAAATCATCTAAAATCTCAATAAAAATCAAATCATTCTATAACTTTAATTGAATCCCGTACTTGTCAAATATTTATAAAAACAATATATCAACATTTGATGATAAATCAATAATTTAGTCTATATATTTGTCACCTCCCAACTAGCATTTTTCAAACTCATCATTAAAGTAAAGTACCTCTATAAAAGAAGAAGCAAAATCCCCTCTATACATTTGCAAAAACTTTGTTGACAACTAAATTAGTTTTCCCACTTTACCTTTCTTCTCTCTCTCTCTTGGCCAAAGATGGCGTCAGAAGCAGACCAAAGCTTCATAAACCTCTCATGGTTTCTTCAAGCAATCAAAGACCCACAACAAAATTGCTTCAACCTTCAAACCTTATCTTTCTCCTCGTCCGGAAAAATCACACATTGTCAGCTACTAACAGACGACACCATGAACATCAACGTCAGCAGAGACGACCTCACTTCACTTTCTCAGATCTTCGTCGACCTAGCCACATCTTTAGAGACGCAAACATCTCTCAGGAACTTGGAATTCGAAGGTATCGCTTGGGAAATCGAGCTAATGCAGGGCCTTGGTTTGTTTCTCGACAACACCTCGCAGATAAAGCAGCTTGCTTTCAGAAAGAACAGGTTCAGTGAACAATGTCTGAGCGAGCTCTCAGATTTTTTGAGAAGAAACAGTTCGTTGAAAGAGATTAGGTTCTTAGAGTCGAGGATTGGATTTAGAGGAGCTACGCTTCTCGGGTCAGCTCTCGAAGTTAACGAATCGTTAGAGGAATTGCAGATTTGGGAAGACTCAATCCGGTCAAAGGGAGCAGAAGAGCTCTCGAAGATGATCGAAAAAAACTCAAGCTTGAAACTTCTCTCCATATTCGACTTGAGTCCCTCCACTGCGACGCCATTGATATCTGCCGTTTTGGGTATGAACAGGGAAATGGAGGTTCATGTGTGGAGTGGAGACCACAAACGAGACAGAAGCTCAAAGGGCCTTGAGTTCTTGCCTGAGAGCAAGACTCTTAGGATTTACCAGATTGACATTTCTGGCTCTTGCAGAGTCGCTGCAGCATTGGGGATGAACACAACCGTGACGTCTCTAGACATGACATGCGCGAAGCTGAATTCGCGGTGGGCCAAGGAGTTCCGATGGGTTCTTGAGCAGAACAAGACTCTTACAGAAGTGAAACTTTCGAAAACTGGTCTTAAAGACAAAGCGGTTGTGTATGTTGCAGCTGGACTTTTTCAGAACAAGAGCTTGCAGAGTTTGTATGTTGATGGAAATCGTTTTGGGAGCGTTGGTGTCGAGGATTTGCTTTGTCCGTTGAGTAGATTCTCTTCTCTGCAATTGCAAGCCAACATCACACTCAAGTCAGTTGTGTTTGGAGGTTCCAAGACAAAGATTGGAAGACATGGGCTTACCGCGGTTTTGACGATGGTGACAACAAATGAGACTGTGGTTCATCTCGGGATTCACGACGATGAGAGTCTGGGACCTGCTGATTTCATACAGATCTTCAAGAGCTTGCAGAAGAACGCATCTTTAAGACGGTTGTCCTTACAGGGCTGCAAAGGGGTAAGAGGTGACAGAGTCTTGGAGGCAATCACAGAGACATTGCAGATTAATCCATTGGTTGAGGAAATTGATTTAGCCAGAACTCCGCTTCACGATTCAGGGAAAGCAGATGAGATTTATCAGAAGCTGGGACAAAATGGTAGGAAGATAGATGAAGCAGAGGCTGATACACTCAAGGATATGCCACTCACTGAGCCAAAGAGCGTTAGAGCTTTCCTCTGTGGACAAGACTATGCAGGCAAGACAACTCTCTGCAACTCTATACTGCAAAGTAACTCTGCATCCGGTTTTCCCTATGTGGAGAATGTGAAAAATTTGATAAATCCTGTGGAGCAAGCCGTTAAAACAGTTGGTGGGATGAAAATAAAGACATTTATGGACGATGAAACAAAGATCTCGATGTGGAATCTCGCGGGGCAGCACGAGTTCTATGCTCTTCATGATGTTATGTTCCCAAGTCCATGTCTCTTCTTGATCATATTGAGCTTGATTAGGAAACCGAGCAATAAAGAACTCAAACCACCAGCAGAAGTAGAAGAAGAGCTTCAATACTGGCTTAGATTCATCGTTTCCAACTCGAGAAAAGCGGGTCAACAATGCATGAAACCAAATGTTACAATCGTCCTCACGCATGCCGAGAAAATCAACCAACAATCAGAGAGCTTTCATGGAACGGTGGGTTCCATTCAGAGAGTGAGAGATACGTTTCAAGATTTAGTGGATTTCTACCCGACCGTATTCACAGTTGATGCAAGATCATCAACTTCGGTTAGTAAACTCGCACATCATATTCGGTTGAGTAGCAAATCCATCCTTGAAAGAGTTCCTCGGGTTTATCAGCTTTGCAATGATATGATACCGCTCTTATCAGAGTGGAGATCATTTAATTCAAACAAACCTATTATGAGATGGAAAGCCTTTGGAGACCTCTGCCAAACTAAAGTTCCTCCTTTGAGAATAAAGTCTCGAAACGAGAACATTGAGATTGTGGAGAGAAGACGGCGAGCCGTAGCCACATGCCTTCACCAAACAGGAGAGGTAATTTACTTTGAGGAGTTGGGTTTTTTGATACTAGACTACGAATGGTTTTGTGGGGAGGTTCTTGCTCAGTTGATAAAGATTGATGTAAGAAAGCAAAGCTCCGGGGAAAGAAACGGTTTTGTAGGCAGAAAAGCGCTGGAGAAGATTTTGAAAAATAGTTTGCAGAGTCCGGTTCCAGGGATGACCTCAAAGGTACTTGAGCACTTGGATCCGTGTGACCTTGTGAGGATAATGAAGAAAGTAGAACTTTGCTATGAACAAGATCCTTCCAATCCAGATTCTTCATTGTTAGTCCCATCGATTCTTGAAGAAGGCAGAGGAAAGGCTCAGAAATGGCAGATAAAAACAAAGGACTGTGTTTATACTGGCCGGCATCTCCACTGCGATGATTCAAGTCACATGTTCCTCACACCTGGATTCTTCCCTCGTTTACAGGTAAGGGCTCTATAAAAAAAAAAACTATCTGTTTATTTCATCTCTTTAGAAGTCAAACCTTACTGATCGTTGATATTTGCCTGCACAGGTGCATCTTCACAACATAATCATGGAACTGAGGAACCAACATGGGGCGACTTATAGCCTTGAGAAGTACCTCATCGCTATAACGATCCAAGGCATAAATGTTAGAGTGGAGCTTGGAGGACAGTTGGGAAACTACATTGATGTTCTTGCTTGTTCAACACAGAGTTTGACAGAAACTTTGAGGTTCATTCACCAGCTAATCATTCCGGCTATCCTGAACACCTGCCACGGTGTAATCCTCCTTGAGCACATCATAAGACCACAATGCGTCCAGGACTTAACTCCACCGCGATTCCGACAAAGTCAACTTGTTTCCCTCCAGAGACTAAAAGAAGCATTAGCATCAGTTCCTGCAGAGACTATGTATGACTATCAACACACATGGGAATCTGTTCTAGATTCAGGTAAGACTGTTCTAAGAGCTGGATTTGATTTAGCTCGCGACCTCCTCTCTGATGATGATTTCAGACAAGTCTTGCAAAAAAGGTACCATGATCTGTACGACTTAGCCCAAGAATTACAAGTTCCCACCGAGGAAAATCCAGAAGCAGAAAATCAAGCAGAGGTGACCAATGAGCTGGAAAAAGTTGATCCTAGCTTCGATGGAATCGCTAAGGGTGTTGAAGCAGTACTTCAGAGGCTGAAGATTATTGAGCAAGAGATACGAGACCTGAAGCAAGAGATCCAAGGACTGAGATACTACGAGCACAGACTTCTGCTCCAGCTTTATCACAAAGTGAATTACCTTGTCAACTACAATGTCCAGATGGATGAAAGAAAAGTCCCAAACATGTTTTACTTCGTCAGACCAGAGAACTACGGGAGAAGACTGATCACAGCAATGGTTCCTGGCATGGTTTCTTTAAGGATACACATGTTATGCGAATTTAGACGGGAAATGCACGTTGTAGAAGATCAGCTTGGATGTGATGTGATGCAGATAGATAACCAAGCTGTCAAGGCCTTGGCTCCATACATGACAAACTTCATGAAGCTGGTGACTTTTGCACTGAGGATAGGAGCAAACTGGGCAGCTGGGATGGGACACATGATACCTGACTTGGGCCACGCAATCGCTCACCTAGCCAACCCATCTGTCATGGCTGGAGCAGCCGGAGCTGCAGGAGCCATGGGGGTCGCTGCTGCATTGGGTAGGAACCGAGGCAGAGATAGAGGTTTTCAGGAGCAAGACCAAAGAGCAGCTCAACAGTGGCTCATCGATTACTTGAGGGAACAGAATTGCACGACCGGCGGGGACATTGCAGAAAAGTTTGGCCTCTGGCGAGTTAGATACAGAGACGATGGGTCCATCGCCTGGATCTGCAAACGGCATATGATCACCAGAGCCAATGAAGTGATCCAAGTTCCCCTCTGATGCTTGTTAACTAGCTACAAACAAAACAAAATAAAAAGTAAGAGAAAGTAGTTCATATAGTCATAACCATTTTCAATAAAGTCTCTGTAACCGTATGAGAATGTTTTTAAATATTTTACCAATTAACTGTTGGATCCCTTTTTCTTATTACCACAATGGTATAAAGACAGAAAAGCATGCTCTCAAGACCTATGAAAATGACACTTGAACTAACCAAAGAACATCCAAACATTTGTTCTCAAGATTTTTTTCAGAAAGCTGAATCATTGGATCCTCTGCCTCTCTCTCCCCACCTATGGGATCTCCTCTTGATAGTCACAAAGGCAAAGTGGGTCCAGCGGGTGACAATCACACCACATTATGATTGTACAAATAATTAAGTAATCTTAGCATTGATCCACTATCCTTTAGAGATTCTTGTGGATGTAAAAATCAGCAATTCAGGATAAACAAACATGATTAGGTTCATATAGTGCGAACATAGTTCTAATAGGGCAAAGGCTAGAGATACATAATAATAATTTCACATCAGCTAAAGCATCGAGATGAACCAGATGGGAGATACAACATCAAATAGTACATCATAAAATTACATCATTAGGATTAGTCATTCTTCATTAGAAAAGTCTAAGAGTGACCTGCGTTCTTCCTCTGAACTTGGTAAAACAGATGCTCAGAAGAAAGGCCTGCTCCCGTAGAACACACGGGATCCATTGTTGCTCTTTGGTGTTGGCAGCTTCTGAGAATCAGAGCTTGAATTCTCTGATTTTGTTGGGCTATCAATGTCCAGAGGAAGCTTCATCTTAGCCAGTGAATCAGTAAACTGTTGCATGCTTTTCATGTACATGTCGACTATATCCTGCTGCACAACCTTTGACTCTGGCTCAACCCTCACACTGAGGGTGGGTTTCACAATCTTCTCCTCGGATGTCTCACCTGAAGCCTCGCTCCCTGACTCCTGGGAATCCGCTTTGGAATCCACGAGAGAGATATGTTCATGGTTTGGTGTGGCGGAGTGTGCTGAAGCGTGAGGAGAAGCACCTCCATTTGTTGCATTGCTGCTCTCAGGTGAATCTTGCTTCAGTATAGAAGTGACAGAATTGGCTACATGATTGTCAGTATCAGTAGTGACCAGGCTGTCAGAAGTTTCTGTGTCGATAGTGGAACAGGAGATCCCAAAATACTCGGAAACCATCTTCTCGTTTTCGTTGGCGACATTAGGATCTGGAAACTCTATCTTATCCAACTCATCCGGAACTGATTCAGACCCTTCTGGATTCTTGGTAGTTTCATCAACAGAAACACATGAAGGCATTGAGGGAATAGCCATCACTTCAGGGTAGGATCCATTGTAGGAGAGAGACAAATGAACAAAACCAGCTGGCGAATGGTACAGATCAGTGGAAGAAAGAGAGAACTCTTTCTCGAGTTTACCATTCTTGCAGAGCAGTTCCGACATAGGAACCAGAGTAAAACCAAGCAGCTGGTCTTCGAGATAATTCTTCACTCTGCTCATCATGTAAAGCTCACATTTGAGGGAAGTGTCCAGAACCCTGACATCAAGCTTAACGTTGTCATCAAAAACCGGATTCCTCCCACCGCCATTGATGATTTTGGTCGAGACAGACTTTTCAGGATCACTGGTAAGGCAAAGCTTGGCATAAACGTCTTGCTTGTGGTATATACAAATGTTATGGATATCTCTTGCCTGATGCACATAAACCTGAAGAGTACCAACAAGGTCTTGCCGGCCACAACTGATAGAATCTTTTCCATTTGATTCGATACCATTTGATCGGTTACCAGAGCTTTGCACAGAAGTTGAGTTCTCATTCTCTGACTCACCAATCTTGAATGGTGAAACAACAGATTGTGGGGAGTCCATTGCAAAACCTAAGAAACAATCCTGCAAACATTAGGGCCATTAGTATCAGTATTTGTAAATGGTCTCATCTTTGTTGGCAACTTGAAAATCAAGAAGAGACATGACTCCCATAAGTACAACACCAAGCTGAGCAATTTTTTCACCACGCGATGGTGTTTATTGAACATTTTCTTAAGCATGCAAAGGGCTATTCCATAATTTCCATTGTGCATATAAATGCAAGTACAGTAACTGAAAGATCAAATTTTAAAATAGAGAGACTCGTGAAAGAAAAAAAAAAATCTAGAATAAGCCCCTGAAGTTGTTAACTAAACATAGTTCAAAACGGAACAATGTGGATTAACAGTTTCTGAAGAACATGACTCGTTTATCAAAAAGAAATATTGCGATTTAGAGACAGAAAGTTCTTTGGAAAAGACTCAAACACCAACCGAAAGAACAGTTTGATGTCAAAATCAGAGCAGAGCTATACAGTGAATTTCAAAATTCGACATAGCCAAAAAATACACAGATCAAATTCAGATAACAATTTACAAGCTGTTTCACCATAGATAACATATTGAACAACAATGAAACTTTTGAAACCAGTCTAACTGGAGTCATGTTTAGGTACAAGTCTTTAAATTCAAACTCTAACCAAGTCAAACAACTCATGAGCGGTATCAAACAATAAAGCAATAGACTTTGTGTTAATGACAACAACAGATGACCTAATCGAAAGTATCTTGCTCGATCCAATCAGAAAAGAAAGCACAAACACAAAATTCTGCCACATCTTGCACTCAACACACAAAAAGGGGCATTTACTTACAAAAAAAAAAAAAAAAAAACTTGCCTTAAATCCAAAACGAAGCTCTGATCCACAACAAGAGAAACCAAGGTAGTAAGAAGAGAAGTCAGCTGAATTATCTAACAGAGCAACCCAGAAAGAGAAACTTTAAAACAAAAGAAAAAAAGGCTAAAAGAAAAATTCGTAGTTGTAGTCGTGTAAGAATATGATTGAAAGAACAGCAAGCATGTGAGTTACATAAGAAAAGTTAGAAACAAACAGGACAATTTTCAAAGAGAGACATAAATGCAAAACTGTTAGCAAGTTGAAAAAAGATTGGAATTTTAGGGGTCGGCAGAAAGAAAGAGAGATAAGATTAGGGTTTTGCATAGTCACTTCAATGGCGGACCACTAAGAAAGTGGGGCATAGTCATATACCAAAAAATTCAACTGTTTCGGCTGTGAAATTTAAAAGTAGATTGAAAGCTATAAGCTTTTACCTCTTTTCCATGACCATTTTTTTAAAAAATCGCAAATAATACTTCACGGGAATGAAAATCACTTACAGAGCTGTTTCTGAAGAAGGAAAGCTGTGAGCTTTTGGCTGGCAAAAGCGTTAATGGAGTCTTTCTTGCTGGTTTTGTAAATTGGCAATATTATCGCCAAACATTGAAAAAGAAGGAAAGATAGAAGAAAAGAGCGTTTTCATTTCTTTTGGAACTTTTCTTATTCGGAGCTAATGGGCTTTGGGCCCCACTCGTCAGTTTTTAGCAAAGCATATCAAGTGATTCTCACATGATCTCTATACTTATATCTGTTTTTTGTTTTTCTATATACAATTTGCAAACCAATACATATAAATATTTAAATAACTATGGAATTTCTAGAATAAATAAGTGGACGAAAACTGTAATTGTATATTTTGTGTTAACCATATAAATATTTTTTATTAATCAAAACATTGAGTGGATATGAGTGCATACACAGATTAAAGTTAGATATGACATAAAAGTATGAAGATGTGTAGAACCCACAAGGAAGGTAAAATGATAAAAAGATCCAAAAAGTGCTGATTTTATTATGTTTGAATTTATATATTGTCATTATTCATGTGTCAATTAAATATCATTGTTGGTTTTTTTTCCTTTTTCTTTTGACAATTATTGGTTATATATGTTTTCAATGCCAAAATTTTCAAACTATAATTGCTGACATTATAACATAAAAAATGTCACTATCATCTCGACGCCTACTCTTTTCTTTTTAGTTGCTTAAAACCTTATATTCCATTTTATTAACATACAAATCAACTTTTCTCCCAATTCCAAATTATTGTTTAATTATTCGCCCCGCCTCAAGGATCTTCTTATCTACACTATCAGTAGACTATCACAGGCAAAAAAAGTAAAACATCAACGAGTTAAAAAAGCCTTAGTATTGAAATAAAACGAAAATTCATTTCTGCACGGACGGTAATTTTTTGGAACTATGACTGCTACTTTTTTTATTTTTCGTCGACTGCTACTTATTAATTAAAAATAATTACGGGTAAGTGAAAAAAATGTTGTATCATAAATTTAATTTATAATATCGTAAATTCGAAAGTATAAAAAGGCTTTGTAGGTTACCAAAACAATATATCCATTTAAAAGCCCAATTTCAAAAGCCCATTTATTTTCAGAAAACAATATTTCGAATGCCAACGGTCGAATCGATATGTCTCAACATTCAAAAATCGATACCTTGTCGTCTTCCTCTGTCCCTCACACTTAACTTTCACTCACACACACTCTCTCTCTCTGTCTCTCTCTAAATCTAGAAATCTTCAGTTTCCCTAAATCTGTGTGAAAACGATGAAGTCCCCAGCGAAGATCGGAGAGAATCGGTTCTTAGGAAACATTTCGACTTCTTCTATCCGAAATTTGCTTCCCAGATCCATCTACGCGAAGCAGAAATCAATCCAAAATCCACAAGCTCAAAGTTTCAGATCCAACGATGAGAACGCGCCTCCCTGCGACTCAAACATACATACTGCTCATAACGATCTTCACTTGAAGAAAAAATCGCCGCAGAAAGTATTCTTATCCGCCGCGACCCAGATTCTCCCCGAAGAACAAACTCAGGTAAATCCATTACCTAAGAACTTTCTATCTAAGGTTGATTCCATTTCGTTATTTTACATAGTACTATCGACATGAGTAAATGATTCTCGGTGAAAACAGAAACAAAAAAAAAAAAAGACAAACTGTTTTGCTTACATGTTAAACAGATTCAGAAGTTTGTGCCAAACACTTACCCTGAAGACAAAGAGGATATTGGTTCAAATTCTCCACTAAAGGTAACAGTTTTTGTCTTCACGATAGTGAATTCTTCTTTTCGATTTGAAAGATAATGTTGCAGCCTCTTAATCTCGATTGAATTACAACAGTTTGAAGCCAGGAATGTACTGGCCACAAGATCTGTCCCAATGGCTAACGAGATTACAGAGGAAGATGACAAATTGGGTGACCAGATTCGTGAACTAAAGGTCTCCTTTTTTGCTACACAATGGTTGTGTATTTGTTGTGTGTTTGCACAATGGCATTGTGTATAATGTTGGTTTTTGTGGTTTATAGGAGGAGCTAATAAGAACCAAGTCTGATGGGTACAAACCTGATGGAAGCAAGGGTGGTTACTTTGTGAGGGAGAGCTTGAGTCAATTGAGAATGAGCATCAACAAGTCTTTAGTCATGTCGTGTGGAAACAAAGAAGATTCAGAAAAGGAAACAATGGATGATGATGTGATGGAATTGAATAGACATATTGAGAAGTTTCACGCTTTCTCTGATGTTGATGACTTGAAGGATTCTATGCAATCCTCTTTTGCAAGTGCGTCCTGTTGTGAAGCAGAGTCGATGAGCGGAGATGAGATCTGCTCAGAAGATGTGGAGATACACAAGCGTCGGATTCACAAAGATTGTGCCTTGGCTGAATCTGTGGGAAATGGGATTTCAATCAGCTTACCTCACCAGGCTCGTACTCTTGAAGAGCCAGCTTTGTCCGAATCTCCAAAGATTAGGAACTTTAGGAAGAGCGTGGCTGTGTCGACAAAGTTTCAGGCAAGTCCGAGGAATGTAACCGAGAGCCACAACATTGGAAGCAAAACTGTCGAACAATTTGGCCCTTGTATGTCCAAGAAGCCTTTGAGTCCTACAGATTCTCTAGCTGCAAGTCTCCAGAGAGGACTACAGATTATAGACTGTCACCAAAGGAGCTCACTTTCAAACAGATCTTCTGTTTCCTTCTCGTTTGGGCATCTGTCTCTGAAGCCTTGCGATGAAGCCGAGAATCTTAGTGCTTCGGCATTGTTACAGGAAGATAGACCAAAAGAAGGTGGATCATCCATTCTTCTGTGCCTTTCTTGCAGACAGAAACTTGACCAAGAAGCTGAAGTACGTCTAGAAAACCTGAGATGCATTTTCCTGCATTTGTTTATAGTGCTCTGTTCGTTTTGATTACTTATTTCTTTTGTTAACAGGGAGGATATAAGGCAACAGAAGAAACTTGCGCAGACGAGAAGCATCTCAAGAACATGTGTATGGAGCAGGCTACCAAAATTGAGCAGCTAACTTGTCTGGTAAACCTTACAACTTATGATGAGACGACAGAGTGTTAAACGTTGAATTTGAGTTTTCTGACATTTTTTTTATAATAATTCTTCAGTTAGACCAATACAAAAAGAACAGTGTGCAAGAGCCAAGTAAGGTAAACCAACGATTTTTCATTCCACAGAACAAATAAATCACTGAATTGTTTGCAAGACATGGGTATTCACATATTTGACTATGCTTATCTGTTCTGAAGCTGATGAAACCCATCGATGGTGAAGATGGGACAGAGGTTGTGAAGGAAACATATGAGACAAACCAACTTAGTGAGGAGTTTGGGAAGAAAAGGATCGATCTCAGTGAAAAGGAAGCTCTTTTAAAGGAGATTGCAGAGCTTAAGAGCAAGCTACAGCCTACTAAATCAACAGATAATCTGAGATCATCTTTGCTTTTACGGTCCTTTCAAATGAGGAAAAGCACTGATCTTACCAAGAACGCGGAGAACAACAGTGACGTCCTAGAGGAAGAACGTGAAAGGTGGACAGAAATGGAGAGTGAATGGATATCATTAACAGATGATCTGAGAATGGATATTGATAGCCACCGTAGACACGCAGAGGATCTGGAGATAGAGCTCAAAAAAGAGAAAATGGCTACAGAGGAGTTAAATGACGCTCTTAGTAGAGCTATGGTTGGTCACAGTAGATTCATCGAGCAATACACAGAACTACAGGAGAAGTATGATGAATTAGCTGAGAGGCATAGTGTGACGATGGCAGGAATAGTTGATGTGAAAAAAGCGGCGGCTAAAGCTGCTGTGAAAGGCCGTCATGGGAAGCGTTTTGCAAAAGCTTTCTCAGCTGAGCTTACTGCCATTAGAGCTGAGAAGGAGAAAGAAAGAGAGTTCCTGAAAAAGGAGAACAAGGGCCTTAAAGTTCAGCTGCGAGATACCGCTGAAGCTGTCCAAGCTGCAGGAGAATTACTTATCAGACTCCGAGAAGCTGAGCAATATGTGCAATCCTCTGAGGTAACTTTTACTTTGACCAAATTTGAAAAGCCTCATGAACCAAACCTCAAAAATACATGAACGTTAGTTGTGATTGGCTCACTTGTGAATTCTTTTATTGCTAATTTGGTTTTGGATTCAAAAACTATGATTGCAGGAACGTTTCAGCTTAATTGAAGAAGAGAATGAGAGGTTGAAGAAGCAAATGGAGAAGTTAAAGAGTAAGCACAAAACAGAAATGAGCACAATGAAGCAATATCTTGCAGAAAGCAAACTACCAGGGTCTGCATTAGAGCCATGGTTCAAGGAGAATGAGGAAAATTTATCAGAACACAGAACCGGTTTGGTCATGGAGAATGAGGAACATGAATCAGAACACAGAACCGGTTTGGTCAGCTATGACGATTATGCAGACGATCAAGCATGGAGAGCTGAGTTTGGAGCCATATATCAAGACCAGGAGTCTTGATCATTTCTTATGTTGGTGTTTATCTGTTTTTTTTTGTGTTTTTTTTTTTTGTGTATGTGTGTTGCGAGTGAAATCTATTTGATTTCAAACAGATTATTTGAGATTGAGGTTGAACAATCATAGGTGTTCGAAGGGACTTAGTATCTGATTTTATTGTCCGAGTTTCTCTAAAAATCTAGACTCATGAGGTTCTTGAGGGATAACAATGGTGTCTGTGTAGACTTCTTTAGCATAGCTTTTCCAGAGAAGAACATTACACTCAGTTTATGATTCTTATTTTGCAGTCGATTAAGCTTATTTTTTCTGTGTATACTTCATTGGAGTTGCTGGATGCTCCACTGGCCTTGCTCTTAGTTTCTTCGGTATATTTTTGAATCCATATCCCCCCCATTTTCAATTAAGATGATGAACTATTTGAGGTATTTACGTGTGATAGAGGTCTCCAACAATTTTAATGATGAAAACATTTTAGATGTTTCTTGAACTTGTTTTAAATCTGCCTAGGACTTAGAAAGTACCCGAGAGAGATAACTTCAAATTGATTGACCTATAATGCAAAGATAGATGCATAGCCGAGCTAACAGTTCGTTACCTTGTGATCATGTGTGTTGCAGGTGCACCACAAGGAATGCTACAAAGCTGTCTCACTTTTGGTGCCTTCTCTTTCATCCTCGAAGGACTTAACAAAAGGCAAACAGCTTTGGCTCACTCTGTCCCCTTGGGACATCAAACTAGAAGTCTCAAGTTGATTTACCAGTACTCTATTTGGCTCTCCCAATCCCTGAAGATATCAAAGGAGCTTTCTCTTCTTTCTGCAACTCCTTACCAAACCCAAGAAGCTTGCATTTTCCCGCCCACGTTGATTTTGTTCCAACATTTTTTCTTTTTTCTGACTTTTTTTGTAGATGTTGAAAACAGAGGAAAATGGTTTCGCTGCTTAAGCTAATGAGAAATAGAGACGTGTGTCTTGTTATTTTTTTTTCTTAAAGAAAATCCAACTAACATTTGCAGAACTAGTTCATTTTTTTTCAGCCAGACATTATTCTGAGGATTCCTAAAACGATGAAACATACTGAGTTAATCCACATAGATTATGGTCATGTTAATCCTCCTCTCAATCCATTCGAAATCCACATCAGTTTCTCTGCACTCCACGTGGTATATTAGATTTACAGGTTTGTGTTTCGAAATATAAATCATTGTCTTTTTCAACGAATCAGCCAATCTTTCTACGTTTCTAATGTTCTGACTTCTGAGCAGTAATGTTCATAATCTATTGTATTAAGCATAATTTACCATTTACCAAATGGGGATGTAGCTCAGATGGTAGAGCGCTCGCTTAGCATGCGAGAGGTACGGGGATCGATACCCCGCATCTCCACACCTAATGACAACTGAATGTATATAGATGATACTTATTTTATCACAAAAAATGTGTTTACATCTTTCTAACGTTTTGACTAAAAAGTACTTTTTACATTCCGTCCAACCCAAAAGCTAGCTAATATGAGTTCTGAAGATTTCCATATCAGAGGACTCGATGTGCATTCCCGTAGTATCGGTTTATTCTTGGCCCCTGAAAAGAAAAGAAAAAAAAAAAGAGCAAACAAAAATGATTCACATATTCTCGTAGCTTTGAAAACAAACTATACTCTCGGTTTGTTTTGTTTTTATATACACACTATAATTAATTGGAGGAGGCTGATTTTTGTTTTTCTTTTCTTCTTTACCTTGAGGAATCCTGAGACGTCTGGTGAAGGCTGAGGATAGAATTTGTAGAACTTGATGCTTTGAAAGGCTTCCCTATCATCTTGGCTCATTTCTTCTATTCTTTTCAATCGAGCTGCTCTTGCCTGCAATATATACATATATATATATATATATATAATAACACCTTATTATTTCAGCAAAAGAGTTTCACTCAATGTAGCTTCATATACATACAAATCGGGTTACAATTTTTACCTCTTGCCTGGCTTTCTTTGCTGCTCGAACATGCTCTTTCACAAATTCCTGAGAGAAACAAAATACAAAACAAACCAAATCTCGTAACTAGAGATATATACTTAAGCGTCATGAACTAACAAGTTGTGTTACAGCTTCAAACACTTACTTTGAATTCATCCTTTTGTTTCTCAGAAATTTCTTCCCCTTCAATCAGGTCATTAGCAAATGCCTGAGATAGATATGCACAAAAGGCCATCTCAATACAAATATACAATGAATGCAATTTGAACACACAAGGAAGGAGCCAGCGCGAAGAAGATGAACAAGTAATTTAAGTTTTGTATTTATGGTTTCAGAAAAAAAGCCAAACGCAAACCTCAAGTTTGTCATCCTTCCAGTCAAATTCACATACAACCTAGCAAGAACAGAAATTAAAGCTTGGTTAGAAAGTTAATACCCAAAACAATCATGTAGACCTACTTCCACTTCGATGCCAGAGAACTTACCGGCGGTTCGGAGGGGAACAATATATCGACCACAGTACTCCGTTCAAGTTCATCTTCCTTTAATGGATCATAGAAATCTGCAAATCAAAAAAAAAAAAAAAAAGAGAGAAGAGATGTATCAGATTTTATATACGTATATAAATGGTTTTCACTCTGCAAAAGTTAACTAGTATTAGTAGTAGAGGAATAAAACTCAGAAGGAAGGCAGTAGTCGAACTTCCTTACACGATCTTCCTTCAAATGTTTGAGAGCAGATCTGGAGATAATGAAGCTAAAATGAGTACACCAAAACTGATAGATTCAAACAATTACTATCTGTATAATAAGACTACAGTTTTGCAATGGTGAAAGACATGGGGATAGATACACGCACCCTAAAGAAAAATAAAAATGCAGAGGAAAAAACAAGTCATCAAACTATCTTGTAATAGATACGTGATGCTATGTTCCATGTTCTAATAATCAAATGTTTTATATGTAATAATGTTAACTATAAATCTCTTCTAGAACACATGCATGCTTCTTACTCCTCTGCGTACAGACCAGGCAAAAAATTTGAGGATTCATCCTATCAACTTGGCTACCTCTGCAAGAAGAAGAAAGCAAAAGGAGTAATTAGCAACATCAAAAGTCCAAAAGTGGAAATATCATATATGGTACCTTTTCTCAAAAGGAATGTAAGGAACCCAGTCCATTTTCATCTGCTTCATTGGAATGATTTTCTCCGCTGCACTCTGAACCGACGTTACCCCTATCTTATCAGAAGGTGGAAAGGGTGATTCGACCTGCATATATATAGAATATTAGAGATAGAATGAGATGATAATATATATAGATGATCGGTGATAGGAAGCAAATCGTTGATGATAGAGGTTAACTCACGGCAACGACTGTTGGGACATGGGCATACTTCGCTGCACCTTTGTAGTGGATAGACTGAGCTGTAAATATAAAAAGTGAAAATTAACCAGGACTTAGAAGCAAATGTTAAGGAAAAAAAAAGGAAGAGAGCATACAGCACAAAACAAGAAAGAAGAAAAGCGAGAGAAACATTATAATTACGTTCTGCAACGCCAAAAACATAGACTTTCTTCCCATAGAGCATTCCTCCTTCCTCCAATGCTTCCTGACACAGACGAAACATAAATAACCAGAATCTCATCAACAATATACAGCATCAGAAAAAGAAAAGAAGAGAATTATAACCAAACAACTTACTTCAAGATGTTTGAAATCCCAATCGATGTCATAAACTCCATCTATGTTATGCCACTGCCATCAAAAATTAACAACCATGAGCAAAAAATATATATCAATGGGAGACAGTAACAAACCCCGAAGTTAAAGCCATATGATTAATTCCTCAAAAAAACAAATATATATATATACCTCAGTTCCAACAGGAAACGCAGCCTTCCACAAATCTTGCTGAAATCACACCCAAAAACAAAGAAAAATTCTCACTTCTGTTTTCAGTTTTTCATATAATTAAGCTTAGATAACCAAAACACACAGCACAAGCGCCCCAAATTGCATTGAATCACAGTGATGAATCTTCCTTAACCAGTGTATATCCTAAATTAATTAAGGTTAGCAAAAGCATACCAGATTACGTTTCTCCTCCAAGTACTCAGGCTCATGTCGGGCTTTCTTAGCTCTTGGAGAAATTTCTTTGGCCTCATCTTCCTGATCCACCGGCGTTAAGGAATTAGGTTCTTCGTCTATTACTCCCATGGCGTCTTCCTCATTCTCCTCCGCGTTTGCGTGAGACTCAGCCATCACCACATCGTTGTGAATCTCCGCAACAGAAACTTTGCCTAGTGCTTTTGAACCACCTTTTCTCTTCGTTCCTTTCCTCATTACACACACAGTAATAGAAACTAACAAGCACTTGAATTGTATATCCTACACCGAAGATACGAGGCACAAAAGAGAAAGACTAAGGTAGGGATCAATGGCGCTTATGTATTTTTTTGATATTTTTTTGTTTGGATTTGCGTTATGTCAACGCTGAATATGTTGACAACTTTTTTATTTTTTCGGTCCAGCGTGATGTCAACGCTTGTATTTTAGAAGCCTGGGCTTATGT
Organism: Eutrema salsugineum; assembly: GCF_000478725.1. Classification (NCBI taxonomy): domain Eukaryota; kingdom Viridiplantae; phylum Streptophyta; class Magnoliopsida; order Brassicales; family Brassicaceae; genus Eutrema; species Eutrema salsugineum. Next base: position 10,419,932 of record NW_006256829.1, read on the forward strand.
TGTAAAACTGTTGGGCTTGGTCGACCATGTAATTACCCAATTTGGGTCTTTAATGGAAATGACGTCAAAAAAAAAAAAAAAAAAAAAAAGCCTGGTTAAGAAAAACAAAAAGAAAAGCGTAAAAGCATTTGGTCTTGCGTTGCGTACGTAGTAAAAGTCTTTGTTTCAGCCTTTATATACTCTGTTGAAGAAGACTTTCAATCAAGAAAGCAGTTTTGATGTGACCAGATATGTGGATTAGAAATGTCTCAGTGATTTAGGTTCTGTTCTGTTTCTAGTCATGTCCACCAAATCTTCATGTGTTTTTTTGTAACTCTATAACATCGTCTTCATTATTTGTAGCCAACAGGCATCACTTATGGTGTTAAAAGCTCAACACGAGCTATTAATCTAGCTTTAAGATAGACTATAACACGGTTGACAATCACGAATCCAGGTTTAGCCATCACTTCAAAACTCTCTTTTCAGTTATCAACTTCATCTTCTTCGGTGATGCATCAAACCAAGATAGAGGAAACATAACCAGTGGGCAGTGGTGGCTAAAACAGCGAGGAGCTTAAAAGGACGGGATCGTTAAGGGACGTTCGTTCTTTGTGCCAATTGTTCTTCACAATCACCCGGTTCTCTAAAAAACAAGGAAATTTTGGAAATACCATGTATCACTTTTACATCCAGATACTATGGAATAATTATGAATCAGAATGCATCCCGTAGCCGCTAAGACTCGAACTCACGGGTCAAAAAGCCTGTCTAGTACAAAAAGCAAAAGCTAATTTACACCACTTTGACATCATTAACTCACCTACAAATGAAAAAAAAAAGAGTATATATATCATAACATCCCGTGGCCGCTAAGACTCGAACTCACGAGTCACCGGAGACTCGAACTCGCTCGCTACTCCGATTCCACATTTGTTTTTTTTTGTTTTTGTGTGTGTGGGTTTCAGCAGCCAAGGCTCTTCATTATCTCTTTTAGCTTATCAATCACAGCCGTTGGATCCGCCCGTGAATTCGCCAGATGCATCGCATGATACTCCAAACCTTTCCACTTGGCTATAAGCTCGAAATGAGGTCTCTGAAACTCTACGCTCACAATCTCAAATATCGTAGTGTTTGGTGTTGCAGACACAATGTGAGTCATCCCCGCTCCGTGAGCTCCTATGATCACTGACGCGTCTTGGATGGCTCGGACTTGATTTTTCATCGACATGTGCGCAAACAATCCATTCACAAGGTTGATCCCGCATTTCGTCAAACCAATGGAGCCAGATTCGACCCAGTGGTGCAACGAGTCGAACACTTCTTCCTCGTTGCTGAGCCGAGACTGGACTTTACCGCCGTGACGAGGGTGCGCTAAGTAATCTTCACGGCGGACAAAGAGAACGTTGTGAACAGAGGATGATGAAGACGACGAAGGTTTTTCCGATGAGCGGTGTCTGTTCACAGGAAACCCGAAAGCTGATCTTATCATTTCGCCAAACTCTGAGAGCCTCGCGGTTTTCTTGTTATCCGGGTTTTGCCACAGACTTTGAGCTGATTCGCCGTTGCAGTTAATCTCTCCGGTCAAGCCCTTGAAAAGCGCGGTTTCGTATCCCAATGGTGCAAGAATCGCGTGACGAAAACAAACCGGTTTGCTGAAATTTTTTGCGTATCTGATTCCGGAAAATAAAGCAGTCCATGTTTCTTCTAGCTGCGTCTGCAAAAAGGTTCACAACATGGACATGAAACTCCTACTAGATTCATTTTAATCATCAATGGAGTAAACTAAAAACACAGGAAATTCCAAATCATATAACCAACAGTAACTACAAGTCTAAAGATATAGGAGGAGCAAATGAAACTGGAATTTCTCACTCCATGATCATGAACATGAAAAAGAAGAGGAACGTACCGTGCAGTGTCCATCAATGAAAACAACGTGTGGCCGATTAGGCAAACCGGTGACTCTAGAGGAAACATAAGCGCTGTACCAATCTGTCACGGTATGGAAGAGATTTGCATACTCAAATCGAGTGACCAGCAAAGTTGGTTCTTCCACCCACTGGCCAAGCAAAAGCAAAGCCAAACATCAATCAACAAGAAATTACTAATGTTTTTAAGATTCTCTGAAACCACAACCTAATATGAACAGTGAAAAACTCCAATGGATTTGATCTTCCAAATTTGGATCAAAGAAAAAACTTTCCAAGTATGAATCTTTCACCAAAACATAATCTAATTCCGCAAGAAGAGTTTTACCAATAACAATCTTATTTGAAATCACCAGATTCAATCAGAAGAACAAGAGCAAGATGCACAAACCTCTTCACAAACGAAATCTTCGGTGCCAACAGCACGAATCGAAGCTACCAAATCCCTCATTGTATGTCTATCAATGCCACCTTGTTGAATATATTCGTTGAGCATCTCGTCATTCACCAGCCGCCGCGAAATCACACTGCCTCCTCCGCCGATGCGGCGGTTTCTCTTGAACCCTAACCGGGAAACCTCTTCCGCCACCTCAAACGCACCTTCCCGAAACTCCGGGAGCTCCTCCTCCTCTTTCCTTCCCATGACTTCCTCTAGCTTCTCGCCTCCTTTCGACATTACGATCCGATCGGGGACCATCCTCAGATTCCTTCCCTCGCATATCGAGCTATGTAGCGTCTCACTGTAGAAGCATCGAAACCAGCTCCCTTTGGAAGTCCTGGGTCTGAGGAAGTCAACTCTCCGAGTGAATCCATTCCCGAAGTAACCTTCGCAGGAGCCGGTGGGTAGATTCTTCTGCGGCGGCGTCCACGGAAGGTAGGAAGGTAAGATCGGCCACGGCTTCTGAGTCGCCGAGTGGTTGTTGACGGAGACGTGAAACCGCAGTGGGAAATTGGGGTTTTGCTCCGGTGACGACGACGATGAGTGAAAAGCGAAGTAGATGCAGAGAAAGAGAGAGTTGAGAAGTAGCATGTAGAGGAATATCTTCAGAATCTGTGGATTCCGCTTACTCATCTCTCTCTCTCTCTTTCCCTTGATTTGCGGTTTCAGATAAATTTTGTTCAGGAGATAGGAAACTGAACTTTCTATTTTTAGATCTCCATCGATTTCTCTCTCGATTCGGGAAGATTCAAACGCCGGTGAAAGATTCAGTAGAAATCTTCATCGGCTGTTTCGCCGGAAAAATGGATTCTTCAAGGTGAAAGACGTGAAGAAGAATCTCGGAATTTTGCAAAGGTGCCGATTTATTAAAGCAGAAAATTCCATCTCTCTCTTTGTTGTTTGGCATTTTTGATTTTGACTAGAAATCAAATATGATTGAACCAGATCCTAAATAAACCGAACCGGAATAAAGAGAATCTCATATAGCCCAAACCAACTCATACCGGAATTAAAAGCAAACGTTCGCTAAACGTTTCCTCCTCTTTTGTGTCAAACACGTTTTCAGTTACTTTTTAATTCCTCTCTGTCTAAAAAGATACAACTCACTTCCTCTAAAACTTGACTGAAAATCTGCAATTTTTCTGTCTCGGTAAGCGTTGCTTAATTTTTTATCACTATCTAATCTTTTTTTGAAACTTAACGTTTTCAATTTTTGAGAAAATTTATTCTTTACAAATAAATTTTGCTTTTCGTGTTTATTTTCGTCCTTTATTTGTTTTGCCACTCTGTATTGAAATTAGAGTGACATAACATAGAGATTCTTCTCTGATTTAAAGTATTATAACTATTTTTAGATTTTTTTTTTTTGAAAAACCTTTTGTTTTTCTCCCAGTATCGTCTGAATCTTACCTTTTTCATGTATCATGATGTATGTAATTTTCTTGTGTTTGTAATTTTCCTGTGTTTTAAGACCATTCTTCGATCTTACATATCTTAGTTTCTATTTGTTTTTGTTGAAATAACGACTTGAAAAGTTAAAATGCATGAATTAGTCTCAGAAAACGAAAAAGGAAAATGGATACAGATTATTTCCTTTTTGGATACAGATGTTTCTCTAAAACCCTGAACGATGAATTTAATGTGTTTTATTTTTTTCTTTATTAACCTGCAAATTGATTTGTTAATAATCCTTTTTATTCGTTAATTTTATAAATGACGACGATTCCTCGGAAAAAAAAAACTGCCATTTTTCTCATGGGAAGTTCAAGGGATTTCCTTTCCTTGCGCTACAAGTTTTCATATATAAGGTTATATAAAAAAAAATTCAGAACGTAACAAACTCTCTGTTTTGTTGCTGTAGGTAAATCATTCACACATCTCCTCGAGAAGAAGAAGATAAAAAGGGAAACACAAAGGAGAAAGAAAAACCTTAAAAACCCGATTAAATGGATCGTTTGATCAGAAGATTTCTTCTGTTTCTATTGATCATACTTTTTGATTCTCCAATAATATGCCACAGTTGGGGATGGTTCTCTTTTTCTTCTTCTTCTGCAGAAAACACAGACTCTTCTTTCTCTCGGTCTCACAAGTCAAATCCTGAGTTCTCCATAGAGGTTTTCAGCGACAAGGAGGCGGTTCGAGTACTTGAAGACGCCAAAAACAAGCTTGTAGGTCCAAACAGTTGCTGGCAAAATGCATATGGTTACCTCTTGTCTGGATGCAAAGACATGGTTGCCACAGAAGAAAAGAGGAAGAGATTCGCTTGGCATTTGAGCGATTGTTTCCAGCAGGAATCGGGAAGACCGGATTTTCCCACCTGCAATGATAAATCAACAATGATGAGTTGCCTCAAGAAGCTAGACGATCATGAGCATAAGATCTATCTCGAATTCATGCTTGAGACCAACACTATCTGCCAACAATTACAGTAAGAGTTTCGATATTTTTATAGCTTTGTGTTTATTATTGTGTAAATGGATTCTCACTTACTTTTGTGGCAGGAGTTATGCATTCAAGAATGAAATTGAGAGGCTTGTCAATGATTTGAGGAGCACAGCACAGTACACAGACGAGAAACTGGATATTATAGGGAGTAAATCCGATGCTCTATTGCAGAGCTCGAGCATGATTCATGAATCTCTAGGGTCAATAGATGTTCGGGTTCAGAACGTGGCTCATACGACAAGCACCATAGAAACTCAAATGAGTGGAGTGTCTCTACAAACCAAAGAAATCTATCAAGAACAAAAGAGTATTACGGAATCACAGCTGGCGTTAAGGGAAGGTCAAGAGAAGATGGGAGAAACAATGAAAGCTGGAATGGAGATGGTCAATGATGTGGTTACTAACGTCAAGGAAGGAGTAGATAAGCTGAGAAACGATACAAAGCAAATTGAAGGGGAGATAAACGAGCTTGGAAAAGAAGTGTCATGCAAAATGACTGCTCTGGAGAATAAAACCATGGTTATCGGAACTATGACTAATAGTTCGTTGGATAAGCAGCAGAAGCTTTTGGACGGTCAATCGGTGGCTCTTGATAATCTTCAGTTTCTTACACGGTTTCAGAGTGAGGCACTTCAAGAGAGTAGGTATGTTTCAAAGATAAGAGCAGGTAAAATTTCAAAAGTAGACTTTTTTGCAAGAGCTAACCGAGTTTTTTTTGCTGCAATTTTTGTAGGAGTACCTTGCAACGTTTGGCCGAATTTAGTCAGGAGCAACAAGAAGATCTTGCAAAGCGGCAAGAACAGCTTCAAAAAGTTCATGATCACCTGTTTGAAAATTCAAAATCAATGTTGGCAGCTCAGGTATGTCAGCAAAACCTTAATAAATTCACAAGCAGCAGGAAGCAAGATCACATAAAACTAATCTAACAAATCTTTTTGCAGGAAGCGTTTGAGGCGAAACAGGCAAGCATGTTTGTAGCTCTGGATAAGCTATTTGCTTTGCACAATGCGATGCTTCTCGAGTCCCGTGTGATAAAAGCTTTCTTCATCTACTTCTTGTCGATCTTTGTCATCTACATGTTTACAAGCACAAAACAGACTTATACCATAAGGCCAAGGCTTTACATAGGTAAGTGTAATATTCCACATCTCTTTCTCATACCATAACTATGAAAAGTAGAATTCTGCAGTTTAACAGAGATTTTCCATTTCGCTGATGCAGGTTTGTGCGTTACCTTAGCATTAGAAGTGGCAAGTTTGCGTTTCGTGAATGATGCAGAACACCGAGCATGGATTATAAACCTCGTCAGGTCTTTATTTGCTGTTCTTGCTTCAGCTCAGCTTCTTCATGCTGCTTTTACATACAGGTATGATCAAATGCAAAATAAATTGGATATGTTTTGACAAACCAAAACTCCGAAGCCAATCTCATACTCTTGACTGAAATGCAGGGACTATGAAGTACTAAACCACCAGATCCTGTTAAGATTAGTTGATAAGGTTAACAACATGCAAAGCAAAAGAGAACTCTCGTGGGATGAAGATACAGAGAGCGAGGTGGATTGGACATCTTGGATTGATACAGATTTAACTGATGATGATGACAATCTTGGAGATCCTGATTACAGAATTCCAGAACCGATCAAGGAAAATCTAGGTTTCACCTCATCAATGACAACAAGACTGTACAATCTCCGTCCGCGATAACCAGCAAAGATGTGACTGCAGTCAAAACTACATTGGTGTTTCATCTTTTTGATGGAAATGCTACATGCTTATCTTAATGCAGTAACTGGAACAAAACTATAATTGTATGCTATTTATAATCGTTTGTTACAAACCCTGAGAAACTGTGAGAATCGGGTACATATTTATCATAATGAATAGGGTACTATAGTATGCAACATGCGAATTCCATAACACTCTCTGCAGCCTTGGTCGAGTATAATAAAGATAATGAGTCCTTTTTTTCAATTATCTTGATCTTGAGAAAAATCATATTGGTAACCTACAAAATGATTAGATGTGAGTTCTAACATACAGAGAAGGTTTTGCAATTCCATCAAGGCGAAAACAATGGTAAACTAAACCCTCTAAACCAGGTAATAAATCTACTGCTTTGGATAAACATTATACTGACACTAAAAATAATTATTCATTATCACACCAAAATAGCAATTAGCAATCCCCAATCCCATCTTCGTTAGTGTACATCAATCCACAAAGCAGCATTGTTTACACTTGTCACTGACGAGAGGACATTCTTCTACAGAGGCAATCTCAACAGTGGTTTCAGAGACTTAACAAAACTATTATCTCCTTTGATTGGCTCAACTATCAAGAAAAACAAAAATTGATCTTCAATTTCATAAGAAAGTGAATAAGATTCATCATCATGCATCTAATCTAACTTTAAATAACGAAACAGATCCTCATAAACAGTCAAAAGTTAACTTCTCCAATTTGAGCAATTTACAAGATTTTATTCTCCCCAGATTTTATCTGTTTACTTACACATACCGAATTTTGCAGAAATCACAACCAAAAAAAAAACTGAACAATTTTAATTTCATTCGAAGTAACTCTAGAATGCAGATACACAATCATCAAATGCAAGCTCTCGAATTCTTTATGCATGAAGCCAGTATACAAAAATTGTCTCATTTGAATCCGAAATTCACATCCACTGCTTGCTTCTCCGTTAACCAGAAATGAACTAATGCCATCAAAAAGAGAGTGAAAACTGAACTCACAATCTTCAAAAACTGGTGATGGATGTGTTTAGGCGTGCTTGAAGAGCTTCATGCTAAGCCAGTGAAAGTAGACAGCGACCATTATAACCGGTAGAGTCAAGGGGACCAAGACGCAGTAGTAGTACCTATCATTCGCCAACGCTGTGTTTTGAGGGAGCGGAAACAAACTCGAAGCGACGGCTTCAAATAAGAATCCGAAGAAGGTAATGGAACCAATGGTCACGAAGAAATATCCCCAGAAATACTCTCTCGTCGTTGTTCCCCAAAGCTTCATCGGAGGATCTGAGAATCCTTGATTCAATTGTATTTTCCAGTGACTTTTTATTTTGGCTTTGATGAACACACAACAACGATATATTTAATTTATTTCAACTATTTGGGGTCTTCGGTTAAAGCCCATGTTACTTTATTTGGGCTTTGAAATTTGGGTCCATTAAGTGGTTTAATCTTTAGCGCAAACTCTAACCCTTTTTTTTTTTAAACAAGCGCAAACTCAACTTTGTTCCTTGAAGCTGATAAGTTCTAAAGATTATCGATCCTATGAATACATATACTACAAAAAATAATAATGAATTGTTAAGTCTAATGTATGTTCTATTATTGTGTTAAATTACACAATTGTGTTGAGAGAGTCGATCAACATAGTATTCATGTATGTTCGAGTACATGAGCTTTTATAGTGAAACACAAATATTTTAGTAATCTTCATATATCTATAGTTTTAGCTATCAGGCATAGGCTGATAATAGGCATGCTGATTTTATAGCTACACAAACTGATTTGTAATCATATCTGGTTCTAACAAAACTTAAAATCTATAGATTGCTTGTTTTCCAAACTGTGTTCTATTTTCATATTCTCTCCAGAGGATAAGAAAGATGACAGAAAACTTAAAATTTTAAAGCTACCAAAAAAAATATGAAACATATTGTAAAACAATACTGTGAAAACAGATTTGTGTTCAAAGAAGATAGTCTCATAAATACTACAAAGCACACAAGCGTTTTACAGGACACTACAGTAAACAATGTCACAACAACATATGTAACCCCAATTTACGTCCCAAGAATTTTACCTGTTCTTTTTTCTTTTTTTTTTGGTTGCCAGAACTTTCACGATAACGAAGAATATGAACAAACAAAACCCAAACAGAAACTCATCACTCCAAAGAATCCTAAAGAACTGTTAGGAGGAATCAAAATTCTGAGGACTCAGTCAATCTCACAAAGATATCCTAACCAGCGAGGGTGTTATGATCACAGAAGTAGAAGAGAGACAAGAACCGTAGCGAATGCAGAAAGAAGAAGAGACAAAGCAACTCGGGTTTGTCCGTTAGGAGATTTTTCATCGGTTGATAATGGTCCAGGGCTGGTGGTTGGGGATCTGGCTGTAACCGGAGGTAGCGGTGGTTCAGTGACATCAGCTTCCGTGATAACCGGGTTTGGTGCTTCCGCGGGAGGTAAAGAAGTAGGACTCACAATGGATAAGAGACCAGCGGGTAGAACCGGGATCATGTAAGTAGGCGGGTCTTTCCGGGTCAAGCACCGGTTCCCTGTAAACCAAACATGAGAAAAACAAATCAAAATCCTAAACCGTTATTTAAAGACATGATTTTGGTTTTCTTCACTTTACTTTTGTATCTCGCGGCTGTGAGAGGGAACTCAGTGATGGTTCCATTGATACCAGCTCCAGAAACATGCGAGTTTATTTCGACGGTCGCATCGGAGAAGAAATCCCACGGCTGAGAAACAAACTCGTTCCGGAACACTTCAACGTAAACCGGAAGCTGAACCTTCTGTAGCCTCGCCACAAGGTTGGTTTGTCCGGTGGTGAAGCTTTCGCTGGTGGGGAAGACTGATGTTTTCTTGATGACAACAGCGTCGGCGAATTTCTTGATGTCTTCGATTGCAGAGTCGAGTATATCGCGGATTGTTTCTTCCACTTTGTACACTGTCTCGTACCGGCTCTGTTTCTTGAAGTCAACTAAGACTGAGCTGTTTGTTGACTGAATCATAACCTTCTTGGTGGTTGTTGTTTTAGCGTTGCCGTAACCACTTTCTGTGAGTGTATCGAGAACTGCTTTAATAACGTCGAGCCCTTGCTTCTCTCTTAGGTAAGATGCATTCTAAAGGAAACAAAAACATAGTGATTGTGACCATTAACATCTCTTAAATGTCTCAGTTTAAGTGAAAGTAGAACTTACCTCTACGCTGATCAAAACACCAGCGAGAGAGGTGGAGTTTTTAGCCAAGTTCAAGAAATCAGAAAGTGAAACAAGCTTCCCAGAGCTTCTCTCCCTCGGGTTCCTAAACAAGTTGTAATCCTTATTGTAGGGGTTCGTAATAGCAGCTGCACACATATGGGGGATAAGTGAAGTGAAAAGGAAAGAAGAAGACAAGTCTTAGAAAGTTGTATGTGAAACTTACGGGTCAAGGTCTGAATCTCAGACCATGCTAGACTAAAGCTGTATAATTTAGAAAGTGTGTCCAACTCAGGAACAGTTGCTGAGCGGTTTCTGAAAGGACTTTGGAAAGCGTTCGTGCTCTCTCCAAGATCAATAGAGCTTAAGCAAAACGGAACACCGTCCGATGACATTTGAAGAGAACAATCAATAATATCAGCACCGTCTTTGATAGCCTTTGAATAGGCCAAGTCAGTGCAGCCAGGGTAGTCTCCACTTGCTCCATTCTTGGAAATAACAAGAAAATCCACTGTTATAAGATGAAGCTTCATAAAGTTAGTTATTGTGACATGACATTGATAATGTAGCCAGTGTAACGCATATGAATAACTCACATACCTTGTGTTGAAGCATTAGTTCCAAGATGAGAGAAGCAGTCTAAGGAACAAGAAAAGTGAGAAATGGTCAGAATATAGAAATAAAATGTGTGATAGACAATAAGACATATACTTACCAACAGCAGAAGATGCGGTTAGTGGAAAATCAGATAGCACACCATCCACGGAGAAATCACCATTGTCCATGAAAGATAAGTACTCAGCCAATGGATCAAAACTATAGTTGTATGCAAGATCGAAATCGTTTGCAAAACCTGATGCGTATACTTCTAACCCTGCTTTGTGAGCATCTTGAACAAAGGATGTATGAGGACGCAAGTATTTGCTTTCGAGTGGCCATATGTAAGACTTGGGAACAAGAACCCCTGAAGCAAACGTCTTGATGAAAGTTAGGTTCCCAATGAGAGATCCATAGGTTTGATTAGTTGACACCTCAATATCATCTTTCTCGAGAAACCGGAACACAAACTTTGGCCCGTTTTTCCCAAAACGGCCACCAATGTTACGAAAGAAATTCACCTCAGGGGAAGAGAGATAGTCGATAAACACAGTTTTGGAAACTGTTAGCAGAAAGCTGCTCATGCTTAGATTGTGTTGCGCATAGAATGCGTCGTGCTGAATAAAGAGCAGCCATGTTAGATTGAGCTGAGATATGTCACTACAACAACAACAAAAAGAACCAAAAAAAAAAAAAACAAGAACCTTACTGACATAAGACTTACCTGAACATTTAACCAGAAACCTGCGGGTTTCAATCGAGTAGCTATATTTTGAACTGTTGAAATCGCGTACTGGTTGTTATCAAATGCATCTGACCGTGATAATATTCCTCGCATCACTGCACACAGTTGAGAAAGGGAATTGTAGGCAAAAAAATACAAGCAAGTGATGAATGAATGAACAGCAGCAAGCAAATTCTTAACTCCACGCAAAATCAAAATACACACATGATATTTGCTAGAAGTAGAATCCTATAGTCCAATGGATGGAAATTGAAACTCAAGCTCACAGTTGAGTTGAGTAGCAATGCAAAAAAAAAAGACAAAACAAAGAGGTTGAAACTTACAGAAAACGGTTTTGAGGTCCTTAAAGGTGAAATCAATGGTGAACCAATCCTGAGTAGGGACTCCATTAAGAAGGTAAGAGTTTTTCCGGTCAGGGTAAGCAACTTGGATATTAGAAGCATTCATCATTTTCACATCAGGGAAGCAAATCCCAACTCCATCTTTGGTAAGTTGCACATCACACCACAAGACAGCATCAGGGACACTTGTCATCGACACAAAACTGTAAGCATCGAGACTTGAATCTGGCAATAGCCCAGAAAACCCACCACGAGCAATGATAAGAGGAGCATCTCCTACAAACACACACAACAAGGTAGTCAAGAAATGGATACAAAATCAAGAATCCCAAAGTCAAGTTTTTTTCTTTCTTTCACAGTTTACATTATTTGATCTGTCTTCGGATAAAGTCCGGAAAACCCCAAATTCTTTTCGATTTACCGAATCGGAGTGACAAATGAAGCACGAGTCCGAGTCACTAGTTTTTTTCACTCGTTTTACTCTGTTTTCTCGATTCACAGAGTAAAGGTATCGAAGATAGAAGGATATAAAAGAAATAAGGAGCTTTAATTACCACTGAGTGTCTGCCATGGAGATTTAGATCTTTGAGCAGCGAGTTGAGTAGCAAGCAACTGGATCAAAATGAGAGCAAGTAGTAGAAACTTTGAAGCTCGTAACCAAACCATTGCTGGATTAACTTGCATGTATGTCATCGGTTTATTGATTTCTCCCGGCGGCGACTTCACCAACTTCGCTCTTCTTGGAGACTGAACGAGATTCGCTGAGAGAGAGAGAGAAGAGAGAAAAAGAGCTTTTTTGGTATGTGAGAGATCATTGTAATTTATATGATCGTTCATTATTTAAATGGGAATACCATCAGATAGGACTGGAACGGAACGGAGCCGGATATCCGGACTTTTCAAAATATCCGGATCCGGTTCCGGATTTGACGGATAATCAATTTTATTATCCGGATCTAGATCCGAAAACTCCGGATATCCGGAGACCAAATATTTATGGATATCCGACCGGATATCCGATTTCGTTAATTTAAAAAAAAATCTTCAATTTTTAAAATTATAATAAGATAGCATATATAATTAAAATGTATCATTATAGTAAAAATTATAAATACTAAAAATTTAAAAACATTCAAATATAGCATTCAAATAACACAAAGTTTAAAAGTTTACATAGCAAAAAAGAAAATAGTAATAGAGAAATTAATTTATCTTCATATCCTTGTGTTATCTATTTTCATGTTCTTCTCTTACAATCTGAAATAGAAAATTATTATGCAATATAAATTTCAATCATGTGTAAAAGAGTTAAACCAAAAACAATTTTCGAACATAATTAAAACAAAAAATTAAATGCATATCCAAAGATTTCAAAATTTAAAAATCTTAATAAACGGATAATGGATAACGGATATCCGATTTTAAAATTTTCTATTATCCGGATCCGTATCCGAAATAACCGAATACTTAATTTCACTATCCAAATCCGGATCCGAATTACATGAATATCCGGTTTTTACGGATCGGATAAGACCGGATACCGGATCGGATAGCGGATACCAGATAATAATTCCAGCCCTACCATCAGACACTTCCCACTTTTTTTTTATTTTTGATATGTTGGTTTCGACACACTTTCCACTTAAAAAGAAAAACTCATTAATTTAAAAAATATCTCTAACTAAATGTCTAATTACAATTAGTTATTTTTTTTTGGTTTTCACAATCTGTTGGCAAAATCTTTCTTTCACTACAACATATAAAAATTTAAAACCTCTATTCGTATTGTGATGTCTTCTTCAATCTTTATATGCATTGATGTGTTTTTTTTTGTAACAAGGGTTGATATAGATACATCAACATTGATGTGCTGCAAACAGAAGCAATGCTGGGAGTGAAACGATCAACGACCACAAGCGATCACAAATAATAATAAACTGCAAGAAAAATGTATCCGAAAAAAGGTAATAGTAAATATCTGTTTTTACAAGTTATGAAAATATATAGATTTTGATCAGAGACTTTCTGCTTTTCTTAAAGGTTTGGTAGACATATAGTTTAAAAAAAAAAAAAAAATACTAGTTATTGCGTTCTACATTTATTACGACCTACTTTTTTTCTTTATTACGATTTACCACCTACTTGTTTCCAAAACCAGCTAAACTCTAAGCAAGCACTACTGTAATCCATGCAATTGCAAAGGTACATACACCTTTGTCAAAAGTTTGCACGATATATAGAATTGTGTCCAAATCATTTTTTTCTTCTGTATCTAATTAAAGGTAGCTGAATATATGATACAAGAGAATGGTATCTATATTCCATTTTTTTTTTTTTTAAAGTTCAAATAACCAAATGGATAATGGGGGATAATCACTTCGACAGATATATGTAGAGATAAACTTACAAGAGTGGAGTAGTTTTCTTGGTTGAGTTGGCGATTGATGATTGATTGAAAATAATGCTGGTCCGACAATATAGTCGTCATGATTACACGTGGCAATTTTGGTCACTGAGTCATGACTCATGACATCATCCTGCACGAGCAAAAGAAACGGTCATGTGCCGCGTGCGTAGACCCATTCTTGGCTCGTAGCTGTAGCAATCCAGACCAACACTTGTGTAATGAAAATCGGTTGTTTGTTTTCTTCTTCGTGCAATTGGTTCAAGTTTTTAAGCAATAACTCCTTGTAATAAATAGTGATTCTTATTTTTCAGTTTACCATTAAACCAAGTTGAAACTTTGGACTTGTTTACATTAGCTATCTTATATAATAACATGGACAATAAAATTTGTTTATGTTAGCTATATTTCAACCATTTTATCATTTTTCTATTTTGATTAACATTCAGACATCATTTATTGACAGTAATATTGATCAAACAACTGCCCCTTTCATTATTACTATTAAGATTTAACCAGTTCTATAGCTAGCAAGAAACAATTTTTTAAGAAAAAATATTTAAAAATGTATGTTATTTTTTATTTTAATTTTATAATATATTTAGCTACTGATTATAAATACAGAAGTTAACCCAAACTAATTTGTTTATGTTTTGAAATGAATTATATATTTGTTTTGATTAATCTTAAAAAATATATACTCTTAAATAAATAATTTTAATATACATCGTTTAATGATTCTAGTTTTTTTATAACCAGTCTACAAATTCTTATTAAAATTGAAATTTTTCGTATCTAATTGTTTATAAATTAAAAATATTATTTAATTTTTATTTTAAAATAAATATATTTAAATAAAATCTAATAAATTATAATAAAAAATATTTAAAAAATTCAAATAGATATTTATTTTAATATATATAAATTGCTATTATTTTCAAATATATAATAATAATTAAGAAACTAAATAATAAATACTCTTTTATGAAAAATATATAGAATTTCTAAATTTTATTACATAATTTTAAAAGATAATTATAATTTTTTATTTTAATTATATTTTATTATTTGTAATCCTACTTAAATAATAATATAGATAGATTTTTCAAGATAAGTTTTGGGCCATAAGCCCACAATGCAATTAGAAAGCCTCACGTTTACTCAGTCTGATGACGTCGAAATGGCCACGTATTCATTTAGCGCCACATGTAACCACCGCCTTCATTAGCGCAGTTCAAATCTCTCACTCTCTGACTCTCTATCTCCGTCTCGTTCTGTGTCTACTTTGTTTGCGATTTGTGTTGTATTAAGGATCTAGAATCGACGAAAGTGAAAAACATTTTTCGAAAGTCTTTTTTTGTTGGTCGTGAAAATGGGTGTTGGATTTACAGAGTTTTTTTCGATACACCTAGCCACGGAGCATCCTCAGGTGATACCAATCTCGGTGTTCATCGTCATTCTCTGCCTCTGTTTAGTTATCGGCCACTTGCTTGAAGAGAACCGATGGGTCAATGAATCCATTACCGCCATTTTAGTCGTAAGTTGCTTCAGGTTTTGGGATACTCTTCTTGTTTTTGTTTCTTGCTCCGAGAGTTGAGCTTTAGAATCAGGAAAATCTAATCTCTTGCAGAATCTCCTAAATGACCATACTTTTGGAGCTTTTCTTTTCGAAATCCTGATTTGGGTTTAGGTTCTTGTTCAAGTTGCCGTATTTTTTAGTTTAGAATTTGGTTTCTTCTATACAAGGTAACTTTTCAATGCTTTTAAGATGTAACTATTTTGATTGTTTATGTTGCAAGCAGGGAGCAGTATCAGGAACGGTTATATTGCTTATTAGTAGAGGAAAGAGTTCTCACATTTTGGTGTTTGATGAAGAACTCTTCTTCATATACCTTCTTCCTCCAATCATTTTCAATGCTGGGTAAGCTTGCTCTGGATCGGTTACTATATGCTGTGCCTGTGTTGATGGGATTAGAGTTTGATGAGATTCTTCACTATCATCTGGAGATCGACTGAAGTTTCTTTTGTTTCTTTTTTGGTTTGTGGCAGATTCCAAGTCAAGAAAAAGAAGTTTTTTCACAACTTTTTAACCATCATGTCGTTTGGTGTGATTGGTGTTTTCATCTCCACTGTCATTATTTCGTTTGGTAATTTTATTTACAGCAATCAATCTTGTATGACTTGTAGCAATACAGCAATCAGTTTTTTTTACAGCAATCAAATATTGTATGACCATGAAAACAAATTTAATTATATTTGAGTTTCTGTAATCTTGTTTTTTACTCTCTCTCTTTTATAATCTGATTCAGGCACTTGGTGGCTTTTTCCCAAGTTGGGATTTAAGGGATTGAGTGCTCGAGACTATCTTGGTGAGTTCTCTCTCTGAGCTTATATCGTCTTTCCTCTGCATATGTTCATAAAACTATGTTTCTTTTCACATATCTCTTGTGTCAGTTTGCGAGTGAATGTTTTCTTTTCTTGATTCAGCCATCGGAACGATTTTCTCGTCAACTGATACCGTTTGCACTCTACAGGTTCTTGATTTTTTTAAAGATAATCTTTCCTAAGATTCCTTCTTGTGAAGCTGGTTTGCATAAAAAAGTTATTTTTACATTGCATCTTAACTTTACAGATTCTTCATCAAGATGAAACTCCATTGCTATACAGCTTAGTCTTTGGAGAAGGAGTAGTGAATGATGCAACCTCAGTTGTGCTGTTCAACGCCGTGCAGAAGATTCACTTCGAAAGCCTCAACGGTTGGACGGCTCTGCGAGTCTTTGGAAACTTTTTGTACCTCTTCTTCACTAGCACAATCCTCGGAATTGCTGTAAGCTATTGAATTGGCATATATGTATTTGTTTTCCTCCATTGGAAGCATATCTTGAGTTCTCTTGGAAACTGTGTGAATGTCTTGCAGGTGGGGTTAGTAACGTCTTATGTCCTGAAAACCTTGTATTTTGGAAGGTAGAACTACCACCAAAATTTGCAAATTTTACATCTCAACATAGAGTTTATGTATTGGTCTTGCTAATTTTTATGCTTGATGACAGACACTCAACTACACGTGAACTCGCGATCATGGTTCTTATGGCATACCTTTCATATATGTTAGCTGAGGTAATATCACCATTACTGCAAGTCTGCAATAGACAACTAGTACAGGAGGAAATCAAAATGCAGAATTTCTCTGTTTTGACTAAAGAATGTTGTTATTCTCTTGCAGCTCTTCTCATTAAGTGGGATTCTCACCGTTTTCTTCTGTGGCGTTTTAATGTCGCATTATGCATCTTATAATGTGACAGAGAGTTCAAGAATCACTTCAAGGCATTGTTTCAGACACTTATTTGTTTTTCTCTCAAGTCTCAATAGCAGTAAATGCTTTTTGTCTGACTGTTTATTTCTGTTCTGCAGGCATGTGTTTGCAATGTTGTCCTTTATAGCGGAGACGTTCATATTTTTATATGTTGGAACAGATGCTCTTGATCTTACAAAGTGGAAGACAAGCAGCTTAAGGTACAAAGTCGTATGATATTATTGATATGAACCTCTTCTTAGCTTGCAAGTTAAGCTGTGGTGGTGACATGAAGTTGATGAAATCTCTTCTATCATACTAAAGAAGACTTATAAAATGAATCTTCTTCTTGCAGCGTTGGGGGTACTTTGGGTGTCTCCGGTGTCATAACCACATTAGTATTGCTTGGACGAGCAGCGTTTGTGTTTCCACTCTCGGTTTTTACAAATTTCATGAATAGAAACACTGAAAGAAGCGAGACTATCACATTTAAGCACCAGGTTTAGCCTTTAGTTTGTTTTTTCAGTTACATTATCAGAAACACCACAACTTAATGGTCTAAGAGGTTTTAAAGTTCGCTCTCTGTATACTTCATAGGTGATTATTTGGTGGGCTGGGCTTATGCGAGGTGCTGTCTCAATTGCTCTGGCTTTCAAACAGGTTTTTGCTTTTTACACACTCACAACGTCTCTATGGAATTGCTGTTACCTTGAATTTTTGCTCATTTCGGTTTATGTTTGATGTGCCAAGTTCACATACTCTGGTGTTACATTGGATCCTGTGAATGCTGCCATGGTCACAAACACCACTATCGTTGTCCTCTTTACTACACTGGTAAAACAAACACTACTTCCTCAGTATCTAGCACTGCTCGTAGTTTAATGCCTAAAGATGCAAAAAGACAGTCTTCTTGACATGTAACGAAACAGGTCTTTGGTTTCCTCACAAAGCCACTTGTGAACTATCTGCTTCCTCATGATGCAAATCAAAACACTGGAGGAAATGGAGGTAAACACACTGCGCCAGGTTCCCCGAGGGAAGATGCGACGCTTCCTCTCCTCTCCTTTGACGAGTCTGCTTCCACCAACTTCAACAGAGCTAAAGATAGTATCTCCCTTCTGATGGAACAGCCTGTTTACACTATCCACCGCTACTGGAGGAAGTTCGACGATACATACATGAGACCTATCTTTGGTGGACCTCGTCGAGATAATCAACCAGAATGCTAGGTATTTTTCCCTCCTTTATTACCACAAGTTACTGCTCAGATTTCAAAAGCTGGAACTGTGAACTATGTATTCATCATGCAAGCGAATAATTCTTTTTTATTTTTCTTTCTTTTTGCAGTTTATGATTTAGGTTCTCCTCAGGGAATGCATGATGAGTTAGTTTTTTTGGATAGTGGATGTAGTGAAAAACCAGTATATGTTATAGTTTTCTTTAATGTATAGAACAAGGTTCTTCTATATACACAAGGTGATCGAAGATCATTTCAAGATTGTGATTTATTTGAATCAGAAGATATATTGTAATTCAGACACTCCAGGTCAGTTCCAGGACAATAGGGTAGAGTGGTTTGTCTCCAGAGATACGACAACGTACAGAAAAATAAACGTAAGAACTTTTTTTCTCAACAAAATAAACGTAAGACTTTCTTTCTATACTTGCAAATCATACTAAGCCAGTGGTTTTGAATATTTCTATGGTGCTTTGATTTTACCTTTGCAAGCAGGAGGGATTGTTGTAAGGCCACATTTTGTCAGAAGAGCCTGGACTTTAGATTGGTTAGTCGCTAAAATGGGGATATAAGACTTGAATCTGCAGATGCATTCGAGATTAGCGGCTTGGAGGACTATGCAGCATTTGTTGCCTGGAGGAGATGGGTTGTTTCCGGTGACGGCTGGACGACATTTCTCCAAGCTGTTTGTGTCGATATTACATACAGGAATGCTCGTAGGTTCTTCCTTCAGCACCAGGGCGGCTAAAACCATTGCAAGAGCTGCAAATTTCACAAAAGTTTTGGTATTGTTCTTATCCATTCTCTCTTTGATCTTGGTCTCTCTTGACTTTAGTACTCTACCTTGGAACACTGAAATCAAATGAGCTTAATATAACAAAGTTAATTCTAAGTAAAGCTAGGAAGAGCGTGTGATGTTAGGTCGTTGACTCTCTAGTCTTTCCTAGTCAACTGGTCTTTTGAGTTGAAATGTCTGCAAATTGCAAATGAGGAAGACTTGTGAGTCTCTAGTTTTTCCTAGTCAAGTGGTCTTTTGGTATTTGCATTGATGAAACAACAATAGAAAAAAAAAAACATTGAGTACACTTTACGCAGCTAGTACTGATTAAGACAATATTACATTTAAAAAGTAATCTTAATACGCTATCATATTATGTACACTTTTCAGATATTGTTGATTACAATTGCCTCCTATGTTCATTTGTTATAATGTATTTACATCTTTGGTTTCTCAGTGAAGGTATTTGAATTATCTTTTCCTAGTAATAATTTCTATTGGTAGGTTTATGACGATAAGGATGTAAATTGTATTTCAATAATCTCAGTGGTAAAATCTCCATGAAAAGAATACGTCAAAAATCTTGCAATCTCCATAGGAGGAACTCCACAATATTATCTTTTCATTAAGTAGTATTCTCACTGTTTTCTTTTGTGGCGTTTTAATATTCGCATTAGTAGTAACTAGTAACTCATTGGAATTAGCTAAAAAACCAGTACTTTATTTTTTCCATTAATGCATAGAACATGGTTCTTCTATAAAGATAAAGCTAAGACTGAAAATAATACACGTAAAAAGACATAGTCGTACATATATAACTTAGATACTTAAGATAGAGCAAAGCCTGCGGCAGACCCGACGTGACTCCAGCTCAGTACTTCAAGCTGTGTGTTAAGAGAAACAAGAGCAAAACAAACTTAAGACTTTCTCGCTTTTCAGAAAGAAAGAGAAAAAAAAAAAAAAAAAAAACAGCAAACACCAAGGTAATTTTGAGTTTTACGTACCTTGGAAACAGGCGGGAGTGTTAGCACCACACCGGGCCAGAACAGTCTTGACATTGGATGGGTTAATCCCGTAACTTGGAAGATAAGACTTGAACTGGCAGAAGCATTGTAGATCAGCGGTTTTGACCACGTTGCAGCAGTCAGGTCCCGGAGGTGGCGGGTTGTTTCCTGTGGCAGCTGAACGACATTTCTCCACGTCGCTTGAGTCCACGTTACACACTGGGATGCTCTTCGCTTCTTCCACCATCATCGCTGCGGTTAAAACCACAGCAAGAGCTGCAAATTGCATGAGGACTCTCGTTTTGTTCTGACCCATTCTCTCTTTTGTATATTTTCCCTCTTTCTCTCTGCTCTATGGTGAAACCTTTCAATGTGAGGAGCTTGTTATATAGCAATGTTAATGCTAATGTGAAAATGAATAAAAGTATAGATTCCCGGGTCTTTATCTGGTCGAAATGTACATGTACATTAACAGACAAATGTGGGAGACCTTAGTTGCATGTATATATAAGTCTCCGGTTAGGCTAATGACAGAACTTTCTCCTTTAATTTCGTGAACCAATTGGCTTTTGGCTAGTCTTTCTATTTTGTTTTTGTCCTTGTCAAATCGTATAATTTACTGTGTAGAGGTCAAAAGATTGTCACTTCTTGTCATGTAAACAACACAGGTCTTTAGTTGTTAAACTGTCTTCTTCCTTCTGATGCAAGTCACAACATCAGAAACAGAGTATTCTCTGTTTTTTTTTTCCTCAATTTATTATTAGTTGTGTTCTCCACGGGATGAAAAAGTAGGATACATATAATAGATGTAACCCCACAAAACCAGTTCTTCATTGTTTTTCATTACTGTATACAACACGGTAATTTAGAAATTCGTGATTTATTTTTAACAAAACACTAAAAAAAACATTGTAATTTAGAAATTTCAAATCAGATGCAGGACAAGTTCTAGCAAAGTCTGCAGCGCCATAGAGACTTGTCTCTAGCTCAAATTCTTCAAGCTGTGTTAGAAAAAAAAAATAACGTAAGATTCTTTCTTTGCTTTTAAAGTTTTAAGATCCTACCACTAATTCTGTAACCACATGAAACAGCAATTAGGCTCTTTTAAAAAAAAAAAACCTCGGCAAGAAGGAGGGATAGTTGTAACGCCACATTTGGCAACGAGAGCAGCGACTTTAGATGGGTCGATTCCTAAAATTGGGAGATAAAACTTGAATCTGCAGAAGCATCCTAGATCAGCGGCTCGGACCACAACGCAGCAATCATTGACCGGAGGTGGCGGGTCGTTTCCAGTGACGGCTGGACGACATTTCTGCATATCGTTTGTGTCGATTTTACAAATGGTAACGCTCGTAGCTTCTTTCACCATTATTGCAGCGGTTAAAACCATTGCAAGAACTGCGAATTGCATGAGGATTCTGGTGTCGTTCTTACCCATTGTTTTATTCTCTCTCTCTCTCTAGAATCTACAATTGTGTATCCAATTAGATCGACCAATATGAGGTTGTTATAGCCAAGTTAAAATGCTAAGTGAAAGGTGGTATTTAAAGAGCATAACGTAAGAGATGTGTGGGTGATGTAATCATTAGGAGTCTTTTGAGTTGAGATGTGTGAGAAGAAACGGAACAAATGTTTGGGAGGCTCTATGGGTCTCTTATGAATAAAAACATTATTTTAATAATCTAAATTTCTGAAAAAGCAAAAGACGTCTCTAAAATTGAAACCACAAGAGACGTCTTTAACTCAATTTTATTATTAAAAAACTATTGAAGAGATTTTAGTGGGTCTCAATAATGTTTATGGTCTTAGTTGCATTGCATGCCTAGTCTCCGGGGCGGTGTATGACATTAGCTTTTTTAACTCTTTACGTGACCAAAATGTCTTCTATTGTTTTGTCTTTTTTTCTTCCCTTTTCTTTTAAATAAAAATACTTTTGGGTGGATCGTTAGTACTGATATGAATAATTTGTGGCTTTTATTTTGTTTTCTTTCTCTTTACTAGTATTAATTTTCTTTTTGTTTAATATATTTAAATTTGATTCGCTATATGGGTTCGAAAACTATAAATACACAACTAATGTGTCGATTGAAGTAATGATGTCGTATGTCCCATCTGAACAAAAGGGACGGTTTTTTATATTGAAATTCTAATTTTTTGGATGAAATCTTGATCGGATTTAATCGTTTTTGGGGTTTCAGATTTCTCATCGTGACATTTATTTGTCAAAATGTATCTTGAGCAGGATCCAACTTGAAGTTTTTTACCCTTTTAGGTTTTTAGTCAGGCTGAGTAAGTAATGGTTTCGGTGTAAGTATCTGTTTACAAGTAGACTCGTATATTAGTTACTTAATTAAACGTTCTTTTGCTATTCTTCAACAAACGTGATAAATAATTTGCTCTTAATATATATGGATAGAATTATTTTTCCTTTTTCGGTCTAGTATTGTTATATACTTGGAAGTCTACAGCCTACAGGGATAAGATGTAAACTTTATTTCAGTGATATCAATAGCAATAACTTATCCAAAAATAATTCAAAACGGCACAACAATGGATATCTCTTAAAAATCATAGGCTTAATAGAATTTAAACACACCGTTGAACGAGTACAGTTAACAGACATTTTTGTTCAAGTAGAACCTCATACATGGTCTATATCTTTCACATTCATTTAACCAAACTAAATTCTTTCACATTCTTTTTTCAATATATATATATATATATTTTTTTTTTTTTTTTTTTTCAGTATTTCTCTATAACTATCATTTGATTCTGAATTGAAAACGTAATTAAGTAAAACATATTTGTCACAAAACAAAGATAATATCCAGTTAATGTATTGGAAAACATTTAAATGAACACATAGATTTGGGTTCTACTAATAAAACTACTTAGTTAATATTCAATTCAATATCAAACAGACTTCCGAAAGAAGTATTTATTACTAAGTATTTATTTCAAAATCGCAGGGCGTCGTGCCCAGCACACATGGGTTTGAAAATCTACAGATTAGAAGAAATCGTCGTCGGTGGAGAAGATCATTGTTCTGATCACAAATCTAATATTCCCAGAAATAAATAAATGTTTCAAACTAACAACATTTTTTTTGGTTATGTTGCCATAACTTTTGGGTCACTCTAGGATTTTTTTTTTTTTTGTTTGTTTCGAAACTAAAATGCACCAATAAATAATCAATGGTTAATGACATTTATTTAAGCAATGAAAATGTAGAAAAATGGGCCGTCCAAATGCAGGAAAATTTTAGAAATGATACACCTACAAGTCGTTATACCGTGAGGTCCACAGTTTGTCCACCTGTCGTAATCGTACAGCGAGTATAAATAAATAACCAAAACCCTACTCGCGATTTCTGACCGAGCATTCAATTCTTCGTCCTCCTTTGCATTTGTGTACAATCAAATAAAACTCGTTTTCCTTTCTCTCTCTCTCCTCCTCCTCATCGCTTTGCTCTCACAGGAAGCAAATAACGATCCTCTCTCTCTCACTTGACCCATCTTCTTCAACTTCACATTGGTATCGATGCTCGTGATTCTGTCTTCTTCTCCACATTCACATTGTGATTCAATTCCTAAGAGAATGAAACATTATCGTCGATAGATGTAAATATACACAGAGAATATGGATTGTTGAAAGCAGAATCTCATTTTACCCAAGACATTTGACGCTTATTTTGATACATTGGGTTTGTTTCTTTTTTTTTAATATCTCCTGGATTTCTGGATTTTGAGTTTCGAGAGTTCTCATCTATCTGGAAAACTGTTCGATTATCCAGTTAAATCTTGTTGTAATGTTTTGCTATTTTAAGTATGAATCTTTGGATCAGTAAAATAGCTTTCGTTTTTTTTTTCTCCTTCGCCCTCCGATTCCTGAAGCTTACAGTGATCCTTCTTCTTTATTTTGGCAGATTCGAATAAGAGGTTTCTCCATTGGCGTGATTTTGAAGAGATTTTTGTTCTTCAGATTTTCTTCCCACTGGTTACTACTGGGGAGATGTCTGGTTTCGTGGGTGTCATCGTTTCGGATCCATGGCTGCAAAGCCAGCTCACACAAGTCGAACTTCGGAGTCTTAATTCCAAGGTAACTCTTCTCTTTTTTATTGTTTCTTCTCTAGATAAAGCCAAACTCTTTTTGATCTGGATGTAAACTTTGGATTTGTGTTTTAGTTTGTGTCGTTGAAGAATCAGAACGGTAAGATTACATTAGAGGATCTTCCGCCTGTGTTGGTCAAGGTGAAGTCACTTAGCTCTGCGTTTAAGGAGAAGGAAATCAGAGAAATCTTGGGAGATTTGGGTTCTGATTATGCAAGCGATGATCTTGATTTCGAATCGTTTCTCAGGGTCAGTTTGATCTTTTATGTGTGTTGTCCTCTGTGAATCCCTTCGATGGATGTGAATCATGTGATGTGTAACGTGGTTTTGGGTTTGATACAAACAAATGCTGCAGATATATCTAAACCTGCGAGATAAAGCTGCTGATAAATCTGGTGGTCATAAGAACTCATCTTCTTTTCTTAAAGCCGGCACAACGACCCTTCATACCATAAACCAGTCAGAGAAGGGTTCTTTTGTTCATCACATCAATAGATATCTCGGGGATGACCCCTTTTTGATGCATTTTCTTCCTTTAGACCCTGATTCAAATGATTTGTATGAACTTGTGAAAGATGGTGTACTTCTATGGTAATGTGGAAATCTTATGTTTAGAATCCATCTTATTATAAGTATATTAATTAGTTTCTTTGTTTTGATTTGTTTCTCTCTTTTGGCGCAGTAAGCTTATAAACGTAGCAGTCCCTGGGACAATAGATGAACGAGCGATCAACACGAAAAGGGTACTTAACCCATGGGAGAGAAATGAGAATCACACGCTCTGTCTCAACTCTGCTAAAGCAGTTGGCTGCAGTGTGGTGAATATTGGGACACAAGACCTTGCTGAAGGACGAGTATGTTTTGCTTGCTTAGTTCTCAGTATAACACATTATAGTGGTTGGGACAAATATATCTGACCGCAGAGGTTTTTATTGTTTTTGCAGCCTCATCTGGTGCTTGGATTGATCTCACAACTCATAAAGGTCCACACTTGTTTGCTATGTGCATCGTCCTTTGTGTTTGTGCTTGATGGTTTATTAACTAATGTTGGAAACTGCAGATTCAACTGCTTGCTGATCTTAGTTTGAAGAAGATGCCTCAGCTTGTTGAGTTGGTGGAGGATAGCGACGTAATGAGTAAATCACTTTGCGAATTTCTGAACAAAGTATATGCGTGTTTTAAACGAGTTTCTACCTGTTTCAGGATATAGAAGAATTTCTGAGATTACCCCCCGAGAAAGTCTTACTCAAATGGATGAACTTCCATCTCAAGAAAGGTGGTTACAAAAAAACTGTTGGAAATTTTTCTTCGGATCTGAAGGTATTTGGCTTCCAAGTAGCAAATCCAGGAACTCTCTCCTTTTTGTCCCTTCAAAAGCTTCATTCAAGAGATTTATAGATTCTTCAAGTGTTTTAACATATAAGTCTCTCCAAGACGCTGAAGCAACATCAGTGTGAATAGGAAAAACAAAAGCTCACCCATACGTTTTGAATATATTTGGTTTTTCTTAATCTTAAAATGTAATGGCCTAGATTGTTGATTGAATATCCAGGATGCACAAGCCTATGCTTACCTTCTCAATGTTCTTGCACCCGAGCACTGTGATCCAGCTACTCTAAACGCTAAGGATGATCTTGAAAGGGCTAACATGGTCCTTGAACACGCAGAGAGAATGAACTGCAAACGATACTTGACAGCAGAAGAGATCGTTGAGGGGTCTTCGTATTTGAATCTCGCATTTGTGGCACAGATATTTCACGAAAGGTCGGTAAAAGGTCACAGAAAATGGTAGTTTTGTTCTTAAGCGCCCTGGTTTTTTTACTAGCTTCTCTGTACCTGCTGCAGAAATGGCCTTAGCACTGATGGCAAATTCTCCTTTGCGGAAATGATGACTGAGGATATACAGAGTTGCAGAGATGAAAGATGCTATCGGCTATGGATTAATAGCCTCGGGATTGACAGTTATGTCAATAATGTGTTTGAAGATGTTAGAAACGGGTAAAAATATTTGTGTGATTCGACCAAAAAAATTTTTTTGTGTGATAAGAGTGATGTTGTGGTTTGGGAAATACTCGGAAAGATTTTGGTCCTGAAGTATATATGACGATCTTCGCACTTAATTTTCATGCAGATGGATTCTGCTTGAAGTTGTTGACAAGGTCTATCCAGGCTCAGTTAACTGGAAGCATGCTTCGAAACCACCGATTAAAATGCCATTTAGAAAAGTAGAGAATTGCAATCAAGTTGTAAAGATCGGAAAAGAGATGAGATTCTCGCTCGTAAATGTAGCTGGAAATGACATTGTTCAAGGGAACAAGAAGCTAATCCTCGGTAATTTTTCTGCATAGCTAACTAAATTTTTTTATAAAAAAATTCGAAAAGATGCTCTGTAGCCTTTAGAAATTTTATAACATTACTGTATATATATTATACACACACATGTCTCAGGCTTCTTATGGCAGTTGATGAGAACCCATATGCTCCAACTTCTCAAAAATCTTCGAACTCGGACGCGAGAAAAAGACATGACTGACACAGAAATCCTGAGCTGGGCAAACAGGAAAGTCAGAATCATGGGACGGAAATCACAGATCGAAAGCTTCAAGGTTCCATCTTTTTACTTTAATCAAAACTAGAGAATCCACTGAACAAGCAAGCTTATGTTGACTCAAATCTCTCTTGCTAAACTTCAATAGGATAAGAGTTTGTCGAGCGGATTATTCTTCCTAGATCTTCTATGGGCGGTTGAGCCAAGAGTTGTTAACTGGAACCTTGTCACCAAGGGTGAATCAGGTCCATTACTACTCTCTCTCTCTCTAACTAAACTTTCCTCTTCACTCTCTCTCCTCTCTGTTTAAACCGCGATTTGCTTAAATGTTCTTTTTGGCTATTTTACAGACGATGAGAAGAGATTGAATGCTACATACACTGTCAGCGTAGCAAGAAAGCTCGGTTGCTCGGTTTTCTTGTTACCCGAAGATATAGTAGAGGTACAAAAAAACAGCATCTAAATTTTCCGAAAACAGCCGATGCTTGGACACAACACATATCTGAGGTTTTTGATGTCTCTTATTTATGGGGATTCGATGTTGTAATGCACAGGTGAATCAAAAGATGATATTGATCTTAACGGCAAGTATAATGTATTGGAGTCTTCAGAAACAATCATCATCCTCAGAGAGTTCGAGTTCGGATACGTCATCTACTCACAGCACAACCACGACGTGTACGAGCACTGATGCTTCACCAGCTCCATCTGTCAACGGAGAAGACGAAGTCTCTTCCTTAAACGGAGAAGTCTCGAGCCTAACCATCGAAGAAGACAATGACGCAGACATTTTGTCTGATATTACCTCCGTCTCGGAGGAAGCAGCCATTGAATAGAGCCACAAGACTGAAATATCTTGCCGGAACAGAGTTTTGCTTTGTAATAATTTCACATCTGCTCAGTGTGTTAATAAAAATAATATTCTGTTAAGTTACACTATAAAAAGGAAACATTTAAAGTAAAAAAAAAAATCGGAAAACTTTTTGTGAAGTACACTAAAATGTCATTGTATTCAATATTCATTTTATTTTCAGGAAAAATATGATTGTGCTGATGTTAAAAATACATACACTGTATTATTCTGCGTGTCACTAACAGAAAGATTTTCTCATTTTCAAAGATATATATATTTTTGTTCTTTTCTCGGAAAAAAAGAGAGGTATTTTAGAATACCTCAAATGGTTATGGCTTAACAATGTTGTTGTTGTTGTTGTTTGTCATTGTGTTCTTTTACTTTCTCTCTCTCTCGCCTGCCTTGCTCGAGCTTCGAACAAGTATCGTGTAGCATTTGTAAATGCCTTCACGGACCGGACGAGCTACAAGAGCAAGGCGCTTGAATTTTTGCATAGTTTTGTTTTAACGTCAGTCACTTATTTTGGAAAGGAAATTATCGCTGGGCTCGCTTGACACCCAAACAGGCCCACTTCTTTTAGCGCGTGCGCACACGTACGGGAATATATAAAAACAAAAAATTGTCATCTCTTCTGTTCCCATTGTGACTATACTTTTTGCTCTCTTTTTGACGAGTTCGATTGCATCAGTATCCTGAGAGAAAAGAAGAAACAGAGAGGAGAATTCTGAAAGGTTTTGCTTCTTCTTCTAATTCGTGATCGCTAATTCATTTCTCTGTCACAATTTCTCATCCTTTTTGATATACGAATCTTTGGGAACTTTTTCATTTTTTTCCCGAAATATATTCTGGGTTTTCGTCATCTGTAGTCTTTTTCTCGTTCTTCTGTTTCTCGGGTTTTCAGGACTCCGTCTCCAGTTTATGTTTCTTGGTCTCATAAGACGAACACTAATTCGAATTTCGAATTTCTGATTTGCTTTAGGGTTTAGGAGAAAGGTGTAATTTTGGAATTTCCCCTTTACGTTTTCCGGTTCAACATTATGTTTCTCTAGCGTTTTGTATATGGAGAATAACCCTTGCATTGATTAATTGGGATCGTTTCTGTTGTGTTTTTTTGCTTCCCCCATATTTTGGAACGTCATTAGGTCAGGGAAATTTGGAATTGATGGCGTTCGTTGATGATGATGAAGAGGAAGAATCTGTTCCTCAATCAGCTTCGAATTATTATTTTGAAGATGATGATAAGATACCTGTGTCGTTTGCGCGTCTGCCAATTCAATGGAGCGAGAAGGAGAAAGTGGATGGAAGTGCAGCTGGTTTTTACTTGCGAGGAACATCAGATAATGGTCTTTTGACTCTGCATAAGCGTGTTAAGGCTTGGAGATTCGACCTTTCCAACTTCAGACCGGAGATTTCTGTTCTTGGCAGAGACAACATATGGATTAAGCTTGAGAAGCCGAGGAAGAGCTATGCCGAATTGATAAGAAGTGTTTTCATAACCGTGCAATCCCTTCAGTTTCTTAGGAGGAATCCTCAAGCTTCGGATAAATCTCTCTGGGAGCATTTATCTAAGATTTCCAAGTGATTGACTGACTCTTTTCATCTCTTTTGGTCCTCTCTCGGGTAATTTTCATTCTTTTTTGATTTTAACACCCTGTGTTTGGATGTTATTTGTAGGGCATTTGACGTGAAGCCATCGCAGAATGATTTGGTGGATCACATTGATCTAATCGCTGAAGCTGTTAAACGAGATGGAAAATTGGCGAAATCGAAGGTTAGTAAGGAGAATTAGCTGACTTTCTGGTCTGTGAGATGTTTGATTTAGACAAGGCCATCAAATCTCGTATAGGTGTTGTAGTTTCTGTTTCCTGAGTTTGTGATGCCCATATTTGTTATCAAGAGTATTCTTCGCTTTCTGGCATGAATATTTTCTGTATATGTATCATCTTCTTACCCTGAGTCTCTCCTAATTTTGTGGAGTTTTTCTTTCTTGTATGACTAGTTTATACTTGCATTTCTCGCAAAGAAGCCTTCCAAAAAGAGATTACCTGATGAGGTTCGAATTATTTTTCCATTTGAGTACACTTTGTCCTCATGTCCCTTTTTTTCCCTTACTTTCACACGGTTTTAATTTCTGCTAAGAACTTGCTATATTTTATTAGGACAATCCAAAGGATGATTTCATAGTTGGAGATGACTCTGTTGTAGCTTCCGATGAAGATGACTCGGATGATGACGATGATGATTTTTTTGAGTCTGTGTGTGCAATGTGTGACAATGGTGGCGACCTTTTATGGTATGTTTCCTTGTTGGATGTTGATCATGTAGTTTCATTTTCTCTGGAATTTCTTTGCAGATCAGAATAAGTCTTTCACCTTTTACTTCTTTATAAGAATAAGGCCTCTGATTATTTATCCTAAACAAATTCCTTTGTTAATATGAAGCTCAAATGTCCCTTCCGTTTGCGTTTGCATTTCTTTTGCAAAAAAACTTTTAAGAAAAACTAAAAATGCAGAATTGGACGTTTGAGACAATTGAGGCCTAGAAAAGTCATCCACTGTTTTTATTCCATGTTATGTGCTGTTATTACACTGCATCAGATGCATGAGTCTTGTTTTATGGTTTGTACAGTTGTGAAGGAAGCTGCCTGAGATCATTCCATGCTACCAAAAAAGATGGTGAAGACTCACTTTGTGGTTCTCTTGGCTTTACCAAAATGCAAGTGGAAGTATGTCCTATATAATATTTTCTTATTAGAGTTGAATATTTCTAAGCGTCTTGGTTTTCTTGTCCAATTTTCTAAACATTTTGGTATGGTTATCCTTTTAAAACTTTCGCCTGCCTTGAGTAGGCATGGAGTTAATGTTATTATTGTTTATGGATTATTTTCCAGGAAATTCAGAAATACTATTGCCCAAACTGTGAGCATAAAATTCATAGTTGTTTTATTTGCAAGAAGCTTAGCTCCTCTGATAACTCTACTGGGGAAGCAAAGGTATGAAATTATTGATCTCTAACGTTAAATGCTGTTCAGACGAGTTTTGTTGATTATGGTGACTGTCAACTAATTGGATGACCTTTGCACTTAATTTTAAACATGTGCGTAGGTTTTCCAATGCGTGTCAGCCACCTGCGGCTACTTTTACCATCCTAGTTGTGTTACAAAACGACTAGGTCTAGGAAATAAAGCAGAGGCTGAAGCACTAGAGAGGCAAATCATTGCAGGAGAGTTTACATGCCCACTGCACAAATGCAGTGTCTGTGAAAACGGAGAGGTTAAGACTGACTCTAATTTGCAATTTGCTGTATGCCGGCGTTGTCCAAAGTCCTACCACAGAAAATGCCTGCCGCGGTAAGCCTTCATTATTAGTCATTTATTTACTATTGCAACTCTAGAATATTTGAATAACTGTCTTGTTGGTTTCTAGGGAAATTTCTTTTGAAGATATTGAGGACGATGATATATTGACAAGGGCGTGGGATGGTCTCCTAAACAACCGTGTACTCATATATTGCGAGTAAGATATTTTTATGATGTATCTTATGTGGGAATACAAACTTAGACTTAGCATGAGACACTTATTTTGAATGATTTGGCTTGCCTAGAGAACATGAGATAGATGAAGAGCTTGGGACACCGGTTAGGGACCATGTTAGATTTCCTTATACTGAGGAGAAGAAGCTTTTCACGACAGAGAAAAGAAAGATACTGGAATCACATGTGGGAAGAGACCAAGCGAGACCTAAGGTTAAGGATCTTGCCTCACGAGACACCTATGGAAAAGCTTCTGTAAAATCATTTAGAAATTCGTTTCCTTCTTCAAAAGATGGTGTCTCGACAAAAAAGCATGGATTAGTGTCGTCTGTACCAGATCATTTGAGGAAACGGAAGGAAGTTGATCCATTCAGAAAGTCTAACTTGGTGCCAAACAAATCCCAGAAGATAATGGGATCTGGAGAGTCCCGTGAAGCTTGCAGAAAGAAATTGAAAGTGAATGAACCACATGAAGCTGGAAAAAACAAGCTGGGAGTGAAAGAGGCAAGCAAAGCTTCACTGGGTGAAAGATTGTTTAATTACATGCAGGAACCTAACATAGTAAAGCCTCGGAGCTTGGTTTCAGTTGATAGCAAACACAATAATAAGACTGACTCAGTTGCCTCGAGGGAGCCAGGAAGTGAAATTCCTACATTAGACAATGATTCTCAAAGGAGGTAAGATTTCAGTTTCATTTTTTTTCCTGTAAAATATGTTTAGGATTTATTAATAAGTCTATTCGCTTTCACCAATGTAGGCTCTTGGTGATAATGAAAAAAGCTTCAGACGAAATAACTATGGAAACTATATTAAAGAAATACAAAAGTCCATCTACGTATAAAAGCTCCTCAACGAATGTTGTGAATAAGACGATCACTATGGGGAAGGTAGAGGGCTCAGTTCAGGTGGGCTGAAAAGCTGAACCCGATCCCTATCTGGCTACTCTTAGCGCTTTATTAATGACTCCTCAAACTTTGTTTCTATAGGCTGTCCGAACAGCACTAAAAAAGCTTGAGGAAGGAGGAAACATTGAGGATGCAATAGCAGTTTGTGAGCCAGATCTTCTGAGCCAAATCGTCAAGTGGAAGGTCCGACCCTTAGCTTTTTAGACATGGCAGTAGCTGTCTGTTGTAGATCATTTCCTACTGTTTATACTGTCGAAGAAAAGATATTTCTACATCAGTTTTTTAATCTCTGCTTGCAACTAGTATTTTTTTGTTAATCCTCTAGATGTTTGTTTATTTTGCTTCAGGATAAGCTCAAAGTTTATCTTGCTCCTTTTCTCCATGGTGCACGCTATTCTTCCTTTGGTCGTCATTTTACAAAACCCGACAAACTTCAACAGGTAGTCAATCCTTTCAAAAGCATAATTTATGTTACATCCTGTAAAGATAGTCAGTTCACACTTAAAATTGAAGTCGACAGCTGAAAGAATAATTGTCAAGGAGAAAGGATTTGTTGAATTGTAGGCTGTTAACGTCTTTTGAATTAGCGACTTACTGGCTCCGTCTTCTGCGTTGATTATTAGGCTGTTAGTTTTATACTTTCTGTCACCTGCATGACTAGTGCGAAAATATTGGGTTTACACTCTTTCTAACTCCTGTATCTGAAACTTGATGTCTGATCAGACCTTATTATTACCTTGTCATGCAGATTGTAGATAGGCTCCATTGGTATGCAGAAGATGGTGATATGGTGAGATTTCCTCGCGAACGTTATCTCTTAGGGTTTAGTTCTGTTATTTTGTTTATTTCTCTTAATTTTTTTTCTGAAGTATGATCTTGTGCAGAAAGAATGATGTCTGTTTTCTGGTATCTCTTCCAACAGATTGTCGACTTTTGTTGTGGTGCTAATGACTTTAGCTGTCAGATGAAAGTGAAGCTTGAAGAAACGGGCAAGAAGTGTTTTTATAAAAATTACGATCTTTTTCCAGCGAAGGTAATGACTTGTGCACCTGCTATCATCGTGAGTTGTAAAGTCTTACTAGTCATCTAGGATTACTCATTGAACTATTTCTTTTACTTTTAGAATGATTTCTGTTTTGAGAAAAGAGATTGGCTGGCTGCGAGGAAAGAGGATTTGGGATTGGCACCTGGTGAAAGGCTGGTAAGATTTCTCTTTTAATCTGAATTTCGTGTATGCTCCTGTTTCCTGGAAATAGTTTTAGTAGTATCTGATTATTTATATATATTTGGCATTTTGATCAGATTATGGGGCTAAATCCGCCATTTGGAGTCAAGGCTTCTCTTGCAAACTCGTTTATTGCTAAGGCTCTTGAGTTTCGGCCAAAAATTCTCATCCTCATTGTTCCTCCCGAGACTGAAAGGTTTCTGTACTTGTCAGAACACTAAAATAATTCCTCGCTCTCTCTCTCTGTCTCTCTAGTTAATTCTGTCACTTTTCTCAACAGGTTAGATAAAAAATCTTATGTGCTTATATGGGAGGATGCAGCCATCGTAGCTGGAAAGGTAAATTATCCGCGTCCCCCTCCCTCCCTCCTCTTTGAGCCTTTCTTAAGTTTCAGTTAAAATTTGCTTCTTGTTTATTTGCTGCAGTCATTTTACGTCCCTGGATCTGTCAATGAAGAAGACAAACAATTAGAGGACAGCTGGAATAATGTTTCACCGCCGCTTTCTCTCTGGAGTCGGTCTGATTTTGCAGCCAAGCACAAGGAAATAGCGGAAAAGCATAACCATTTGTCTAGCGATGTGGGGAGCTCAAAGTTAAAGAAAATTGAAGAAGAAGCAAACATATCTTTGTATCCACTTGGAGCTTCTGATGGCATATGTGATAATAATTCTGTGACGAGAGATGGTGCATTTGAAAATGGTGAGGATGTTCCTATGGAAATAGATGAACTTGAGGTAGCTGATTGTGTTAATAAGATTCTGGTCTCTGAGAAAATCGAACCACGGGAAACTGTAGCATGTGTAAATCATCAGTCAGATCACTTGTCAAGGAGAAGTCAGCTGGAAAAGGAGAAAAAGACTAAAGACTCCGCTGGTAGGATGCTTGGGAAGTCGGTGGATTGGAAGAACAGTGACATGGGAGATGACCGAGGAAAGTTGAATAGAGGACCGGAGAGCATCGAAGTAAATATCCCTGAGACGACATCTGATTGGCAGAGTCCTGCGAGGTCTTCTTCAGATGATATATATGCCGTCTGCACATCAATATCCAATACTACACCACAAAGATCTCACGAGTCTGTAGAAGCATCTCTGCCTTCAATAACAAGGACAAAAAGTAACTTGGGAAATAATATTAGAGAACACGATCGTAGAGTGCAGGGCAGTAGAAAACCTGAAGAGATGCGAAATCGGCCGACGAGCTCTGCAAGATCTTCTAGAGAGGACGACATCTACACTGCTCGTCTATCACCAGCTAATACGGGTGAGAAACCATGTGAAGCGTTTGAACAATCTTATGGTGCAACTTTATCCCATTTCGACGATGGTCTTGCTGCTAAGTATGGTGGTTTTGGTGGAGACTACAGAATCCCGGATCCTCCTTTAATTCCGGACCAGTTTTCACTGGCCCCATCTCTGAGGAATAGTCCTAACGAGGTGTTTGATTACCGAGGATACTCTGACCTCAACAGAGGGCTTGGTCCGAGAGAGTATCCACAGCAGTATGGTGGGCACTTGGACCCCATGTTAGCACCTCCTCCTCCAAGTCTGACGGACAATTCCTTTTCGTTGCAACAACGTTATGCGCCTCATTTTGATGAAATGAATTACCAGAGGATGAGCTCTTTCCCATCTCAGCCTCCAATGCAATCTAGTGGAGACAAAATCTATGATTCTCCAGGCTTTCCGCTGCAACCGCCACCACCTGGAGACTTTGGGATGAGTCCATTGGGTTTTGCCCCTGGTCCGAACTACCCTTATATTGGTAGATCTGGCGGTTGGCTTGACGACTAGACCAGCTCTCATTTTCCTTGTATTTGTAACATTAGTTTAGTTTAGACCTATTCTCTAAAGCTGTAGGACGCTTAGAAGAAGAAAGAAATCTATAGCTTTTCTCTTCCACTCATATTTCTTGCTAGTGGGCCTTTTTGATTCTGTTTAATAATAATAAAAAGTGCCAGCTTCCTATTGTCTTTTTAGATTTTATCTCAGATTTTGTGGTGATATTTCAATACTTGGACCACGTCAATCAGTAGTTGCGCAGAATTGGGCAAAGGACAGATCTGAGAAATGGGAGAGGAGTTGAGAAACTTAACCCAAGTATGGATCTCTGCCTTAATCTCCATCTGTTATTGTTATTTCATATCATCTAGAATCGCCAAAGGTGTTCTTCGTCTCCTCTCCATTCTTCCAGTCTGCATTCTGTTTCTTGTTCTTCCTCTGTTCCTCTCTACTGTGCACTTTTGCGGCATTTCAGCTCTTTTTTTCTCATGGCTCGCAAATTCCAAGCTTCTTCTCTTTGCTTTTGATCAAGGACCTTTGTGCCAACTTTCCTCAAACCTCTCCCGTTTCATCTGCTTCGCTTGTTTCCCCATCAAAATCAGTCAAAACCGTTCTCCAAATGCGATCAAGAATCTTCATCGTAAGAATGAGCCTTTGCCTAAATGGGTTTTGGCTCTCAAGGTTTTGGTCTTTGGCGGCTTGTTACGTGTCTATGAATACAGCGACGGTTTGCCTCGGTTCGTTGTCTTGGCTCTCTATTGCCTCCATATCTACCTCGAGGTGGAACTTTTCTTGGTGTTAGTCGGGGCTGTGTTATCTACTCTTCTCGGGTGTGACATCGAGCCAGTGTTCAATGAGCCTTACCTAGCCACCTCTCTACAAGACTTCTGGAGCCGTAGATGGAACCTCATGGTTTCTGCTGTCCTACGCTCAACCGTCCACAAGCCGGTCCAGCGTTTTGCCTCACGCTTTCTCGGTCCAGACGCAGCTGTGTTAGTCGGGGTCATGGCCTCGTTCCTTGTCTCGGGTCTGATGCACGAGCTCATCTACTTTTACGTAATCCGTGTGCCTCCAACTTGGGAGGTTACTTGTTTCTTTGTGTTGCACGGTGTTGCCACCGCCACAGAGATAGCGGTGAAGAAAATATTGCGGTGGAGACCACCGCACAGGGCTGTTTCGGGTCTGGCGGTTCTGGTGTTTGTGAGCGTGACAGGCGTTTGGTTATTCCTTCCTCAACTGCTCAGAAACAATGTTCATGAGAGAGCGATTAGTGAATGTTTGTTGGTTATTGATTTTGCCAAACGCAAGTTGTTTATTTCTTCTTCATGATCCATTTTGTTATACATATATATACTAATACTATTAGCAAAGCAACCAAACTTAGAAATTCTCTTCAATGTGTGAAAACGCATTTAGAAGTTACTAGCTTGATTTCATAATTGAATTTGACAAAACATTTTGCTTCTTCTTAATTTACGTTCTTGTTGTCTCAATTCAATATTGTATTGTGTGCGGTAAAGCGATTTCCAAGTGAGAAACATCTTTAACATGAGATTAAATTGGATCACGCGCCACAAATGTAATAATATGGTTCGCAGAATTTAAGAAACCTCATGAAGTCAAGAACACGTTTTTTTTGTTAAAGAACCTCCAAAGATGGAAAGG
Organism: Eutrema salsugineum; assembly: GCF_000478725.1. Taxonomy (NCBI): domain Eukaryota; kingdom Viridiplantae; phylum Streptophyta; class Magnoliopsida; order Brassicales; family Brassicaceae; genus Eutrema; species Eutrema salsugineum. Next base: position 10,456,694 of record NW_006256829.1, read on the forward strand.
TAGCATTGTTTTTCATAAGCCTATATAAGTTTGCCAGATATCGAAGTTAAAGTTTATCTGTTACGAGAATTAAAACAAAACAGACTCCGCCAAAGTATTTGACGTATACATTTCAATCTATTTGAATTTCTTTGAATTAATAATGTCAGCAATACTAAATATAGATCTTTCGAGAATCCGAAAGCTTTTTCTAAGATAACACACAGAATTTTCTTTCTCTAAAATTTTTTGTTTCTTTTTTTTGTTTACTAGAGAAAATCATTTGTTCAAATACTATATATGTTATTCAGAATCATTAGTAGGTTGAATAATACAACATTTCACTTCAATTTCAATATCAATTGAAACACAGGAAAAAAATAAAACCTCTAACTGTTAACCTTTTATATTTGTTATATTTTTTAATAAATAATAAAAAAATATATAGAATTAACCCAAACTTGACAAATGTGAACCTTCTGTCAAAATTTATGGATTTTGACAATTTTCATTTCTTGTGGATATTGTTGTATATAGGTTGCATGCTGCACACAATTAGTAACCCACAGAACCGAGAAGAGAGAGACAGAAACAGAGATGACAGAAGAGTTGAGAAATCTAATCAAGGTTTGGATCTCTGCCTATATCTCCATATCATACTGTTACTACATCTCTTCAAAAATCTCCAAAGGTTTCCTTCGTCTCCTCTCTCTTCTTCCAATCTTCATCATCTTTCTTCTTATTCCTCTCTTCCTATCTTCTGTCCACTTCTGCGTCATCTCAGCTTTTTTCCTCTCATGGCTCGCAAACTTCAAGCTCCTTCTCTTCGCTTTTGATCAAGAACCTTTAAGCCCACTTCCTTCAAATCTCTTCCGTTTCTTCTGCTTCACCTGTTTCCCCATCAAAACCAATCAAAACCCTTCTTCATCAAATCGAATCTACAACAAACCTATGCCTAGATGGGTTCTTGCTTTCAAAGTTATGATCTTTTCCTTCTTATTACATCTCTACGGTGACAATTATCATAACAGTTTACCTCCGTTCGCTTTCTTGGTTATGTTTACCATCCATCTCTACCTTGAGTCAGAATTTATCTTAGTCTTCGTCGGTGCCTTGCTCTCTACGCTTCTTGGTTGTGAAATCGAACCGGTCTTCAATGAGCCTTACTTAGCTACTTCTTTACAAGACTTCTGGAGTCGTAGATGGAACCTCATGGTCCCATCCGTTCTCCGTCCAACCGTTCACATCCCGGTTCAGCGATTTACGGCTCGGTTAATCGGTCCAAACCGGTCTTTTTATGCTGGAATGTTGGCCACGTTTCTTGTCTCCGGGTTAATGCATGAGCTGATTTACTTTTACCTTGTCCGTAAACCTCCAACTTGGGAAGTCACTTGTTACTTTGTGTTGCATGGAGTTGCAACTTCTGCGGAGGTAGCGGTGAAGAGGATGCGGTTGTGTCCACCGCTGCATCGGGCGGTCTCGGGTTTTGTGGTTTCGGCGTTTGTGCTCGTTACGTCCGGTTGGTTGTTTACCCCTCAAGTGCTTAGAAATGATGTGCATAAGAGACTGATTAGTGAATGTTTGTTTGTTATCGACGTTGTCAAGCTGCAAGTTGTTCGCATTTTAATGTAACGTCTATAGATATCTGAAGAAGCGTTTCTTGTTATCCTCATCGTTATTATCGATAAAAAAAAGTAGGCCATACACTTGGGAAGTAGAGACTGGACAAAGCTCGAGCAAGAACTTACCCATGCGTTATAAATTTGGTCGAGATAAAAATTAGCGCCTAGATTGGTCAAAATGTAATATGAACAGTGTTATTAAAAGAAAAGAGAATAAGCAAAATGGAAAATGGATGTACAATTAATACTTTCTGTCACCTTTTTGTGGAAAATACTCCTTTTGTTTCATTATAGTTGATTTTTTAGGTTTTTTTTCTTGTTTCATAATATTTGATTTCCTACATCTAATTAATGCACACCTTTTCTTTAAGTTGAATGAATTATATTAATGCATATTGCTTTACAAAACTTATTAATTGTAAGCATTAATTAAAAGAGAGGAGATGAAAAGTCCAGATTGAAGTAAAAACCAGTAATACTAATAAAAGTAATGAAATTAGTTGTAAAAGTAACCTAATTAAACAAAATAAACAGCAAATAATTGAGCCTTTATAACTTTCTTAATCTGTGTACAAATATTCAGAAAATCAACTATAATGAAACAGAGGGAGTAGTAGATTCTAAACAAAGTTCCCGTTATTCATATTACTTTAGCTTAAACATACAAAGTTGTATATATTGTATTAATAAGGAGTACAATAGCAAAATTCAATGATATTTAAAAAATCAGAAAACAAAAATTAAAATTTTGAATGGAGATATTGTTGTGTGAAATTATATGATTAGACAATTAGTGAAGATGTGCAAAAATCACAAAACATTCTGTCTGAAAACCGAGAGAGCTTTTGACTGTTGAGAGTTACTCATGATAAGAGCTGTCAAATACGACCATCCACATTTTTACCTTTTTTTTTTGTTGGCAACATGTGTGTACGCATTTTCAATAAAAAATTTTGATAAAAAATGAAATATAATATTTTTTCCCCTTGGGAATTGAGATGATTATGTATTCTCCCGTTTCTCAGTTGAAATCTCTTTCTTTTTCTTTTTTTTTTAATTTTTATCTCTTTGTTTATTTTTTTTTCTTTTATTGGGCCATATTCAAGTCTTATTTGTCTCATATTCAGATCTACTTTAACGATGTGGGTCAAATACAATAAGACCTGAATAGCCCAATATCTTTTTTGTTGTTGCTTAATGAATATCACATTTCTTTCCTTATCTCTTGGATAGTAGAGATACCATTAAAGTTGAGAAACAGGTTCATATGTCCGACAGTGCGAATCTCCTAACAATGTGTGTAGCTGTCAAATCAAATTTCCCCAAATTTAAAAATAGTACGTGGATGATTTTTATCCGATTATTTTAAAGACATATAATAACCAAAATAAAGTCAAAATTGATTGGAAAGAAAGAAAGAAGAAGAAGAAGATCTAGAGAGATGGAAGAGGAACTCAAGAACTTGATCAAGGTTTGGGTTTCTGCAATCATCTCCGTATCTTATTGTTACTACTTATCAACCAGAATCAAAGCTGGTGTATTTCGATTACTCTCTGTTCTCCCGGTTGTTGCTCTGTTTCTTCTTCTTCCTCTGTTTTTCTCCTCCCTTCACTTATCTGGAGCCGCAGCGTTTTTCTTCACATGGCTCGCCAATTTCAAACTCATCCTCTTCTCCTTTGATAAAGGTCCTCTTTTCCCACTTCCCCAAAACCTCTCCCGATTCATCTACTTCACTTGCTTCCCCATCAAGCCTCAACAAAACCCTAAATCTCAAAATCAGATCCCCAAATGGGTTTTCGCCATTAAAGTCGCCGTCTTTGGTGTGTTGCTACATATCTACGATTACAAACAACACTTGTCTCCGACTGTGCTATTGGTTCTTTACTCTCTGCATATATACTTAGAACTCGAGATTCTCTTAATGCTCGTCAAAGTTTTGGTCTTTATCTCTCTTGGGTGCGATCTTGAGCCACAATCCAATGAGCCATACTTAGCCACTTCTCTACAAGATTTCTGGGGTCGTCGGTGGAACCTCATGGTCCCGGCGATCCTCCGGCCAGCCGTTTACGAGCCGGTGCAGCGAATCGCAAAACGGAAATTGAGCTCTGATCAGGCTAGGTTACTGGCGGTTTTGGCCACGTTTTTCGTCTCCGGTGCAGTTCACGAGCTGATATTCTTTTATGGTACACGTGAGATGCCTACGGGAGAGGTCACTTTGTTCTTTGTGATACATGGAGTTTGCACGGCGGCGGAAGTAGCGGTGAAGAAGCTGACTTTTGTGCGGCGGTGGAAGATGAGTCCGTTGGTTTCTCGACCGATCACGGTAGGGTTTGTGGTTTTGACGAGTGGTTGGTTGTTTTTCCCTCCTCTTGTAAGGAATGGCTTGTTCGAGAGAATCACTAACGAAGCCTTGTTGTCCATTGATTTTGTCAAGCTCAAGTTTTTTACTTTTTGGTGATTTAATATATCGCAGAACCATGAATCATGGATTTATCAATTCATGTTACTTTGTGGTTATGTGATTCATAGGTTGAGTAGATCATCTACTGTAGATGTCAAATCTTGGAAACGTCTATCATCTAGTCGATGAAATGATCAATTTTCAAGAAACCTCGATTATTAAAACTTATGTTTAAGAAGACTCTTTCTTGTCTCTTTGAATTTTGTTTTTGGTCTTCCCTTTTTTTTAATTTAATATATCTCGTTTAAGATGGAGTGGGTGCTGAAGAATTATTGCCTCCTAAACTAATTTAAAACTGATTAGATGTTACTTTTTTAAGTCTCTACAGTCAGCATGATATTTATTATTAGATTTTTTTCCCACTATGTTCTACATTGTTTCTTAAATCCCTCTACAAGTTGGATCAAGTTAGACCCCTTTTGATTGCACAGAGATATAATAAGTCATTTCATAAACATAGGGAATATCAATTCCAAACACATGGATTTATGTTTTCTAAACTCTACAGCTGGATTTATTTTTGATTTTTCAGATAAAACTAAAGAGAGGTTCTGTATAGTGTTAGAAATCAAACATGAAACTTGAGATTTCAAATCCTAATCCAAAAAAAAAAAAGATTTGAAAAAACTAAATACCAAATCCGAAAATAGTTGACACGAACAAACAAAAAACAAAATCTGAAAATAGTTTCTTAATTTTGAAAAGAGTATAGAAAAAAAAATTATTTAGAGAAAGAAAATTGGTTCTTCCAACAATGTGTCCAATCAAATTGTCAATTTTCTAGATAATTCATCCAATTATTGTATGTACAGTACAGTCAAAACCTCGGTAGTTGGAAAAGAAAAAGAAGATCGAAAGAGATGGAGGAAGAGCTCAAGAACTTCATCAAGGTTTGGGTTTCAGCAATAATCTCCGTATCTTATTGTTACTACTTATCAACCAGAATCAAAGTTGGAGTCTTTCGATTACTCTCAGTTCTTCCTGTTTGTGCTCTGTTTCTTGTTCTTCCTCTGTTTTTCTCCTCTGTTCACTTCACTGGTTTCACTGCTTTTTCTCTCACATGGCTGGCCAATTTCAAGCTCATCCTCTTCTCCTTCGACAAAGGTCCTCTTTTCCCAGCTCCCCCTAATATATCTCACTTCATCTGCTTCGCTTGCTTCCCCATCAAGCGTCAACAAAACCCTAAATCCCAAAACCAATTGCCCAAATGGGTATTTCCCATTAAAGTTGCGATCTTTGGTGTGTTGTTGCATACTTATGATTACAAACACTATCTGTCTCCGACTGTGCTATTATTTCTTCATTGTCTTCATGTATACTTGGAGTTTGAGATTCTCTTAGCTCCCATTAAACTTCTGCTCAGTATCGCTCTTGGCTGCGACCTTGAGCCGCAGTTCAATGAACCATACTTAGCCACCTCTCTTCAAGACTTCTGGGGTCACCGGTGGAACCTCATGGTCCCGGCGATCCTCCGTCCGGCCATATACCTACCGGTACGACGAATCACCGAGCGGAAAGTGAACTCCGATCAAGCTTTGTTCTTGGGAGTTCTCGCCACTTTTCTTGTCTCCGGCGCAGTTCACGAGTTGATTTTCTTCTATTTTACCCGTGAGTCACCTACAGGAGAAGTCACTTGGTTCTTTGTATTACATGGAGCTTGCACTGCCGTGGAAGTAGCTGCGAAAAGGACGAGCTTTGTGCGGCGGTGGAAGATGAATCTGATGGTTTCACGACTGCTGACGTTGGTGTTTGTGGTTGTGACCGGTGGTTGGTTGTTTTTCCCTCAGCTCACAAGGAGTGGTATGATCGAGAGACTCTCTAACGAAGCCCTTTTTTCCATTGATTTCTCCAGGCACAAGTGTTTTCTTACATTTGGATGAAAAAAATTCGCTAAAACTGTTGATTTATGTTTATTGTAGCTAAAGAATCAAATCATGTAACTTTTGCTGAATCTCCGAAGTAAACTAAAGAGAGATTATGTGTCTAATGGTATCACCCACTCGATTAGTCAATGATTGATAATAGAATAGATTATTTTGCAAATTAATTATAGATTTTTTATAAAAAAAATTTATGTTACCACTTAACACTGATTTGAAAACCAACTATGCACATTTTCATAACTTTGAATTTTATATTTTTTTTTAATGAGATTCAAACACCCAGAGTTCACAAAAATACAAACAGCAAATTCTAACCATAATTAATAAAGGCATATATACAAATCAATGATATGTTCTATATGACTAGATCACAGTAGAAAACCTAATAATCTTATAATCGAGAAAAATCTTGCATCCATCGCGGAGTTCTTTAGAGTATACCTGCTTCTTCTTTTACGCACTAGATTTATTAGGCCATCATTATCGCGGTATCCAACCCGGTCTTTTAAGAATATTTACGATTAAATATAATCAAATGAAAAAAATTTCTTCAGAAACGTTTCTTATTTGAGAACTTAAAAAAACGTTTCTTCTTGTCACTTGTCAATACTTGATTGGGTTGAGAAATTGAGAAGAAATTTTTTTCAAGCTTCGACGATCAAATTCATTTTCTTGTTCTCGCTTTCTCCTGAATCAATCTCTTCTTCTCTGTATCATCTCTGGTCGTGTAATCAAAGAGTATGGTTGTGATAGGTAATAAACTTCTTTCGCCTTCTGGCTCCGTCGTCAAAATCACTTTCCTTAAACTGAAAGAGAGTATCCCCGACGAGGCAAAATCGGAGATTCTGGATTTGATCAAAGGGCTTGACGAAAAATTTCCAGGGATTGGTCAGATCACTGTTGGGAAAAACTTCTCGCCGGCCCAAGCAAAAGGTTTCTCGATTGCGTTGATTGCGTTTTTCAAGGATCTAGCTGAATTGGAATCTGTGGATTCTCATACGAAGTTGGTGAATTCGTAGAAAGAAAAGGTTCGTGATTGTCTCGATTCCACCATTGCTGTTGAGTTCTTGGTGCCTTCTGGCTAGGTTTCTGGATTGTTGATTGTAGAAGACGAAGCAAATATGTCTAAGGTCTCAGTTTTTACAATCTCTTGTGTTACTTTGAAGATTTTAGAAATGAATCGTCTTTGTTTATGAGAAGGGTTTTGCTTTTGCTATGTATCTGCTGCATTTCTGGTATACAAGAATAATCTTTAAGAGTTCAAGGAGATGGGCTGAGATTTAGTGTTTGAGCTTTCAGTCTGTCGTGGAGAAAAATATGTCGTGGAGAAAAGGAATCCATTTGGGTTTCTGCCAATACAGAGCAAAAATCATTAGGTTTCTTATTTAAGTTTTTAAACACAAAATAATATTAAATAATGCTTTAAGAGACCCATATGGGTATTACCGATAATGATACTCTTAGGTCGGTATATTTTTTTAACAAACCGGCTATTCAATAGTACCAGGACTAAAAATCGCTAGACTTTCCTCATAAGAAAACAAAACCTTTTCAATTGAGAAGATATCTAGTAAATTTTGGGAGTATGTTCTAATCGAAGATAGCTTCATCATGTCTTCATAACCGCAAAAGATTATACGAGCGGAAACATGTGACTAAAATAGGGAATGGCTTACGTGTGTGCATGAAGATGCGATTATAAAACTTAGTGCTGTGACCGTATTAGTAAGAGCGAGACTAACATTTGAACGAAAACAAAATCTGGCAATTAATGGCAATGGATTTGCGCTATAATAATATTGCCGTCCAATCCATTTTTTGTTGTTTTAGATTAAAAAATTATGTGAAGTTTCTGTTAAAAGATTTAAATTTTAAATTTGTGAGAAGTTATATATATATATATATATATATATTTGTCGCTAAATTTTGAACATCTATATCCTTTTACAAAAAAAAAAAAAAATAATAAACAACTCCAAATGTTTTGCATGAGAGACAGGCTATAGTCTAGACTAAGAAAAAGAAAAAATCCTTGGCGTCAATATAATGTGCCCTCAAATTAATCTATCGCTAAACTAAAATTTTATTTTTCCTTTTCAAATTGTTGTTGAACAAATAATACAATTCAAACCCGCCAACCCATCGGCCCAATACCTTGATGGACCTCTTAAATTTTGTACTTTGTAGTGCGTACAATTTTGATTCTAACTAGGGCTTAATCGTATCAAAGTGTGATGTTACACGAAACCTAAATCCATCTTCACTAGACCCCAATTCTCCGACTCTCGTCCTATGGGAGATATTTCTCACTATTTTTTTTTGTGGGTAAAATGTAAAGATATTTCTCACTATTTGTTGGTTCAAGATTTTCCAACCATTAATTACTCACACTCAATTGCTCTCAACAACTAGCCCATGTACTCGATATCAATGGTCTTCTTTGAATTTAATACTAATAATACAACCCACTCTACGTAGTCGATGCTACTGCCTCCATAAAACATTTAACCATAGTACCATACCATTAAAAGACAACAAATCAATACCAAACAAACAGCCAAGTTAAAACCTCGTTGATTACCAAAAACTCACCAGCACAAAGAAAGATCTGAGAGATGGAGGAAGAACTCAAGAGCTTGATCAAAGTATGGTTTTGTGCAATAATCTCCATATCTTATTGTTACTACTTACCACCCAGAATCAAATCTGGTGTTCCTCGATTACTCTCTGTTTTCCCCGTTCTTGCTCTGTTTCTTGTTCTTCCTCTGCTTTTCTCCTCTGTGCATTTATCTTTAATCACAGCCTTTTTCCTCGCATGGCTTGCTAATTTCAAACTTATACTTTTCTCCTTCGATAAAGGTCCTCTAACCCCACTTCCCACAAATCTCTCCCGATTCTTCTGCTTCACTTGCTTCCCAATCAAAGCCCAACAAAACCCTAAATCTCATAGTCATTTGCCAAAATTATCTTTCGCCATCAAAGTTGTCATCTTTGGTGTGCTACTACATCTATATGGCTACAGACGAAACCTTTCTCCGACTCTGCTATTGGCTCTGTACTTTGCGCATCTATACTTGGAGATTGAGATCATTTTAACGTTCGTCAAAGTTGTGGTTTTTATCTTTCTTGGCTGCGACCTCGAACCACAGTCCAATAAACCATACTTAGCCACATCTCTACAAGATTTCTGGGGTCGCCGTTGGAATCTCATGGTTCCAGCGATTCTTCGGCCAGCAGTTTACGCCCCGATGCGGCGAGTCTCTGAACGCAGAATGAGCTCCGGCTGGGCTCTGTTTCCGGGGATTTTAGCAGCGTTCGTTGTCTCCGGTTTGGTTCACGAGCTGCTCTTCTTCTATTTAACTCGTGAGACGCCAACAGGGGAAGTTACTCTGTTTTTCGTGGTACAAGGCGTTTGCACTGCCGCGGAATTGGCGGTGAAGAAGAAGACGACGGTGATGAAGCGGTGGCAGTTGAGTCCGGCGGTGTCTCGGCTGCTCACGGTGGGGTTTGTGTTTGTGACCGGTGGTTGGTTGTTTACACCTCAGCTTATAAGGAGCGGTGTGATTGAGAGATACACCAATGAAGCTTTATTGTTCGTTAATTTCGTTGAGCAGAAGTTATCTACTGTTTTGTTGGGATATTTATGACGAGTGTTAAATTAAGCACAAATTAAGTATTGTAAGAACTAAGAAGAGTGTTTGAATCCGGATCTTGCAATTCGGTTTTTAAGTCCATTTTAGACAAAGAGTAACCAGCGTAAAATTGTTTTTTGCTATTGATTGGTTAGGTAGATTTTCAGTGCTCGATTATCAGTTCTATTGTTTTGTAGAATTTCCGGATAAAGTGATGAATCTCTTCTTCTTCTTCTTTTTTTCTTCTTTTTGATTACTGAACTGAGGAATCTTAAGATTACTAGTTTTATTAGAATTCAGAAGAGTCAGATATTTTTATTCTTGTTGTGCAACCTTAACCAATATTTAAATTGAGACCTCATTTTTTGTTAGAGTTTTTGTTGGTTCAGAATTTGTTGCTACTATTTATAGCCTTTTCCAATCACCTATTTTATTCTTTGTTTTTCTTAATAAACCGTGGAAGTTTTAGACCTTTGATCCATAATTTCTTCCTCAGTATGGAGTCAGTCATTAGTAATATAATGTTCAAGTCATAAATCACTTCTCTCAATTGAAGTTGAACTAGTGATATTGAATACTCACTTCCAAAATCAGTAGAGCACTACCCACTAAATCACCATGATTTTATATTGTAGTGTTTTGTTAAATAAATTGGCTAAAAATCCAACATTTAACCTTTTTTTTCTTAAGGGTTACATGTAATACTTAAAAAATCTATGCATTTTTAGTTTAGATGTAATTTAATTTATAGAAAAAAGTTGAGTGGTATAAAGATCATATTATTTTGAGAATTCAATGTTTTAACCTACTTCAGAGTCTAAACACTTTTCATCGATTTTCAATCAAAGTGTTTCTTTTTCTCACTTTGTAGAACCTACTTTAGAGTCGTAACCCTCTTCATCGATATTTATTAAAAGTGTGTGTCTTTCGTTTTACTCATATCTTCTAAACAACATTAGATTATAGACAGTGAACTAGTACTAGTGGCGCGTCTAAAAGACTAAAACCACATGGACAGAAATTTTACGTTCTTTTTTTTTATTGAATGTAAAATCAAATTCAACCAAAAAACTGTTTTTACATCTAGGTGAGTCTTATTTTGACCTGTTAGATACAACTACTTTTCTTTAAACAAAGATAAAAAAAACTGCTAAATGACTGTATATATATTGTGTCCTCAAGAGTCAAGACTATACACACTGAACCTGAACCATTGTGTAGAATGATATATCGTTCGATAAGAAGAAGACAACAATGCCACACTTAAAGCAATCAACCTAACAATGTTTTTTTTAAACTGAAATATTGAATCACAAAAAAAGATTCTGCAGAGCCAATAACTACTCAACAACTGCCAATTACTATTTCCTTTAATGTGTAACAACTAACAAACCACACTGTACCCTTTTATAACATTGTACCTATTGATTGCTCACCCTTTTTATAACATTGTACTTATTGATTGCTCCTCCTATGTGGACATTTCATTTTTCTATTGGAAATATCATTTAACCATTAACCATGGAGGAAGAACTCAAGATCTTCATAGTTGTATGGTTTACTGCAATCATCTCAGTAACATATTGTTACTACTTACCACTAAAAATCAAAACCCGTCTTCTTCGATTAGTCTCAGTTCTTCCCGTTTGTGCATTGTTTCTTGTTCTTCCCATGTTTTTATCCAATGCTCATTTTTCTTTCACCATAGCGTTTTTCCTCTCCGGTCTTGCAACTGCAAAACTAATCCTCTTTGCGTTAGAAAAAGGTCCTCTTTTTCCAGTCCCTCCTAATCTCCTCCATTTTATCTGCTTTGCTTGCTTCCCCATCAAGCTTCAGAGAAACCCTAACCCTGATGAAAATCATAACCATTTCCCCAAATGGGTTTTCCCCGTTAAAGTTTTCATCTTTTGTATTTTGTTACTACAAGTGTATGATTACAAACAATATCTACCTCCGAATTTCATGTTGGGTCTCTATTCTCTACATATATACTTAGAGCTTGAGATTTCCTTAACACTAATCAAATTTCTCGTCACCATCACTCTAGGATGCGACCTAGAACCACATTTCAATGAACCATACTTAGCCACCTCTCTACATGAATTCTGGAGTCACCGTTGGAACCTCATGGTCTCGGAGATTCTCCGGCTTTCAGTGTACCTCCCTATTCGGAAGTGGCGAGTCAAGAGCTCTGAGTGGGATCGGCTCTTAGGGATTTTCGCCACGTTCCTTGTCTCAGGTGTGGCTCACGAGATTCTCTACTTCTATTTGATGCGTGAGAAGCCTACATGGGAGGTGAGCTGGTTCTTTGTGTTACATGGAATTTGCACGGCAGCTGAAGTGGCGGTGAAGAGGAAGACGAAGTTGGTGCAGCGGTGGCCGTTGAATCCGGCTTTGTCGAGGCTGCTCACGGTGGGGTTTGTGTTTGTGACTGGTGTTTGGCTATTTTCCCCTCAGCTTATTAGGAACGGCTTCATGGAGAGATTTACTAATGAAGAATTGCTTTTTATTGATTTCTTTAAACGCAAGTTATTTATTCTCTTAGGGTTGTTTACGAGTCTTAAATAGGTTGCAATCTGGCCGGTGGAAATGGAATCAACACTATAATACTAATCCTTTTATGGGGTTAATCATGATTAGACAAGAGTGCTCCGTAAGAAGTCCTAGATAAGTAGATAGTGCTGTACCTTTCTTTAAGAAGTTTGAATAAATATTAATAATAAAATAATATATATATATATATATATATTTGTTATGGATTAAAAGAGAGCTTACAAGAGTTTCATTTAAACTTTTTTGAAATATATTGTCTTACTTGTTAACCCCCTTGCAAATAAGTGGATTAAATGGCAGTAACTTACGATTTGTGTTTTACTTGGGATTTAAGAATGAGTCGATATAATATTATGTTATATCGTAGATCCCACTGATTCCATTAATATTAGTATTTTACGTACGAAAGAGATACATCGGATCCAGCCTCAGAAAAAAACAACGTAGAAGCAATCTTGGTACACACACATGACACATGGTCTGACTTTCTATATTGGGTTATATAGCTTTTAATTCATTCTAATATCTTACCTATTATACAAGCAACAACCAACATAAAAAGAACGACACGATGGTACAAGAAAATCTACAAAGACCCTATTGGAATAATTTCCATATCTCATCAAATCCTATGATTAGGGAATGTTGGGATATGTCAAGAATATATTTCCATATCCAAAACAGGGATCTGATCTATATAATACACATAATATCGATTTTCACAAGTTTTGGCAAGTAGATGCGCTCACTTGTATTATAAACTTGTACATTATAATTTTCTAGAGAAATTTACAGAAATCTTCTCAAATCTCTTGTTTTCTTTTTGAAAATTTTCAGTCTTTGGAAAAAAAAAAACAAGAATTGAGTAACTAAAATGTCTCAAATGGAGAAGAACATGATAACGGAGGAAAGAGGATGGAGAAGCAAGCCGTCGTTTATGACGTGGACAGCGCGCGACGTCGTCTACGTGGCGAGACACCATTGGTTACCGTGTTTGCTCGCGGTCGGGTTTTTGTTCGTCGTGTGCGTTGAATCCACGATCCAGATGGTTCCCGCGAGCTCTCCGCCGTTCGATCTTGGTTTTGTGGCCACCCGCTCTGTTCATCGCGTCTTGGCTTCTTCACCGGATCTGAACACCGTTTTGGCCGCTCTAAACTCGGTATGTCGTAAGAATTAATTCGAGCGATTTTGATAGATGACACATATTGTGTCTGGATGTGCAATTAAAAAAGTAATAATGATGCTGTGATTTGTTGCCATAAATAGTGTTATTTTCTTATTAACTCTAATGGAAAGTGTTGTTATTCACTACATGTAGACGTTTAATTATCAACTGAACGTCTTTTTAAGAAAAAAAAACAATTCTAGATCTGAAATCTTTAACACTTATCTCCATCCTTGATACATTAGAGGTCCACCTAAAAAAAATTATATGGCACATAAAATCACAATTTCTGTTTGTTATATAAACGTCTAGTTTATTATCAAATAATTTACTAAATTAAAAACTTAAACCATTAACCTCCGTTATAAAAATTAGATAATATGTTTGATATTTATTGCCTCATCTTGTATTTTTGTTTTCTTCTTTTTCATTCAATCCTAATAATTCAATATTCAACCAAATATTCTGAACGATTTGAGTTTTGATAAGGCTTTACATAATTTTGGATGCATTTAAATTCATTTGAAGTGTCACTTAAAAAATTCATTCGACAGTTTGAATTTTTTGATTTGATAGATTTAATTGGTTGGGGGACATGCAGGTGTTAGGAGTGATGCAAATAACGTACATTATTGCATGGGCATGGCTAATGGAAGGAAGACCACGAGCCACCATCACGGCTTTATTCCTCTTCACTTGTCGCGGCGTTCTCGGTTACTCTACTCAGCTCCCTCTTTCACAGGTTCTGATCTTCATTAAATTACTATGTGTCTCGTCTTGTTATACTATTTAGAGTATAAATATTTTAATTACATGCCAAAACAATTGATTGAGTTTGAGGTAGATTAGCTCCTTAATTTATTGAGATAATCTAACCCTGCAAATTATTTGACTCTTTTTTTTGTTTTGTTTTAAAGGAGTATCTAGGATCAGCAATTGATTTCCCGATAGGAAACATCTCATTCTTCTTCTTCTTCTCCGGTCACGTCGCGGGCACGACCATTGCATCTTTGGACATGAGGAGAATGCAGAGGTTGAGACTTGCGATGGTTTTTGACATCCTCAATGTCTTACAATCGATCAGGCTGCTCGGGACGAGAGGACACTACACGATCGATCTAGCCGTTGGAGTTGGCGCTGCGATTTTCTTTGACTCATTGGCCGGCAAGTACGAAGCGACGATTATGAGAAAGAGACAAGTATAGGCATCGCTTTGATCTTGATTTCCAAATTAAAGATCTGTAAAATGTATAAATTTTCTTTTCTTTTAAACTTACTGTTTATTTAGTTGTTGTTGACTTAAGTCTACTGTGGTTCGGCAACTGATCATTTCCGTGCCAATGGTTTGGACTTCTTCGTCCCTAATTGTTCATGGTGATCAGATTTGTACGTATATGTTGCTTATTTCTCATTTGACTCCACAGTTATGTGATATGGGTTTGGTTAACCTCGGGACATCTACTTATCCTCGGGATAAGTCAGGTCAGGTGGTAGAGCGGACCCGGATAATAAGATAACGTAAATACTGAAGTAACAAAGTAACAAAGGTTAACCAAACCCATATCACATAACTGTGGACTCAAATGTTAACAAAGTTTTTTTTATTTGTTTATGAAATAAGAGTAACTTGTTTTGCAAGGAAGAAAAGTTGACAAGACTTTTTCAAACTATAGTAAAAACTCTATAAATTAATAATATTAAGACTTTGATATTTTATTAATTTATGAAATTATTAATTTATAGGAGTGTTATTGGAGAGTTGATTTATAAAGATTTTTAGAGTTTAAGATTCTATAGTTATTGGTTTGTGGATTTTTACATTATTCATCTGTTATTCATTTAGAGATTATAAAAATCAGTTGTTATTGATATGATGATTTTTATAATCTGATCAAAATCCATTCTTATTCAAAAAGTCTACATTTTAATGATTCTATGATTCTGTTATAATCTAATGTTATTGGCATAATGATTCTTTGTAATTTAATTCATAAATCATGATTCTCAAAATACTACCTATATCCCTTAGATTCTCAAAATCTGTTAAAAAATTCTTAATAGATTGTTTAAATCCATAAAACTCTCTCTAAATTTTACAAATCCAACAAAACTCTTAAAAATTTGACAAATCTCATGATTTTTAAAATCAACTAAAATCTTCATAAATCCAACTCCCAATAACCCCCCCTTAAAAATTTTTAAAAAATATATTTTTTTTTTCTTAATTTTAAAAGAGATTTTATAGATTATAGATTTTAAAACATTCTTTTTAAAATTAAAGATGAGTTCAAATAGTTTTCATTTAAAATACTAAAAAAGCTTTACTAAACTCACATTTTAGTAAATTATCTTACTTATATGTTTATATTAAATTTTATTTATGGTAATTATTAATTTATGATATTAATGGAACCATATATTTACATAGAAGTTTTGTTAAAATTATTATCTTATTATCTTATCAAATTATATCATAATCGGTCCAACTCGGAATCATGAAAAATTATTAATTTATAGAGTTTATTAATTTATCAAGTATTAATTTATAGAGTTTCTACTGTACATAAATTCCATTAAAAACATAAAGTCGAAGCAGCCTTCTTTCGTCGTCTGAATCTTCTTCTGATCCATCGTGTCGTTGTACCAGCACATCCCCTGGTTTTCTATTTGGTTAAATGTTTAAATGATTCCGGTTAATCTTCAAGACAGACAAATCTTAGAGAACAAGAGATATAAGAGGATTAGTGTTGCGCTCTCCTATATATACGAATTATCGCACTCATAGTACCCAGTTTTAGAGTAACTTAATTGCAGGGTTTTCTTGATCAAGATTCAAGAAGCATCTGAACAGTCTCTTGACGAGGACGTAATCTAATTAAGGGTTTCTTGATCAGGACGTGATCGATTGTTTTGTTGATGAGAAATCAATATATATTAAACCATGAATACTTCAAATCAGGCTACCGAGAGTTTCAGACAAGAAATATATCCAGCGTCGTGACTCGTGATCTAGACGGTACATTCAATTTCCGCAACCCATATCTCTCCCATTATCCACCTCAAGTTTATTTTGCTCTTTTTACAAACCAATCTTTTCATCTCTTGCTCTATATTTTTTATTTTAACCTCTCAACCTTTCTTTCCTCTTTCTTCTCTTCCTCTCCCTTACCCTCAAACTCGCTTTTTTTTTAACTATTCATTTTCTTATGAACAATCTATAGAAATAACAATCTCTAGCTACTTTCTCAAGGAGGCTTAGGTGGTTGCGGCTCTCCACACTAGGATTAGCTAGAAAGTCTTATCTAAAGCTCCACTCCTCTATCTTTAGCTCGTACTTGAATGTATCATGTATGTTTGCTCTCACTTGTTAGCTACTTTCTCAAACTTTGTCAAACAGTTGTATTATTTTTATGCATTTTAATTTGAAAGTTTTTTCAGTTGAAAAAAAAAATCTATAAAATTAAAAATACATCATAAAAATAAATATTTGACATATTTATTTAGAAATGCATTTTTAAATTTGTTTTTTTCTGGATCATACATGAATGGTTTTAATTTTTGAAATGATAATATTTATTTCAAGTATATATAGTGCTAATATAATTAATTAGCTATATAAGAACAAGATCTGAAATTGAAAACTACTATAATAAAAGTTTATATTACTATAGACACATGTGATAGTCTCACCAGCAATTTTGATACATGTCTTCTTTGGCCGTTGCCATTTTGTTTTATTTTTGGGTTTAAAAAAGCATCTTTTATTTTTCCAAAACAGTTGATGGACTCGTATAGTGGGCCTTTATTCACCTAACCCAAGTAAAGATTCCGATGAAAATAATCTCTACTCCTATGACACGACGTCACATAAGTAGAAAGTCAAGGGGTCAAGACTCGCTGGTCCATACGGAGTGTTTCCTTAACTTAGCCTCTAAAACATAAAAAGAGGAAAAAACGGACAGAAATCAAGGCAGGTAAGAAATCCGTGAGAAGTGTCCTGAGATTCAATTCAGCTTCATCGCCGATTTCATCGTGGCCGAAGGTAGTTTCATCAATTTGATAACCTACCTCCAGATTTTTTTTGGATTTGAGCTCAATTTCATAAATTCTTTTTTGATTTCAAAGTTAGGGTTCCTCGTTCCAATTTGGGAATTCGAGTTTTCAATTGTCCAAATGAGCTTCAATTATATATCATTCTTTCCTCGAATCCAATATATTTTCATGTCAAACTCAAAAAATTATACCTGATCCGATATTTTTTAATTATATGTCATGGGCTTGAATTGAGATGTTGAAGTTCTCTTTTTGTTTGATCAGACCATTGAAATGGTGTTGATGCATGCCAAGATAAAGCTTTTGTTTCAAAGCGAATCTAAACAGCTTCAAAAATAAAATTTTAAGTCTGCATTCTATCCGTTTGGTTTCAATTCTATAAAATTTGATTATCTTATCCTTTTTTCATTTTTTGATCAGCAGTTGATTGTGAAAAACTTGCCTTTTTTGGGTATGGCCACTGAGGCGTTTGTGAAACCTGTGGTACCAAATGGTCATGACGGGTACGAGGATGATGACGAAGACGAAATGCCTTTGGTTTTCAAGAGAAACACTAACACATCATCTACACCAAACCGTTCAAAGCCTATGAATGCTCAGAAAAACTCAGCTTTTGGCTCCACCAAGTCACCACCACCATTGAGGTCTCCTTTAGCAAGCCCGAATAGATCAGCTTCGTCCGCCAGAAGCTCAATGATGAGACCGTCGTTACCTTCATCTTCATCTGTTCAGCGTTCGACTTTAAAGTCTCCATTGCGGGATGATAGATCAGTTGTTGCTAAGGAGAGGAACGGTTTGGGAAAAGCTCCATCTGTGTCCAAAAGTGATGATGAAGATTCAGAGGATGATAAGCCCTTGAGTGCCAGGCTTAAAGCGGATTCTAATCAGCTTTCCAAACGACCTAGCTCTTCTGGGCGTGGTAGTTCGCAGTTACCTGTACAGAAGAGCAGCATGAGGCCTCATGGAGTGAGTGATAACACTAAAAAGAAAGATTTGGATGAGAAAGTTCCCATGTCCTCAACGGTTCAGACAAAGACCAGTGTGGGTACATCAAGTAGCAAGCCTGTTAAAAATAATGAGCAAAAGAGACCTTTGGTTAACAATGTCACTCGGAATGGTTTAAAACCTAAGATTGAAGGGTATAGTTCTCTAGCACCTGCTAAGAGACCTCTTGAGAAGGGAAGTTGTTCGAACCAATCTTCT
This sequence comes from Eutrema salsugineum, assembly GCF_000478725.1. Lineage (NCBI taxonomy): Eukaryota > Viridiplantae > Streptophyta > Magnoliopsida > Brassicales > Brassicaceae > Eutrema > Eutrema salsugineum. The sequence continues at coordinate 10,475,245 of NW_006256829.1, forward strand.
GTTAAGAGGCTTAAGGTGTCAGAGCCGGCTAGACCGGTGAAAATTGAGCAAGGTTCACAGAATGCAGCTACGCCAGATAGCAAAGGAAAGAATCTGGCGGTTAACCAAGTAACTGTTAAAGAAGATGACTCAGATTGTGATGATCATGTTCCTATTGCCTCGAGGATGAAGCCAGATTCCTCAAATAATAAATCTTCATCTGTGAAGCCAAATGCTAGTAGAATGATAGCTTCTTCATCCAGAACGATAGCCAAGAAGCCCAACAAATGGGTGAATGATTCTAAGTATTCGAAGTCTTCAAAATCATTACCTTCTGGAGATGGGCAAAAGAAATGGAAAACACTAGAGCACAATGGTGTTATTTTTCCACCTCCATATAATTGTCACGGGGTTAAGATATTGTATCAGGGAAAGCCAGTTGATTTAACTCCTGAACAAGAAGAGGTCCTTTCTCTGTCTTTTTTTTTCCTTTGTCTCTATCCCATGATAGATTTGTTTTTGTGCTTACTTTTTTTTTTGCAGTCGTTGACTGCCATTGTGTTTTTCGTGGTTTCTCATAATATCTTCATTTCTGTGTGCAGGTTGCCACTATGTTTGCAGTGATGAGAGAAACAGAATATTACAGCAAACCAATGTTCAGAGATAATTTCTGGAATGATTGGCGGAAACTACTTGGAAGGAACCATGTGATTAAAAATTTAGATGATTGTGATTTCAGTCCCATATATGAATGGTATATGCAGGAGAAGGAGAGAAAAAAACAAATGAATGCAGAAGTAAAGAATCACTTTCTGATAAGATTAGAGTTCATTAGTATGCTATCCCGATGAAGCTGTTGTTGATAATATTATAATGCTAATGATGTGCAGGAGAAAAGGCTTTTGAAGGAGGAGAAATTAAAGCTGGAAGAGAAATACATGTGGGCTGTTCTTGATGGCGTCAGGGAGAGGGTAATTTTTTTTTTTTGATAGGAATCTATGTCCAGCTTCTAGTAATTTTCTGACCATAATTTGCAATAATTGCAGGTTGGAAATTTCAGGGTTGAACCCCCTGGGTTGTTTCGAGGCAGAGGAGAACATCCTAAGGTATGTTTTACTGCATTTGTTTTTATATTATCCTTGAACTATTTTCTAGTCCGCATCACATTTAGAGTAGTTTTCTGCCTTGTTCTTTCAACTTCCATAGTTATTCTCATTTTAGTAATTATCTATTCTGCATTATTACTTTCCAGATGGGAAAACTGAAAAAGCGGATTCGTCCTTGTGATATTACAATCAATATCGGTAAAGAGGCGCCTGTTCCAGAATGCCCTATCCCTGGTGAAAGGTCTTTTTTTACAATGTGTTTCCCTTTGAAAAAGACATGTGCTTTTTTTTTCCTATGACCTCATTTTCAGAGTGCTGTTTTTTCAGATGGAAAGAAGTTAAGCATGACAATACTGTCACCTGGCTTGCTTTCTGGAATGATCCTATCAATCCAAAAGAGTTCAAGTATGTATTCTTGGCAGCTAGTAGTGCGTTAAAGGGACTAAGCGACAAGGAGAAGTATGAGAAAGCGAGGAAGCTTAAGGTAATGAGCTTTTGATTTCCCTAAAGCTTTTTTTTTTGCGTAAACCATCATGCTTTCCCTTTTCTAATCAGCAACCTATCATTTGTTTGTAGGACCATATAGGGCATATTAGAGCAGCATACACCAAAGACTTTAGTAACAAGGATGTAACAAAGCGACAAATAGCGGTTGCTACATATCTTATCGATAAGCTAGCCCTGAGGGCTGGAAATGAGAAGGTAATTTAACAAAAAATATTCTTCAATGAAAGATATCCCTTTTTTATCCAGTTTATCATTTTTTTTGCCTTATAAGGGATCCTTATTCCATAAAACATGTTTGCTATTCATAGTACAATTCCAAGCAATTTTTTCACTTTTCCTTTCTTGGTCTTCATATTTTTCTTTTCTATAGGACGATGATGAGGCAGATACGGTTGGTTGTTGTACATTGAAAGTTGGAAACGTGGATTGCATTCCTCCAAATAAGTTAAAGGTATATACTTGATCTCAACTTGAACAAAATTGACCGCAGAATGTATCTGCAAGAGTTCTAGAAGGCCTGGCTTATTGATTTCTTTGTTCAATAAGGCTTTGTGGTTGCATAATATAGTTACTCATGGTATCCGCTTTGGCAATTTCAGTTTGACTTCCTTGGTAAAGACTCTATTCAGTATGTAAACACAGTTGAGGTTGAGCCCCCTGTTTATAAGGCAATTGGGCAGTTCCAAGCGGGTTAGTTGAAGATTTATCGGTTCTCTAACTTGACCTTTGGAAAACTAGATTAAATGACTTTAGGATTTTTGTCTTCTATCCAGGAAAATCGAAAACCGATGATCTCTTTGATGAGCTAGATACTTCAAAACTCAATGCTCATCTTAAGGAACTTATGCCTGGTCTCACAGCCAAAGTCTTTCGTACATATAATGCATCCATCACATTGGATCAAATGGTATGTCGTCAATCTTTTTGCACCTTTAAAAAAAAAATTGTATATGCTTGGCCTATCCTAGTAGTACTTATTTTATGTATGGGTTTGAAACCTAGTGATACAAGATAATTACATAAATTATCAATTATCACATCCTCATGATATAGATCATCTTTCCATTCTCTGGACTTTTTTTGTTTTCTTTTCCTTAAACCGTTTTCGATTGGATGTTGTGACAGTTGAGTAAAGAAACCAGAGATGGAGAGGTTCCTGAAAAAGTGGTGGTGTATCAGCAAGCAAACAAGGAGGTAATGGCGATTTAATCTCTCTGTTTTTTATCATAGAAAAATTAAATTGTTATATTCTGAATCGTTTGCTTATATCATTAGGTCGCCATCATTTGTAACCATCAACGTACTGTCTCAAAATCTCACGGAGCACAAGTCGAGAAGCTGGCTGTGAAAATAGAAGAACTAAGGGTAGACAAACATAAGCTTTTCCAACAGCTTTAATCAAAACAGTTTCCAACTTTCTGAGTCTCATCATCTTTGTATTTCTATGCAGGAGCAAATAAAAGAGCTGGATATCGATCTCGACAGGGCTATGAAAGGAAGAACGCCATTAATGGGCTCTGATGGGAAGAGAAAGAGAAACTTGACACCGGAAGCGTAAAATTCAATCTTTCTTTTCACGCAAAAAAACTGTCACTTATATCGCGTAAACATTAATAAAATTATCTGTGAACAGGTTAAAGAAGAAGATAATGCAAACTAATAGTAAGATCGAGAAGATGGAAAGAGATATGCAAACGAAGGAGGATATGAAAACCGTCGCATTGGGCACGTCTAAGATCAATTACATGGATCCTAGGATCAGTGTTGCATGGTGCAAACGACACGATGTTCCCATTGAGAAGGTATATAAAAAGCTTCAACAAGGTCATAGGTTTGCAACACTTGAAATTTACTCTTGTCTTTTTTTTTTTTTTTTTTTTCTATTGCAGATATTTAACAAGTCTCTTCTGGCTAAGTTTGCTTGGGCAATGGACGTTGATCCTGAGTTCAGATTCTGATTAAGCGTTCTTTGTGGCCAATTTTACCTAACCATTCACTATACATATACAGAGATATAGAGAGAGTCAGAGAGTTAAAAAAAAAAGAGTAGAAGAAAGAAACCAAGACCTGTAAAAGAGGTTTCTTCTCTCTTAATAGTAAACCAACGACTAATCTGTGGGATGTTTTATAGAAATACAGTTACCATTTTTTACTCAATAATAAGTCAGGTTTACAATATATATTTATACAGAACAAGGTAACATGTTTATTGGTTACATAGCCTAAATTGTAAGTTACAATTTTACCTTCGAATGGTTAGATAACATATTGTGTTATCCAATAGCATTTTTTTATATCTAATACTGTGTTATTTTGTAATACTCTGTTTAATTTATATATATTTATTTAGTTGATATGTGTGGTAGTAATTTACAATATTTTATAGGGTAACATATTGTTTAATAAAATAGTAATTTAGGAGTGACTGAGTGAGTAAAATACCGTGTAAGAAAAATGATTTACCCTTTTTTTTGGTTTTACAACCAAAATTGTTTACTTAAATATGATTATAAGTAAGTAACTACAGTAGAACTTCGATAAATTAATACTCGATAAATTAATAATCACTATAAATTAATAAATTTTGCTGGTTTCAAATCGGGCCAATGTAAAAATCTATTAAATTCGATAAGATAATAAGATCATAATTTTTTTGAAACTCCTATATAAATATATGGTCCCAACAAAAACATAAATTAATAATTATATAAATTTATGTAAATATATGTAAATATAATATTTTAAAATATAAATAATGTCTTTGTTTTGACTTAAGGTTGAAATCTCATTGGATCTTATCTCTCTAATTATTATATAAGTAGTTTTTTTGGTGTTTTACTATATACATTCAAAATTTATGATGATTTTTGATATGATAATTGATTTTCTTACATGTAAAAGTTTTTGTATGTATTGTAATGTTATCTTCAATTTTATCATCAATAGTACGGATAGTAATTATAATTTTTTTTATAAAGTTTAAACTTATGAACATGTATATTTTTACATGGACAATCCAATATGATATTACAAATTATTTTATTGTAATAGTTATGATTGTTAATTATAATTTATATTACAAAATTTGTTAAAATTTTAAAATATAACACTATTCCAAAAATGTTTTTAAAAATTATAAACGGAAAACAAATTTTCTCTATAAATTAATAATTATTAATTTATAGATAAATTAATATCATGATAAATTAATAAAATATCATGGTTCCGACATTTTTAATTTATAGAGGTTTTACTGTATGTAAGACTGTAAGAGTAGACCGTATTAAAAAAAATGGATTTTGGCAATAAAAAGTTTATGGCGGTAAAGAGTGAAAATATGAAAAGAAGACTCTCTGGCGGTATACTTCAAATCCGGTACAGTGAAGCGGTAAAATAAATGATTTGGCGCGACTGGATACGACGTCGTTGAATAAACAAAACCCTCAAGCGGTAGAACTCTCTATCCTGTGGAGAGTCTCCTAATGCCTTAGTCTCTTCGGCGTCTGGAACCTGAGAACAATCTACCAGAGCAGAAGAGAGGACAAAGAAACGGAGGAGATAGTTTTCTCTCGACAATTTCTTCAATCTCTGGAAGAAGGTAGCATTTTGAATCCAACATTTACCCTCCGAAATTTGATTCGATTCAGCTCGATTTTCACCATTACCCAGTCATAGCACAAATTAGGGTTTCCCTTACGAAATTGGGGATTTGCTATTGCGGTCTTCTAGTTTGTGTTGTTATCCAATCATGTGTTCATCTAGTTTACGATGTAGTCAGTTTTTAGCCCAAAATGTGTTTACGTAGAGAAACATGCGCGTTAAATTCTTTGCAATGCATGAATGTAGATATATGTAAAAAAATTGTTTCTTGGGTTTAAGGATTCCCTCTTCATGAACCCCAGTGCACATTCTCTGTAGTGAAGTCATTATGATGCTCGTAGTCCTAATGGTGATTTGTGTGCTTTTCATTGGGAAGCTTTGACATTTCTTTGTGGTTTTGCCTCTTGGTCAGGCGTTGGTTTGTGTCCTTGTCAACGTTGTTCCATTGGGTATGGCCACCGAAACTGTTTCAAACCCTGAGGTGGAGAACGGGTACGAAGAAGACGATGATGACAACAAGCCTATAGTATTCAAGAGGAGAAGTAGTGTTGCTTCTAATTCGAATCAATCAAAATCCACTCCTCAGAGAAGCAATGCAGTTCCTTCCACCAAGGGATCACCTTTGAGATCCCCTGTGACAAGCCCCAATGGAACCACTCCGTCGAATAGAAGTCCTACAATGAAATCATCAATGCCATCATCTTCTTCTAAGGCTTCACCAGCAAAGTCACCATTGCGGAACGATACGCCCTCTGCTGTTAAGGATAGGAGCCAGTCACATAAAGATCAGTCTGAGTGTAAAAGAGAGCGTGAGGATTCTGAGGATAATACACCTTTAAGTTTCATACTATCTGGGAATTCTAGTCGGCAAAATAAAGGGTCAACCTCTTCGCGGCAGCCAGAAAAAAAGAATAGTGGTGATCGACCTCTTGATGGAGAAAATAGGGTCATAAAAGATGAGTCAGATGATGAAACTCCAATCTCGTCAATTATGCAAAAGAAGGTTGGCAGTGGGATGTCAGGTAGCAAACAGGTCTCCAACGATGAAAAGAAACCTTTGGCTAAAAAGTTGCATCAGAATGGTTCCGTAGTTAAGAATGAAGTGCCGAATTGTAAGGTATCAGGTAAGAGACCTCTGGAGAAGAATAGCACAGCAGATGAAGCTTCCTCGAAGAAGCTCAAGGTCTCAGCTTCAACTTCTTCAGTGAAAGTGAAACAAGATTCTGTTAAAACAGAGAGTTCAGGTGATAAGGGAAGGGTTTTGGTTTCACCTAAATCAACGAAAGCTAAACAGTTATCTACCAGAGAAGATGGTACTGATGATGATGATGATGATGATGATGATGATGATGTTCCATTATCCAAGAGACGTAAATCAGTGTCCTCCAACAGTAAATTTTCATCTGAAAAGCCTAAAGCAGTAAAAGTAAATTCTACTTCATCAGCTGCAAAGCCGAAAGTAAGAAAAGTAGTTTCTCCTCCGTCCAGGACAATAAACAAAACTTCCAACAAAGCAATGAAGGGTTCAAAATACTCAACATCTTCGAAATCTTTACCTTCCTCTAGCGATGGGCAAAAGAAATGGACTACCTTGGTGCACAACGGTGTAATCTTTCCACCTTCGTACAAGCCTCACGGCATTAAGATTTTGTACAAGGGGAAGCCAGTTGACCTAACAACTGAACAAGAAGAGGTTATCCTCTCCTTCCATACCCTAATCTTTCTGATTATATACCTGTTTCTTAAGTAATTTTTCATCCATATCAATGTCTGGTGTGCTTTTCTTATGTCATTTCAATAAGGCATTGTCATCCATGCTGATGATATATTGGTGATATACAGGTTGCGACAATGTTTGCAGTGATGAAAGAGACAGACTACTATAATAAACCTCAATTTCGGGAGAATTTTTGGAATGATTGGCGAGCACTGCTTGGGAAGAAACATGTGATACAGAAGTTGGATGATTGTGACTTTTCTCCCATATACGAGTGGCACTTGCAAGAGAAAGAGAAGAAGAAACAAATGAGCTCAGAGGTAATTTAATTTTTTGACTTGGTCGTCCTTCGTTCTCTCAGAAATAGCTCCATCTTTAGTCCCCATTCGTCTTGCATTTAGGTTTTATTTGCTTACAAGGATACTGATCTTAGTTCATGTTATCTTATTGTTAAGATGAATAATGTATCTCTTTCGGATTTTTTGTGTAATGACTGAACATATTGTTGTCACAGACCTGGGTTTCTTATCGTTAAAAGACGGTATATTAAAATTTAGTTGATATGGTACAGGAGAAAAAAGCTTTGAAAGAGGAGAAACTGAAGCTAGAGGAGAAATATATGTGGGCTGTTGTTGACGGTGTCAAAGAGAGGGTAAGTTTCCTCATAGTGCTGTCGCTGTTCCCAAAACAGAGTTCCTCACTCAAACTCCTGTTGGTAATTTCAAAGAGAGGGTAACAAATTTGTCATGCTTTTGTCTTGCAGGTTGGGAATTTCAGAGTTGAACCGCCTGGGCTTTTCAGAGGCCGTGGAGAACATCCCAAGGTTATTCCTTTCTCTTAGAGACTTCTTTGTGTAAACAAGATACCTTGACGTTGTGGGTTTGGGTGGCTTGTTTTCTCTTTCAAAACCCGTCTATTGTCTGTTTTTTCAGATGGGAAAATTAAAGAAGCGTATCCGTCCATGTGAGATCACCATAAATATCGGAAAAGATGCTCCTATTCCAGAATGTCCGATCCCTGGTGAAAGGTCTTATTTTTTCCTTGGTTTTTCTCGAAAATAGAAAAGCATTGTATAATGATCTTACTAAGCCATGTGAGATGTGAGTTTGCAGATGGAAAGAAGTAAAGCATGATAACACAGTCACCTGGCTAGCTTTCTGGACTGATCCTATTAACCAGCGAGAATTCAAGTATGTATTTTTGGCAGCTAGCAGTGCTTTGAAAGGGCAGAGCGACAAGGAGAAGTATGAGAAAGCCAGGAATCTTACGGTAGTTAGATTTCATTTTTGATGAGACTTATGTTTACTCTATCATTGTTTCTCCTTTTAATTAACAGATTTTCTTTTGACTGCAGAACCACATTGAGAGTATAAGAGCAACTTACACCAAGAATTTTACGGCTAAGGATGTTGCAAAGAGGCAAATTGCCGTGGCTACCTATCTCATTGATAAATTGGCGCTTAGGGCTGGAAATGAGAAGGTAAAATTTGAACTAGGATTTTGCAAACTAGAAAAAGAGATAAAACAAATAATTTCTGGCAAGTGATTAACGCGTAAGCAGAAAATTTTCTGAACAAATCTCATATTTCTTTCTTGATTTGTAGGATGATGATGAGGCTGACACTGTTGGCTGCTGTACATTAAAAGTTGGAAATGTGGTGTGTAAGCCTCCAAATAAAATAGAGGTATGAATTTGGTAATAACTTGTTTGTTTAATCCTAGGCAGAAGACTTAGTATCATCTCACACATTTCCCCCTTTTTTCATATGTATCCAGTTTGACTTTCTCGGTAAAGATTCAATCCGGTATGTGAACACCGTCGAGGTTGAGCCTCCTGTTTACAAGGCTATTGGACAGTTTCAGGCTGGTGAGATATGGAGTTGACATAGTATTTCACATCGTTTTTATTTTGTGACTAAACCAAAATTGGCTTTTTTTTGCCCCATCCAGGAAAATCCAAAGCGGATGATCTTTTTGATGAGCTAGACACAAATAAACTGAATGCTCATCTTAAGGAGCTTGTACCTGGTCTCACAGCTAAAGTATTCCGTACGTATAATGCTTCCTTCACTTTAGATAGCCAGGTATGTTCAAAATTTTGGATCTTCTGGGTGTTTGGTTTTACATTGGAATCTATGTTGCTATAACATTTAGACATAGGTTCCCCTTTTGCTAGTATTCATATATCGTCTTCTTTTACATATTTCACAACTATGTTCCGTTTTGATGTGACAGTTGTGGAAAAAAACCAGAGATGGCGATGTTAATCAGAAAGTACAAGTTTATCAGCAAGCAAACAAGGAGGTAAAAGATTGTTTATACTCCTGGCGATTTCTAGTTCTTGTGCATACCCCATGTGATGGATTCATGAAATACTGGTTCACACTCTTTCAGGTTGCCATAATCTGTAATCATCAGCGTGCTGTTTCAAAGTCACACGATGCACAAATCGAGAAATTGGATGCGAAAGTAAAAGAACTCAGGGTAATAAAAAAAATCTCCTGTAAGCTTTTGATAACTTTTGGAAGTTCTCTGCTGATCTTCTCGATTCATTATATGCCTTGTGTTTTCTTTTTGAATTCTGCAGACTGGCCTTAAAGATCTCGAAACTAATCTTGAGCGGGCTAAAAAGGGAAAACCACCATTGGAAGGTTCCGATGGAAAGAAGACTAGAAACTTAGATTCAGCCGCGTAAACATAACTTTCCCTCTTACGTTGGAAATACTTCTGTCGATATCTATCTCGTCTTTGACATTAACGCCTTGTCCTGTAAATGTTTTCTTGCAGGTGGGAGAAGAAGATTGCTCAACAGAAGGTTAAGATCGAGAGGATGGAACGAGACATGCATACAAAAGAGGACTTGAAAACCGTGGCGCTGGGCACCTCTAAGATCAATTACCTGGATCCTAGGATCACCGTTGCATGGTGCAAACGTCATGAAGTACCAATCGAAAAGGTAAAAGCTGTTTTAGTTCTGGTTAAATTTTTTGGTACAAATGAAACAAGTTTTTACAAAACTCAAAATCTGTTTCTTTCTTCTAGATTTTCACAAAGACTCTTTTGGCGAAATTCGCGTGGGCAATGGATGCAGAACCTGACTTCAGATTCTAGTGTATCCCGGATAGGTATAGAGAACCTTTCTCAGATTGAGCAAGTATGGTGGTTCTGAAGCCATTGGAAAGCAAAGGAGCTGAATTAGATAAGAGCAAAGAGAAAACCGGCCTTTCTATTCATCTCACTTCTTTGTTGTAGAATTTTTACCTCAGTGGAAAAAAAATTCAAACTGTTGTTTCTTTTAGTTATGTAACTCTTTGGTATTTTACCATGGATTTGAATGTTATTTTTACTCTTTACATCATTAAAGAAATAGAAAATCGGAAAAAAAAATATAGAACCTTCGTTTTTGCACAACTAGTATGACTTGTGAGATGAGAACTAGCCTGTCCAAATTGTAGAATTTTATCTTACATTAAACATGTAGAGATAAAATTAGAAGCCAAGTTTAAAATGTAAATTAAGGCTATTAAGCTAAACAAGAAGAAGAACAAAATAATATTAAATAATTTACTGTGTTTGACTTTGACCTGATATATGAAGATAAAATTGATTGGCCTATTTTGCCCTTTACAAAATCTGAAACTCGCACGGGATCCAAATTCAGATCACCGGATTCGCACGAAGAACCCAACATCGTCCTCCTCGAAGAAGAGCTTTCATTTTAATCTGTGAGATCTCAGAAAATTTCTCTTCTCTCGCGTATTTTTGAGTTTCTTACTGTTTTCGATCGCGTTGTATCGATTGCGCTGAGGCTATTGTGACCACGTGAAATTCTCGTCGCAGGAAATCTCCGTCAGATCAGGAAAAAACATGGGTTTTCTCATAACAACTCTAATCTTCGTCGTCGTTGGGATCATTGCTTCCTTATGCGCTAGAATCTGCTGCAACAGAGGCCCCTCCACGAATCTGTATGTTCTTTTGCTGCCCTTCATTTCTTTTTATTTGCATTTTGATATTTTTGAATTGATTCCTCTATGTTGGGTTATCTTTGTCCTTGGGTTATGGTTATCTTGATTTCTGCATCAATATTAGCGGGTAATTAGATTAGTTGCCTAGAATTTTGATCAAATAGCTGAAATCAGTAGTTTCTTACTCCTGGAATTGAGAATTAGAAAACGAAATATAATGATTCATTGACTTTTGATCAGAATTGGATCCTTATTGTGATGAAATCTGCTACGAACACAAGTAATGAATAGAAAGTAATGTCACAATTGCATTCTTGTGCCTCTGGAAAAATTCAGAATCTCTTATAACTGCATTTACTGTTATTCTTTATTTTTCATCAAGCTTTAAGCTTTGTTATTCGATCTGTCTTCCTTATTTCTTTGCTGCTTTAATTTGACTAGGAATTTGTAAGTATTATTTTTGCATGTTGTAAATATCTGATTTTTTTTTGTGTTTATGGTTCAGGCTACACCTTACATTGGTCATTACTGCGACGGTCTGCTGTTGGATGATGTAAGTTTAAGTTAATGTTAGAGACCTGTTGTGGTTTCCTCTCCTTAATCAATAAACCATCAAAAGAGATCAAATCGTATTTGCTTACACCTCCATTTCCTGTTGATATAACAACATAAAGGAAACAAAGTAATCAACCGTTCTAGTGGTTGGAAGCTAACATATAACTGAAGTCATAAACATTGCTCTTATACCTTTCTGAATAGCGAGTTTATTCGATGTTTCGTTCTTGGTCACATTTTCTTACTTTATCTCTTGATTATGGTAGGTGGGCAATTGTATATATTGCACAGATGAATCCTCTGATTGTCCCAATCCTAAGCGAAGTAGAGTAGAATCCTCTACTCAGACAAAGAACCGAATATCCTCAAAACTAGAAAAAAGTTATGCGCAAAGTGAGTAATACATATTGCTAGCTTCTGTTCCATCCTTTTGTATCTTCAATCTCTAAACGGTTTTTCTTGTTTGTAATTCTTATCTTGGTGGTGAACAAATCAAAAACTTTTGGCCTCTTTATTACTATTGAAATTTTCTTGTATTCATTTCTCATTCTATTCCCAAAACAGCTGAGATACTCAAGAAACTCGCAGACTGTATTGTTGATGAAAGAAAAATAATCTTGGTCTCTGTTGCAATTTTCAGTTTGGTGTGTCATTCTTTTTAAATCATAAAACTATTGCAAATTTTCATTTGAAACGGCGCCGTTTAAGGGGCTTGGAGCAAGAGAAACGAAAATGGTCCACTCGATCTCTTTAGCTTTTCCTTTGTGAGAGAACTGAGAAAACAACACAGTAACTGTTGATATTTTCTTCGTCGACGCTAAAACCCTAAAAAAAACCATCTTTTTTTTTGTTGTATTTTGTTTATCTCTCTTTCGTCTCTGAAATCAGAGAGGAAGTAAACAAAAATGACGATTATTCCGTTGGCGCAGCTTAGCGAGCTGACGATTTCTTCCTCGTCTTCTTCCTTTCTTGCGAAATCGATATCCCATTCCTTGCATAGTAGCTGCGTTTGCGCAAGTGCCAGAATCAGTAAATTCGGTGGCGGCTTCTCAAAACGAAGAAGCGATTCAAGGTCTAAGCCGATGCGGCTGAGATGCTCCTTCTCTCCGATGGAGTCTGCGAGGATTAAGGTGGTTGGTGTCGGCGGTGGCGGTAACAATGCCGTCAATCGTATGATTTCTAGCGGTTTACAGGTCACATTTTCAATCTCTTTCCTCTAGGAAACAAAATGTTTTTGCTCCGATTTGTTATGGAAATTCACATTTTGAGTTCGTTGTAGTGTTTTAGTGAGTAATTGATTGATTACTCCTGTTTTCCAGAGTGTTGATTTCTATGCGATAAACACGGACTCTCAAGCTCTGTTGCAGTCTTCTGCTGAGAACCCACTTCAGATTGGAGAGCTTCTAACTCGTGGCCTTGGTTAGTCTCTCAACAGAGAAGAAATGTTATCTTTATTTTGTGATGATGTTTTTGTGAGTTTTGAAACTCAAAGCTAATAAAAACTCGCGACTCTGTTACTTGAGCTTAACAGGTACTGGTGGAAACCCGCTTCTAGGAGAACAAGCTGCAGAGGAATCTAAAGATGCCATTGCTAATGCTCTTAAAGGATCAGACCTTGTTTTCATAACTGCTGGTATGGGTGGTGGCACAGGTTCTGGTGCTGCACCTGTGGTAGCTCAGATATCAAAAGATGCCGGTTATTTGACCGTTGGTGTTGTTACCTATCCGTTTAGCTTCGAAGGGCGTAAAAGATCTTTGCAGGTAATGTGTTGGCACCGTTTCTTGTTGAAATGGTATAAGTCTCAAGTCTTGTTATGGATCCATGCCTAACTTTGCTTCTTTTTTATTCTCTAGGCACTGGAAGCCATTGAAAAGCTGCAGAAGAACGTCGACACCCTTATTGTGATTCCAAATGATCGTCTGCTAGATATTGCTGATGAACAGACTCCTCTTCAGGACGCTTTTCTTCTTGCAGATGATGTTTTACGCCAAGGAGTACAAGGAATCTCAGATATTATTACTGTGAGTCTTTTGAATTGTAAAGCATAACAAGTTGGTTGATGAATGCTCACTGATTGATCACCAAAGGAAGAAACTCAGGGAAAAGTATCAATTGTTCATTTTCAGATACCTGGACTGGTCAATGTAGATTTTGCGGATGTGAAGGCGGTTATGAAAGATTCTGGAACTGCAATGCTCGGGGTAGGTGTTTCTTCCAGCAAGAACCGAGCAGAAGAAGCAGCTGAACAAGCCACTTTGGCTCCATTGATCGGATCATCGATACAATCAGCCACTGGTGTTGTCTACAACATCACAGGTGGAAAAGACATTACTTTGCAGGAAGTGAACCGTGTATCTCAGGTGCGGGAATCTAGACCAAGTTCAATTGTGTATATATACCGTATTACAATGCACAGTCTTGTCATGTTTTCGGTGGGATTTTGCAGGTCGTGACAAGTTTGGCAGACCCATCGGCCAACATTATATTTGGAGCTGTTGTGGATGATCGCTACACCGGAGAGATTCATGTAACGATCATCGCGACTGGCTTCTCACAGTCATTCCAGAAGACACTTCTGACTGATCCAAGAGCAGCTAAACTCCTCGACAAGATGGGATCATCAGGTCAACAAGAGAACAAAGGAATGTCTCTGCCTAACCAGAAGCAGTCTCCTGCGACTATCTCCACCAAATCTTCTCCTCGTAGACTTTTCTTCTAGTAGTGTTTTGCCTTTTTCGTTTTCAAGCATATTCCTTTATAAGAAAATGAATGTAACGGTCTTCAAGCTCAAATGTCAATTACTTTTGTGTCTCTAAATCAAAACTAACATTTCAATCTCATAATATGCTAACCTAAGGCCCCAACAACTCATTTGGTAAACCAATTTTCAGATGACTTGGGGTCAAATGAATTATCTTGGAACTCGGTTTCAATGTATAGGTGTTTGCTTTGGCAACATTTGGAAGATGACTTAAGACCACAAATGTGTACACTACTCCACATTTGTCAGAGAAACTAAATTAGTCACTTTGTAACCGGAACTCTAAAAAACTACGGTTGAAATTCGTTCTGCAGCTTTATAAACAAAAAGTGGTAATCTTCTTGAGTGTATTAATCAGTGGGATTTCAGAAGATCCATCGAGTTTCTTCTTTCACAAACCTTTTTTCCATTTTCTTTTCGTAAAAGTAACATTACACACAAAAGAGAAAAAGAAACAAAGGCTTTTCATAAAACAGGATACTTTCAAACAGACCCTTTAAAGAAATGTGTAGTGATATCTATGGCAACACCTGGATTGTAGATTCTTCTGCATTTTACAATCTAAATGCCGATGATTTTGGGAAATTTTTTTGCTCTGCGATGAGAAGAAAGAAACCAATTCTGAGTTCCAGTTTCTGTTTGTCACTGTTTTGCGTCTCACAGGAAATAATCAGGTGCAGGTTTCTTGGCAGGAGCTCCCCTGGATTCCTGCATCCATAGTCATTATTACGTCAGACAAATCAAGCCGGAATTTGGACAGGAACTCGCATAAGTCAGATTCTTACTTGTGGGGCCGCATCGAACACTCGAAACTCCTTATTAAGATTCTCATCGAGCTCTAGAATTGCGGCTACATTCCCGCATCTGCATCACATTCAAACAGAACTAACATGAACGAACAGTCATGCCAAAGGAAATACGATCACACGATTAAGGTTTCGAGTATCTAATAGCTCACCTATAACAGTAATTTGGGGCAGACCAAACAGTGACTATCTGGTTATTGAACATCCATTTGTAACCTTCCATAACTAGCTGATGAGCTCGGCATATGTAATCAATGTTGTTTGAATGGTTAAAAGACGTTACAACACTGCCGCCAAAAAGGAATCCGGCACCACGAGGACTCAATCCCCATCCATCCACAATATCTTCGGGATCAGACCATAGAAGATCACACATTGCACCATCATGTGGCACTTCCTGCTTTCTATCAATCGTCCTGATCTGCCAAAGGAAATGTATGAACAGACTAATCAGCTATGATATCCTTAAAGCTAAAACCTTCTGTTTTGTATCAGCACTTTCTCAACCTGGTCTAGGGTCATAATAGCTGGAGAGAGACCTCCATGAACGCAAAATATCTTGTTCTCGACAAGAGCTGACAGACTTGAACAAATAAAAGATAGGAAGTTTTCTGTTACAATTTTACCTAAATATTATTAACACTGAGAGCTCCAAAACAAAAGCCTTAAGGGGATTGTACCTCAAGTAGTCAAAGATATCTGTGCAGTATCTCCAGACATTTACAGAGCCATATTTACGGAGGCACTCGTCATAGAATCCATATACCTACTAAAAGCACACTCTATAATAGTTTGAAAAACATACAAATACACACACATAAAAGTTTTCTAAAAGGACTGAACTCACCTGCGTGATTTGCCGGCTCTCGTGGTTCCCTCTGATGAGAGTTATACGGTCTGGATATCTAACCTGAGGATACATAACGTAACCAACTTTTAGAAATTTAGACTTTTTAAGCAAACCAACGTAAAACAGCGTTGGGGCTATGTATTACCTTGAGAGCTAGAAGAAGTAGAAATGTCTCAACTGAATAAAAACCTCGATCAACAAAATCTCCAAGAAATAAATAATTTGTCTTAGGGCAATCACCACCGACCTTGAAAAGCTCTTTCATGTCATAGAACTGTCCATGGATGTCACCACATATCTATTCCAATGGAAAGAAAAGAAAGAAAAAAAAAAAGGACAAAAAAGTTCTCTTAAGTATCGATCGTAATGATAGAACAAAAATGCTATTTACGCTTTTTCAGACAGCAATTTGACTCCCCGAGGAATTTTACAACTTGTTAAGATAAGCAACACAACATTTTTATCAAATGGATTCTAAATATACCATTCCGCTCAAAGAAACAATGTATTTCGAAGATTTCGCATCCCTAAAACATAGGAACCAACATTTGGAACATAATTGCAAAAATCATCTAATAAACCATCCATAAACCCCTAATATATCTAAAACATTTTTAATTCTGAATCCAAACTAATTACAACTGTTCTATCCCAGACAGAACCCAATTTGAATTTCGTCAGATTTCTCAACTCATGAGCTTCGAGTTTCGCTGTTTTTCTCTCTAAAATTCAATCTTCAAACATAAGTAGACTTACAGTGACTGGAGCATCGACTCTTTGAACATTGCTCTCTTCAACGAGAATTTCCATAGCTTTGAGGCAAAGAGCCTTCACTTCCGATTCCTTCAAAGGTTCGCAGCGTTTAAGCTGCTCTATCTGCTGGTCTAGGTCTGACATTTCTCTCTTCTTCCTCTGCCTCTTTCTTCCCAGAAAACTCAATAAAAGCCCTAATTTCGATAATCAGTGGAAATTCAAGAATCCCAAGTCAAAATATGGATTAAAAACCAAAATAAGAATATCGTGTTCTTCCCCAGGAGAGGCTTTTGCTCCTCTCCGAAGGGGTGTTTTCCCCAACTCTCTTTCTTTCTTTTTCTCTCTCCTTCGCTCTGTTTTAATATTTTGTTTTGATTCCAGCCCTTTATTTTTGATGAAATTCCAAATTCACCGCGAATGTTTTCAGCGTACATTCTCAGGCCGAATCCCTTAATTTGGGCCAACTCCCTTAATTTGGGCCAAATCCCTTAACTTGAGCCAAATCCCTTAAACGGCCCTTATATAACAAGAGTAACTAGGTTCACTTAGTCTCAACCTCCAGAAATATCCACACGTCGTGCCAAGAATTCTTGGACAAATACTTGCCGGAATTCACTTGAGGCACATTTGAGCTTGTGGAACACGAAAAGAAGAAGAAATTCTATGGGTTATATACTATAAGTTAATTGACAAACAAATCTTTTTTAGAAGTTTAGTAAAGAGCAATCAGAAATGACGTGTGACCTGTACAATGTTAGTTTTGTGAGAGATAATTTTAGGTTTTGTGAAGTTGTTATGTATAACAGCTATAAAGAAAACTATGGTCGAAAACTATAAAATTTAAAAATACTTAAAGAAAGAAAATTAGATCACGAATGACATTTATAACATATTAGTGTTGATAAGAAAAATGATAATGGTAGTAAATTTGATTTATCTTTGGAGAAAGAAAATATATAGGTCTTTTACCAAATAAAAAATAAAAATAAAATAAATAGGTCAAAGTCAAAGGAAATAAAGTAAAAGTGTAAAGAGAATGTTGAGAATCGAAGAAAAAGACTCTCTGCTTTTTGACCTAGAAAAGACTTCCTTTTTAAATAATTAAATCGCAAAAACGAAAAAACTTTGGAAACCCCGGTTTTCTCAAAGTTTGGTGAGCATTTAATTTTCAGTTGAGAGTAAAAACATTTAAAAGGAAAAATCTTTAATGCGCAATAAGATAAGCGTAAGCCAGACAAAATCTGTGGTCGCTGTCTTCGGGTAAGAAACATATTTTTTGAGTGTGTTAGATTGTGAACTCAATATTAGTGAAACAATTGAAGTATTAAACCATCTTGTTTTGTTGTTTTAAGCAGACACTAACAGTGGAAGGCTGCCATCGAAACCTTAGTTAAATGTTAGAACAAGACTATATAAACAATACACTATATATTTCTTAGCCCTTGCGAAGATGTTAGTTGGAAGCTTCATGGGAGGAAAAATAAATTAATATCGGTGTCGGATATCGTTTCGAACTGAGATCAAGTAAAACCAACTAAGCAAAAGATCAGTATGGAATATTCAAGAAGCTATTTAACTAGGTGTTTGTTCGGATTTTGAACAACATGATAGATTCAAAAGAATACAACGAGCAAGAGATCCAACTTTCGACTTCCAAAACTATAGCAACAAAAACTCTCTTGCATTCTTACTACTACAATCATTAATGAAATTCTGATTTTATTCTTGTTAGATTTTCCCTTTTTAAATATTCGAGCATTCCTCTTGATACGAACGATTTGAAAATATCAAATAAATATTGTGGGACAGGATCTTGCATACTAGTATCAAATTTTCTGTTTATTTATAGTTAAAATAAATTAATTGAATTTAAAGTGGATTGGTAAATCTAATCTCATCTCCTCCTAGCTAGTTAACCGTTAATATCGTTTTATTTTCTTCTAATGAGGGGAGAGTCCATTACAAATAGTTCAATAAACTGTCCAATAATAACAAGCCGACATAGACTATTATATAGATTGATTCCCTTTTAGCAATTTTAAACATTACTATTATTTTCATTACTAATCATCAAATCTTGATTTCAAATAGAGTAGTTAAAGTTTTTGGAACCATTTTAAATAAATTTTTGGATTGTTTGAATGCTGTTACTTCTTTGCTACAAAAATATGTCGTATTTTTCGGTCAAAAGAGTTGTATACATACTAAAATCTGCTAGAGAATATAGAAAATTACGAGATGATTCTATATGTTATGTATATAGTATTTGCAAGAATCAAAATTGGAATAAAAAGTCGAAAACTTGAAAGAAAAATGTATTGAAGTTTCATGAGTTAAGTCACCTAGAAACAATACTATACGAGATATTTCTATATGATTGATTGCCTTATAAAAGGAGAAAATAACAGTAAGAGGAAACTAAAAAATAGCTCAAAGTTACTAAATTGCATAGGCTCTGTTCTCCGGTTAATTTAATCTGGAAGCTAAACGACATATATATCCAATTTAAAGATTAGAGTAATTCAAGAGCACATATTGGGGCATAGTGTTACGTGAAATAGCGAGGATCACGGTGAATATTTGTGAAAAGACTCGAAAACTATTAAGAAAACAGACTTCCTGGTCTTCTGGTTATTAACCGAAATTGCTTTCCACTTTAGGGACATAATAAATTTCATACATATATGAACCTCAAGTGTAGTTATGTAATTTGTACAGAGTTTAGCTTTCTTGTTTTTTTATTGGATTAATTATAGATTTATGCTATAGATGGTTTAAACTTACAAAACAAAAGTATTAGTATTTCAGTTATTGGGTGTGGCAGAATTAGGTATACACGAGAAACCATGATTATCTGAGAATTATTAATCATATTAACGATAACAAGCGGTTAAAAAATCGTTACATGAGTACTGATCTAACTCGACATGCCTATTGCCTGGTGAAGCGGTTGAGTATTTATTTAAGTAATCTTTAATTGATTGGTCTATATGCAGTTTAATTATGGGTACTAATTTAAAATCATCCATTTTCATTCATGTCTCCGATCAATCTTATTTTCGCCGATAAAGTATTAATTAAAGATAATAAATAGAACTTGTTCATTAAAAATTGTTTTTATACATACACTGCTTTCTGTAAACTGTAAAGTGTAAAATACTATCTTTAACACCATTAATGATTAAAAAGGTCTTAAAAATTAATTGAAAAATAAAGGTAATTATGCTAATCATCAGTAGCAACAAATTAGTTTTATTGTATCGGTTAAGGAAATAATTCATGAATGAATATTAAATTCGTGACCAACTCGTATAAATGTGACACTCTCGTTACTTGAAAGTTTGTAGTCATTGATAGATCCAAATTCCAATTATGGATACATCACACATCATTAGTCAATAATCTCTCCCCTTTCTTCTCATTATCCTTTCCTAGCTCATTTTATAATTTTTAAAATGTACTAATTAATTAAAAGGAAAGATGAGTCTGTTAAATAACTAGTACTCTTGAGATAAGAATACATGAACATATATAGCCAGAACCGAGAAAAAGAGATAAAAAGGGCATATAAAAGGATGGAAAAAAATGGTAATCATAACAAAAACAAAACAAAACAGTTAACATCGAAACGAAATTTTAAATGACTGTGGATTTGGTGAAACATTAAGAATGACTACGGCCAAAAATAGAAACGATGTATGTTACATCAATCTGAAGAATATTGTAAGTTTAATGTAAGAAATGAAACATTGAAAGTTGTATTTCTCATAATTACCCAAAGAAAAATGCGTAGATTAGAATAGAAGTATAGAACAGTACGACTTTATTTTCACGACTCTTGTGGCACGCTAGTGAAAATTTGGCTGTTGGCATAATATAAGATATATTGGACCCACTTGTGTCTTTTTTTTTTTGTTGCACCTTTTCCTAATTAGTCTTTCTTAGTTTCTTATCCAACATCATATGACCCATGAATTTCATGCAATAGCAAATATGTCTACTAACAAGTGAATATTCTCCAATTTTAAAAGACCCCTTAATTATAGTTCAACTAAATGACGTAAACTATATGAAAAGATTACTGTTTTTCTTTATGTTGAATATTATTTTTTTTCTTTTCGTTGCCAAAAGACTATGACTCCAAATTAGTACACGACAACCCGAAATGCCTCAGTTTCCAAATTGCCTAATTGATAAAAAGCTTACTACAAAAAATTATAAAGGTAAGACTGACACTATAGAATTTACAGTGAGCCATAGAAAGCTGAACACCCAAATGAAAAACATGCATGACCATGAGACCATCAAAACTAAAGACGGCAGATCCTCATTCAATGCATGGTACAGGGTTGCGTTTTATATATTATGAAGACTGGGCGAATACAAAATATTCAGTAAACACATTTTTAGTATTCTGATTAACATTAAAAAAAACAGTAAATTGTAGAAAGGGATAGTTTTTTGTTGTACGGCACTTTTAAGAAAGTGTTTACCGAATTTTATGACAAATTAAACCCGAATATACATTTCCAACCCAAAATGCGCAGCAAAACCCAAAGCAGCAAAGGACAATCCGAAACCAACATTTTATACGTGTACTAAACCTCAACCTCAATGACCTCAAACCTAAAACCCGTAAAAATTTGGAGAAGTTAAACTTCTTAATATAGAGCATCTTTATTATGTTAAAAAAAAAAAGAATTTATTGCATATTGTTACTATATTTTTTATCATTACTTATGGGTATGCTAAATTAATTTTGGTGGGAAACAAGAAAATAATAACATCTAGTTTTAGGATAGGGATGATGAAAATGTAGAGAAATGGATAGAGAGTTAAAAACAAACCGGCAACATGATGAAGAAACTACTCTCTTTTGTTATATTGCGCTTCACTCTCTCTGTTCCATTGGATTCCATGAATTTTCGGCGTCAATCTCGTGCCTTACTCTTATCCCTATATATGCTACTTTTACATTTACTCATCCATATAAACGACAAATATAATTGATTTAATTACAATGTTACGCACTAAAATCAGCTATTAGTGGAGATTTAAATCAGTTGAAGAATCCATTTTATGTTCAGATGAATGCAATGTAAGAGTCACACACGCACACACACAAAAATTAGATTATAAGTTTGATTAAACGTTTCCTTGCCTGTGTGACACACCTTACGTTCGATCCGTTAACTTTACGTTCGGTGACCGTTTCAGCGTATACAAACTTCATGTTAGTAAAAAAAAACGAAAGTTTTAATGACCTCGTCTAATTAACCACATTTTTGAGCTAGTTGATAGCCAAAGATTAGCTGACCATCGTTAGGACTAATACTTTGAAGTAAGTAATACGATTTTGGATAGAAAAGCGATGGATGAAGAATGTTTGAAACATGCATGAATCTAACTAAAATCGTATCATAGCTTGTATACTCCTAGTGTCCCCTCGGGTGCAATCATAAGGAAACACATTCATTTTCCTTTTGATTTTTCTCATCATGAATATTTAAAGCCAGCCAATAAGTTCTTATTCTTAAGACTCATTAACTAACCCTAAACTTAATTATAGTCCTCTTACTTATATTATAACCATAATATATATATATATAGTAGTGGATCTAAAAAAAATTTTAGTTGGAGGCATAAGTTTATAAATAAATAAAAAAATTTTAGTTGGGAGTAAAATTTTTTTTTACCATTAAATTAAATTTATTTTGATTAAAATTACCTAAATATTAAAGAAAAAAATAAAAAGAGTAGGGACACTTGACCCTGCTTCTCCACAACTACATCCGCCCCTTTATATATATATATATAGTACCATGTTATATCATCATTCATCATATTCATAATTATAAAGTCTTAACATACTTTTACCAAAAAAAAAAAAGTCTTAACATATATGTTAAAGAACATATATATTACACTACAATTAACCACCACAACCACTGATCTAATTATCCGCTATGATTTACAAATCAACAAACAACACGTTGTTTTTTTTAATATATTCTGTATTCACAATACGAGTGTCGCATTCAAGATTGAATTCAGGGCATATTGATGTAAGAAAAGCTAAAAATATTTTCCACAACTTACGGAAAGTTACTATTAAATATAAAAAGTTTATAAACGCAATAGTCAATCCAGTAAATATCCTAAGCAATAGTATTAACAAATTCTATATAACCACGGAATTACTACATTCTTTTTTCTAATCACAGAAATATTTGTAGTTTATGAGCGAAATATTTTAGCTTTTATATTTTTTACACTATAAAAGGTAAAATTAGTATATCATGATTACTCAAAATAATTACTTATGTTGATATGTGCAAAAAAGTGCACTTTTTATATAGAAACTAAAATAACAACTGCAATTATACTTACATAACAAAAATGTCTTATTTAATTTAGATATTTTCATTTCAAATGACAACCGCAAATATCACATCAGATATTTACACCATTAAACGTGTGTGTATATAAATTGTTCTATTCTTTACTCCAATTAGCCCTACAAGAAAATGTAGTTGACAAAATATAATAACCTACAGTGCACAAAATGACAAACCATGTATATATGATATATCATGTGATACAAGTACACCACATAATTATATTTTGTTTTTTGGGAAACAAACATAATGATGCGTTGTTTTTGCATGAATAATCAGTATATACACAATATGTATGCAATGGCACATTTAATTATATGTTTCCCCATTCAACTAATTTATACATTTATCATTTCATATCGTCGTCGTCGTCCTCTTTTTCTATAAATATGTGTCGTCTCTTTTAGCTTGTCTCATTCACAAAACAAAGTGCAAGAGAGAGCTAGAGAGAGATAAACGAGAGAGAAGAGAGTTATAGAGAGAGATAAAAGATAATGGGTTCTAAGGGAGACAACGTTGCTGTATGTAACATGAAGCTCGAGAGACTTCTCAGCATGAAAGGTGGCAAAGGACAAGACAGCTATGCCAATAACTCTCAAGCTCAGGTCTCTTCATCTTATAATTCTATATATTAACATTTGTTATAAGAATATCGCTTTTCTTAAATCTCGAGTAGTACATTTTGGAAATTCAAAAGGGGATATTATGTTTCATTTAACGTTTTAAGAAGGGTTTATGCCCAATTTCGATTGTCGGTTAGCGAATATATAATTTTACATTGATTTCCTTTAAATAACGTGTTAATCAGTTGCCGAAAACAATAAGATTTTTAATCATGTAATTTTCGTGACCGCTCGGCTATAATTTTCTATTACGGTTTCTTCGAACATTTTATAAATCACTCATTGAATTATATCCTCTCTTGTTCAGTTTCTGGAGTGATATTTTTCTGAATTGGTTTGGTTAAATGGGATAGGACAACGTTAGGCTAATTTTTTTTCTTTTTATAATTAGTTAAATAATTCAGCTATGAGCTATGTGTCAAAAAAATGCGTATAATGTTGAGATCATAGAGCCAGCGTCGACGTGCATGGACACGTACATACTGTATTTAGTAAACCACGAAAAATAACGAAAAAACAAATATCTATTTTTATTTTATTTTGCTAAAATACATCTATCTAATATCAACTTAAATTCATGAAGAAGTTCATGAAAAGTTAAAACTAAATATTCCACAGGCGATGCACTCACGGTCCATGCTCCACCTGTTAGAAGAAACACTCGAAAACGTTCACATAAACTCCTCCGCTAGTCCTCCACCGTTCACGGCGGTTGATCTCGGCTGCTCCTCCGGCGCAAACACCGTCCACATAATCGATTTCATAGTCAAACACATCTCTAAGCGGTTTGAGTCGGCTGGAATCGACCCGCCGGAGTTCACAGCTTTCTTCTCGGATCTCCCAAGCAACGATTTCAACACTCTTTTTCAGCTTCTTCCACCACTTGTCTCTAACTCTTGCATGGAAGAGTGCCTTGCAGCCGACGGAAACCGCTCTTACTTCGTCGCTGGTGTTCCCGGATCGTTTTACCGGAGACTTTTCCCGGCGAGAACCATTGACTTTTTCCACTCTGCCTTTTCTTTGCATTGGCTCTCTCAGGTATATATAAATGCACACTACTCTACGTAACATAACGTACGTACGATAGCTCACTTTATTTACTAGTGGCATATATTATCCGGTTCGTTTAGTTTAAGCTTTAAAGGTTCTATTTTCTTTTTGTTTCATACCTTTAATAATACGTTTATCAATGTTTATTATATGTTACGATGAGAACTTGTGATTTTTGTTTAGTTCTTTTGGATTTATAATAATAACTAGAGAAAATATATAGAAGAAAATGAAATTGTGATAGCTAGTATTGAGAGAAATATGGGGAATTATATGGTAGGTGCCGGAGAGCGTGACGGAAAGGAGATCGGCGGCGTACAATAGAGGGAGAGTGTTCATACACGGAGCCGGAGAGAAAACGGCGACGGCGTACAAACGGCAGTTTCAGGCGGACTTGGCGGAGTTTTTGAGGGCAAGAGCGGCGGAGGTAAAGAGAGGTGGGGCCATGTTCCTCGTTTGTCTTGGTCGTACCTCTGTGGACCCTACCGACCAGGGTGGTGCCGGTCTTCTCTTCGGCACTCATTTTCAGGACGCTTGGGACGACCTTGTCCGCGAGGTACCTACGACCACCTATCTAATTTATTTACTTAACTCTTTCACTAAAATTAAGTACTCAACTAATCTCACCACTCTCTCTAGGTCTTAGTTATACTTTTAACCCATTCCCTTTTGGTTTTTTAATAATAATAAAGGCTAGAAATGAAAATTACTAATTTATAAACACTATACGATGGAAATCTACATTTGACCCAATTTAAGATCTTGTTTGGAAAAGTCTCTAACCTTTTTTCTAGAAAACTACAGCAGCTCCTGACTTTGGATACTTTAAACTTCCCACTCGTAAAATAATAAAACCTAGTAAACTAGTTTTGCAGATAGGATCAATTAATATTTACAAGTTTCTTGAAATTTAGATTTTTGACAAAATATATTTTTTAAGGAAATTATCAAAACCTAGTGTAGTAGTTTTGTTTACAGGGTCAAAATGTTATGTGAAAGTTTGCTGAAATTAAGTTTTATGACAAAAAAAAATAATTTGAAATAGTTTTGTATAAAACCCATATCCCCCTTTTTAGCAGCGTGTAAAATCTATATATTATAACGAAACATAAGCAAATGATGGTGGTCGCTTTACGACCACGTTAGTACACATTCGCATAACTCCTTTTAAGTGTAAGAATCATTCCTATCCGTCCGATTGTCCTTTCATCGACCTCAGATGAATCTGAACCATCCATTGCGACTATCATCTTATATGCGTCGCTAAAAAAGTCGACATCATGACCTTGTAGAGACAAAATCGGCAGGCCATGTTATTCGACGATGACCGTAATAAAAAAGACATACAAAAAGATTCAACAAGAATTGTTACGTTGCTTTATAACATGATCATTACAAAGCGTTATGTCAAATAGTCACTACCAAAAAGTAAACTTTACATGTGTTAAAGTCAATTATAAAACTATAAAGATATATAAGTTAGTGTGTAACTATTTTCAAACATTCAAAACATTGCTTATATTTACACATTTTTCCTGTGTTTGAAAAGTCATTTTGTTATATACTATATGAAGCTGTTAAAAATAAAAAATATTAAACCATTTTTTTTGCGTTTTGCGGAAATTTTATTAAACTGTAGTGTTTTCGCTATATGATTCAGACATACTAGTTAACCTCTTTTTGTCTTCAATCGATTCAACATTCTAATTGTTTCCAGTGACATTAGTTCAATTGGTAAAACGTCATAATTTTATCAATAGTTCTCAGTTATTACCGTAGCAATTAAAAAAGAGAATTCACGTAGATATTAAAAACAAAAACAAAACATTGTTGTTATAGGGTTTGGTAGCGGCAGAGAAGCGCGACGGATTCAATATTCCGGTGTACGCGCCAAGCCTGCAAGATTTCAAGGAAGTAGTAGAAGCGAACGGCTCATTCGCCATTGAGAAGCTTGTTGTTTACAAAGGAGGGAGTCCTCTTGTGGTGAGCGAGCCAGACGATGCATCTGAGGTTGGTCGTGCCTTTGCTAGTAGTTGTCGGAGTGTGGCCGGAGTGCTCGTGGAAGCTCACATCGGCGAAGAGCTAAGCAACGAGCTGTTCACACGAGTTGAACGCCGAGCCACTAGCCATGCCAAAGACGTCCTCGTGAATTTGCAGTTCTTCCATATTGTTGCTTCTTTATCTTTTACTTAGTTGCCATAACCAAAATATGAAAAAGGACTAATTAAAAGAAACATCGTTCGTGTGCCTGTTTTAACTCTTTTTTTTTTTTTTCTTTCTTAGGGCCTTTGTTTTGTTCTGTATCATTTCTTCGCTTATTTATCATTAATGTAAACTAAGATAGTTAGGCAAAGTGTTCGTTCTAAATTATTTTATAAAACGGAAGTCTTTGTTACATTCTATGTCGGGTTCCTA
This sequence comes from Eutrema salsugineum, assembly GCF_000478725.1. Lineage (NCBI taxonomy): Eukaryota > Viridiplantae > Streptophyta > Magnoliopsida > Brassicales > Brassicaceae > Eutrema > Eutrema salsugineum. Next base: position 10,502,331 of record NW_006256829.1, read on the forward strand.
ACCAAATCAACCGGATTAAACTGAATTCATACTCAAAGTTCGAATTTAAACAGAATAAAACATGCAGTTCAATTTACCATACGGTTCATAACTGAATTACAAAGGAAGTTGGTCAGAAGTCTACACGCTTGTGTCCCTTGGACTACAAAGAACCAACACTATCATCACTAATCAGTGAAGTAGGTCTTGTGTTGCTTGATCTCGGTGTAGTTGTTGGCGCAATAGTAAAACAAGCTCCCATCAAAACACCTCCTTATCGCTTCTTTAGATAAGAATCCTTCTTCATCACTCGCTAACGCATACAGCACTCCCCACTCCGTCTTGCTCGCTAACCTACACACCAATTCAAAACACTTCTTCATCAGAAACCAAATATCGGTTACTTGTAAAAGGCAACACACCCACAATTTGATTATTCTACATATTAATACATACCAGCCAAAAAAGTCATATGCATCGCGGTTTCCTTGAGTCATGTCCCATAGTTCTCCAAGACTCAGCTTATCTGGCACTGTCCTCGCGTATTTGCTAAACATGAACTCAAGGTTCGCTGGTGTATACCTTCCACAATTACACATATATATATATATATATATATATATATATATATATATATAGCAAAAGCTCGTTGCATGCATGGCCTTGTATATATATAAAATAGGTCACGTACTTATTTTATATGACATGTACTGAGAGAGCAAATCCATTTTTATTACATTTCTCTGCTTTTCTGCAAAATTGTCCATTCAATGAATTAATCCTCTCCGACCTCAACTCTAACCACACAGCCAGTTAGAGTCAGCTGCAATATTGATGCAGCTTGGCAAGCTGTTTCTTTTATCCATTTTTGTTTAACCCCTGATTCCACCAAAACCGATTATCAAAAAAATTTGATACTAATCAATGTCAAAATTCTCTTTTTTTTCCCTCTTTTTGAAGTGCTACTTTAATTCTCGTATTATGTCGTAGCTTATCGTCACAACTCGCCCTCCTAAATCTTAAGTACAATATTTTCACTACTCTTCTGCACTTCTTCTGCACTTCTGCATTCAACCCCTTCTGATCAGATCTTCATCGAAATGGACAGGCAGATTAAAAATGCTATCTCTGCCAGGAGACTCCGCAAACACTTCAGACATCTAATGGAGCTCTGGCTCTGCTGATTACTTTATTCAAAGCTTTCCTATGTATTAACTTTTTAGGCGTGTAATTTCTTTTGCAACCATGTTTTTTATTTCTTTTTTGCCATGGTTACAAGCTTTGGGCTTTGCTATTGCAAACTCAATCTTTCATGTATATGATATTTACAGTTTAACAAAAAAAATAAATAAATATTTTCTGAACTAATGGGCCGCAAAATAGTTAACGAAGACTACTCAAGAAGACTCAAGAAGAGTCTGGGCCTAACGTAAGAAAGGAAGAAAGCCCATTCTCTAGAACCAAGAAGAAATAAACGAAATAGGTAACCAATGGACGAAACCTCCTCTCTCGTAAGGCGAATTAGAAACTGCCTTCCTTCGCTTGGTCTCTGTTCGTCGCTGCTGTTGATTTCCAGGACCGCTGGCTCCGTCGGCGGTTCCTTTTGCTTTTCATTTCTCATCGTTGCTTTGTACATAGGAATAATCTCTATAAATCTGTTTTGAATGCACAGTTTTAGATCGATTTTGTCCCCCGTTCTTATCTATGTCTCCACCATTCATATTTTGTTCTCTGAACAATTCTCATTGGCCATGACAATTTGTTGGTTATCAACGACGGTTTCTGTCTCTCCTTTTTTGGAAAGTCTTGTCTCGGCAAATAGAATGATTCTCATCAGAATTACCATCTTCTAGAAGGTGTCTCGTAAGAATAACTTATGTACGAGGGTTTTCTTCATCATCCTTTTGATGGGATGGTGTGCTATTGTTTCAATTTTGGAGATTTCTCTGTCCAAAATTGTTTGGCGATATCTATATCGAACTTTGAACTTCTTATTAGCTATGGAAGAAAATTGTTTTAAGATATTGCTAAATTTTACCCTTGGAATTGCTGAAGAAACAAATAACCTTCAATTTGAACATTGTATGATCCATATGGATCTAGTGAAAGAGATATATGGATGTTGGTGTTGCTTGCTATCAATGGAGGTTACTGGGGAAGAACGTATATATCTTGAAGATCAAATCTTTGCAAAGATATTTATTGTAAAACGGAGATCATCGATGTTTAAGTGGATTTTTTATCTACATAAATGGAGGATCTCGACAAGACATGAATATGCATCAATCAACAAAGGTATAAAGTTAAAGCTAAACTCTGATGGAAGGAATTGGATACAGAAGCTTTGGTATTCAATTGTAGAAACAAAACTTCGTACAACGGAGGCATTGGGGTTTATCATGCTGTGTGTAATTACAAGGTTTAGCCAAAAGTTGCTAGGTAAACACACAATTCGCATTAAAAAAAAAAGAAAGAATACAGAGAAGGAAAATAATGGATTTAATCATCCGTTAGCGGATACAACTTTATTTTGTAAAGCATCATCAAATTTAACTTCTTATGTTATGTCATTCTTAACATATGGCACATATACCCTTAATTTATAGATTATTAATGTTTTACTATATACATTCAAAATTTTATGAAGATCTTTTGATGTGATAAGTAATTTTCTTACATGTTAATATTTTTAAATGTATTATAGTATTATCTTCAATTTTAATACAGATAATAGCTATGATTTTTTCTAAATTTTAAATTTATGAACGTGTATATTTTTACATTGGTAATCCAATATAGTGTTAAAGACTATTTTATTGTGATAGTTATAATTGTTAATCATAATTTATATTATGAGATTTGTCAAAATTTTGAAATATAATATTATTCCAAATTAATTTTTAGAAAATTATATGCGGGAAGCAAATATAAATTAATATCACGATAAATTAATAAAATATCATGGTTCCAACATTATTAATTTATAGAGATTTTACTGTATTTGCATATGTAATAATTTGTTTTTTGGAAATTTTGTATATTGACTTTGTACCCGTATTTTTATATTAATGAAATTGTTTGCCGAAAAAATAAAAAGGTAACCAACGGCCACGATTACTCCAACACAAGAGACCTACTCTGATTGGCTGGTGCTATAGATCATCGCGATATAATTGGCCCAAGTCATCTTCGGTGACGTAAAGTTTTTATTATTTCTTCCATTAAAAAGCGCCATCACATTCGGGGACTATATAAAAAGCCATTCAACAGAGGAACTGAAACTTAAAAAAAAATCCAAAAAAAAAGAAGGAGAAGAAGAAGAGCTCTTGTTCGAAGATCTAAAGAGAAAAGGGAGATCGAATACACACAGTCACTCGATATGGCTCGCTCGTTTGGAGCAAACGGCACCGTTGTGCTGGCGATCATCTTCTTCGGTTAGTGATTCTGCTTTTACTCTAATACGTCTCGATCTAATTGTCTTTGTATGAGCATGTTCTTCTCTGAGGTTTGTGTATCTCTATAGTCTGCTCAAATCGTCATAATCAGCCTCTGCATTCATGTTTGATTTTAACTATCATTATTTCGTTGTTCCTTGTGATTTCATCGTTTTGTTTGCTTACAATTTTACCATCTTTTAAGATTAGATCTCGTTTCTCACGGGTAACCATGATCTTAAAGATAATTGTTCCGTAGATATTCATTCCTGGATAATGTATTGAGAAAATTAGGTGGCGGGTTTATCAGTATTCCTGGATAATTCCTGGATAATGTAGTTGAGAGATTTGTGTTTCCATTATTGAATTAGGATTTGTGTTTCCTGGATAATGTAGTTGAGAGATTTGTGTTTCCTGGATAATCCCTGGATAATGTAGTTTTATTGACGATTGGGATTCATATGGTTCAGGATGTCTATTTGCGTTTTCCACTGCTAAAGAAGAGGCCAACAAGTTGGGAACAGTTATAGGGATAGATCTTGGTACAACATACTCTTGTGTTGGTGTTTACAAGAATGGCCATGTTGAAATCATTGCCAATGACCAAGGAAACCGTATTACACCTTCCTGGGTTGGTTTCACCGACTCCGAGAGGCTCATTGGTGAGGCTGCTAAGAACCAGGCGGCTGTTAACCCAGAGAGAACCATCTTCGACGTCAAGAGACTGATCGGGCGAAAGTAATTCCATTGTTTTCTTCTTCTTTTTTTCACAATGCAAATGGACTGTTGCTTTAATTCTTGTTTTGGGTTATGGCAGATACGAGGACAAAGAAGTCCAAAAGGACAAGAAGCTTGTACCTTACCAGATCGTGAACAAGGACGGCAAGCCATACATTCAAGTCAAGATCAAGGATGGTGAGACCAAGGTTTTCTCTCCTGAAGAGATCAGTGCCATGATTCTGACTAAGATGAAGGAGACAGCTGAAGCTTACCTTGGAAAGAAAATCAAGGACGCTGTTGTCACTGTTCCAGGTTAGCTTGTTGCTTGTTGTCAGTATCTCTTGGAGATATGCATCTGTGTATATACAGTTAATTGATTCTTTATCTGGCATTGATTATGTGCAGCTTACTTTAACGATGCCCAGAGGCAGGCGACCAAGGATGCTGGTGTAATTGCTGGTCTCAACGTTGCTAGAATCATCAACGAACCCACTGCTGCTGCTATTGCCTACGGTCTTGATAAGAAGGGCGGTGAGAAGAACATTCTCGTCTTTGACCTTGGTGGTGGTACCTTTGATGTCAGTGTCTTGACCATTGATAATGGAGTGTTTGAGGTTCTCTCCACAAATGGTGACACTCACTTGGGAGGTAACTTACCCAAAGACCACAGAGATGCATGTTTTTGGTGTGAAATTCGTATGGATGTTGGTGCTAACCACCTTTTGTCTTTGTGATCTTATGCAGGTGAGGACTTTGACCACAGGATTATGGACTACTTTATCAAGTTGATCAAGAAGAAGCACCAAAAGGACATCAGCAAGGACAACAAGGCTCTCGGTAAGCTCCGCAGGGAATGTGAAAGGGCCAAGAGAGCTCTTAGTAGCCAGCACCAAGTACGTGTAGAGATTGAGTCTCTCTTCGATGGTGTCGATTTCTCTGAGCCACTGACGAGAGCTCGTTTCGAGGAGCTGAACAATGACTTGTTCAGGAAGACGATGGGACCCGTGAAGAAGGCCATGGATGATGCTGGTCTACAGAAGAGCCAGATCGATGAGATCGTCCTTGTTGGTGGAAGCACAAGGATCCCAAAGGTTCAGCAGCTGTTGAAGGACTTCTTTGAAGGGAAAGAGCCCAACAAGGGTGTGAACCCGGACGAGGCTGTTGCTTATGGTGCTGCCGTTCAGGGTGGTATCTTGAGCGGAGAAGGCGGTGACGAGACGAAAGATATCCTTCTTCTTGACGTTGCTCCACTCACTTTGGGTATCGAGACAGTGGGAGGAGTGATGACAAAGCTAATCCCGAGAAACACGGTTATTCCGACCAAGAAGTCTCAGGTTTTCACGACATACCAAGACCAGCAGACAACGGTCTCCATCCAGGTCTTTGAAGGTGAGCGAAGTCTCACCAAGGACTGCAGGCTGCTCGGGAATTTCGACCTCACCGGAATCCCACCGGCCCCAAGGTTTTGTCTCTTAAAAAATATTCCATTTCCGTCTCTTTCCTTAAGTAAAAATTGTGAATTAATATAAGGGACTCATTTATTTGGTTTTTGGCAGAGGAACACCTCAAATCGAGGTCACGTTTGAAGTGGACGCGAATGGTATCCTGAACGTGAAAGCAGAGGACAAGGCGAGTGGTAAATCAGAGAAGATCACAATCACAAACGAGAAGGGTCGACTGAGCCAGGAAGAGATTGAGCGGATGGTGAAGGAGGCAGAGGAATTTGCAGAGGAAGACAAGAAGGTGAAGGAGAGGATCGACGCCAGGAACAGCCTGGAGACATACGTGTACAACATGAAGAACCAAGTGAGCGACAAGGACAAGCTCGCTGACAAATTGGAGGCGGACGAGAAGGACAAGATTGAAGCAGCGACCAAAGAAGCCTTGGAGTGGCTTGACGAGAACCAAAACTCGGAGAAAGAAGATTACGAGGAGAAGCTCAAGGAAGTAGAGGCAGTGTGTAACCCAATCATCACGGCCGTTTATCAGAGATCTGGTGGTGCACCAGGTGCTGCAGGAGATTCAGCGACCGAGGAGGAGGATGAGTCTCACGACGAGCTCTGAAATGTCTAATGTTTTCTTCTTTTTATTCTTATTGTTGACTTGTCTAAAGCATTAGAGAGACGTTTTGGTAAAATTTTGAGGATAAAGAGAGACAAAGTCTTGTTTTTTTTCTTTGTTTTGTATGTTTTTATTTTCTTTATTTTAATGGATAGGAAAGGGGGAGAGATTAAGAAGTAGTAAGACGTTCTCGTTATGCTCATCTGATCCAGTTATAGCAGCGTGTAAAATCCATATACATTATAATTAACGACACATAAGCATATGATGGTGGTGGTTTTAACTTTTAAGACCACGTTAATAAGTACACATTCGCATCACTCGTTTTTTAAGTGTAACAATATTTCCTGTAATAACCAAAATAAAATGAAAAAGGACTAATTAAAAGAAACATCGTTCGTGTGCCTGTTTTTAACTCTTATTTTTGTTTTTTTCTTTCTTAGGGCTTTTGTTTTTCGTTTTAAATTATTCCCTCTGTTCCAGAATAGATGATGTTTTAAGATTTTTCTTTGTTTTAAGATTTTTCTTTGTTCCAAAATAGATGATGTTTTAGAAGTATTTAATGCTATTACATTTTACAAGAATGATTTAATAACATATTTTATTTAATTATTTTAAAATAATAAATGTTTATATGTAAACAAACCAATAATATCAAGTGAAGCTAAAGTTCATTTATAATGATTATATTGCATTTAATAAGTGTGAAAAAAAATTTAAAAAGTGAAAAGACATGAAAATAATGCATATTATTATGCATATTTATTGTTTCTAAGAGTAAAATTTCTAAAACATCGAGTATTTTATAAAACGGAAGTCTTTGCTACATTCTATGTCGGGTTCCTAACCAAATCAACCGGCCGATTAAAACTGAAGTCATACTAAAAATTCGAAACTAAACAAAATAAAACAGTTCGATTTACTATAGAATCCTTTTACGGTTCATTATTGAATTACAAAAGGAAGTTGTACGTTCAGAAGTGTACGTGCTTGTGTCACCTTGGACTACAAAGAACCAATTATACTATCATCTCACTAATCACTAATCAGTGAAGTAGGTCTTGTGTTGCTTGATCTCGGTGTAGTTGTTGGCGCAATAGTAAAATAAGCTCCCATCAAAACACCTCCTTATCGCTTCTTTAGATAAGAATCCTTCTTCATCACTCGCTAACGCATACAGCACTCCCCACTCCGTCTTGCTCGCTAACCTACACACCAATTATTAAAACACTTCTTCATCGGAAACCAAATATCGGTTAATTATAAAAGGCAAACATACCCCCTTTTTTTGATCATTGTATAATAGTACATACCAGCCAAAAAAGTCATATGCATCGCGGTTTCCTTGAGTCATGTCCCATAGTTCTCCAAGACTCAGCTTATCTGGCACTGTCCTCGCGTATTTGCTAAACATGAACTCAAGATTCGCTGGTGTATACCTTCCACAATTACACACACATATATAAAGCAAAAGCTTGGTGCATTAATTGTATACATATAACATAGGTCATAGGTCACGGTTATGCCATTACTTTACCTTCCTTCATTGTCATATGTCTTAGAATCGCTTCCATGTTTTGACTTGTGGATGTTGTGTATATATATAGGGAAGAACGGAGACGGTAACCACCCCTATAAATTTCATCAATCATTATAATATATACCAATCATAACAAGATCGGTACGGTTAAATAAATTAAACAAAAATAGATATTAATATGTGATCGTACCGGGAGAGTGGCATAGCTAAGAGCTATGTGGATACCAGCAGCGAAGATAAGTGATGCAAATAAATTGAAACCGAGTAACCGGAACCCTGTATGTGGAATTCAAATTCGTATATGTAAATGTATAAACCGATATGTACATAATGCTATCTAGAAGCCATAGGCAGATTATTCTATTGAACTTAATTATATTTGTTTGAATAATTCTTCATTTCTTTGAGTATCTAATTATACGCATTCAAAAACACAAATTCTAAGAAAATATATATATATCTTGACTTGATGCCCCGTTCGAGAGTGCTCCAATCACACGCGTCAAAAGGTCTAATTGTACGTAAAGATTTGAGGTAAATGATTTACCAGAGAAGGTTTCAGAAGGATAAATGATGCCATTATCATCCAAGTCGAAGAAAGCGACGTGTTGTTGAAGAACACTAAGGTCATTATGCCTATAATCTGGTGTTCCTTGAGGGTGATCCATGTCTGGTGCTTCTAGTGCTCTCGGCAAATCTAATTAACAAATATCAAACATTTATTATGTACCGTACGTGACACGCATCATGAATAAATACGAGTATTTGAATATGTATAGATATATGGGGGTTTAGGAAGAAGTACAAGGCTTAGTAAGTTTGTCATCCAAGTCACCACGAACACGGCGGTGATAAGTCACCGGAGCATAAGGAGCCACCGTCTTTATTGCGTCTCTCTCCATTATCTCCATCGTCGTCATCTCTCTCTCTCTCTCTCTCTCAATACAAGTATACAACTATGGAAGAGAAATGAAGAATTAGGAGGAGGAGAAGGAGACCAAAATATATTTCGATGCTCCGTGGCGGACATGCACGCGCGACAATGCCATCGTTTGCCATCTCTACTAATTTTACATTTCACATGAGTCAAGGACACACTTGTCACTTAAACATGGACCTAAAAAACCAAACCAAACTGAACCTTTACAATTTTGTTACACCGAATAGACTGAATAGAATCAATTCGAATACTACAAAAATTAATATTCTTTTCACTAAATTTCATCTCTACAAAAATTAATATTCTTTTCACTAAATTTCATCTCTACAAAAATTAATATTTTATATATACCAAAGATTTCTACTATGTAAAATTACATAACCGAGCATGATTGAAATGAGCAAAAACAAAGTTAACCGAACTAACCAAAAGACGCTTGATTTATTAGGCTGCTGAAGTGAACAATGCTTCAGGTTCTTATGGGCTTTGTATATCAGGGCCCACAAAAAATCTCTGATTTCTTAACTGCCACAAAAAGCTCTTCTTCTTTGGAAAGTTATTCATTTCTGCCCTGAAAGCTTCTTAATATTTTATTTGTATCTCTTCATAAACGTCTGAATAGTTACATTAACCCTCATTTTACCTTTTCAATAGAAAACTTGTGATTTTGCCCAGGCTTATAGTTACCCCCATAATCCCTTAGATAAGCCAATTGCAGGTAAAAAGGTGGGTTTTTAAGTCAAGATGATACCAACTATCAAAACAACACTAACAACACAGAACACATACACATACACATTCTACTACACCACTCTACTCTCAAATGTCTTTTAGTCTTCTTTCAGGTGTTTCATAGAGCCTTTTCTCCTACAACCAACTCACAAACAGAGTGAAAACTACAGATCTCTTCCTTTCTTATCTTCACGGTGAAGCTGGAACTTGATCTGCAGCACCAGAAACCGGAGATGATGCAGCTTCCTCTTTCGAAATGGCAACGTAGTTTGTAGGAGCAGCCGGCCTGTTGAGACTCTCCCTTCTTCCTCCTTCTTTTGCAATCGACCTGCTTCCGTTTTGGTTTGCATTCAAAGATAAACGCCGGTTTGGTGCTCCATTGGCTCCTCCGTTGTTAGCTCGTGCCCCCACCGGTTTCTTAGCACTGACCGGTCTTGCAGGGCTTGGCCTGGTGCTAAAGGCAGAGTCTTGCTCTACGTGTGGCTGTTCTTGAACCTTCTTTTGTTCCTGTTCATTAAGACCAACGATATGAGCTTATGGAGTTGACTAACATTTTCACCTTTTACCTTAATCGAGTAGAAATGGATGAAACTTACCCTCAGCCTCCGTTTCTCCTCTTCTCGTTCTTGCCTAAGCATACCGTACTCATCTAACATAGCTAGCAATGGAACACCATCGTAGGCAAAGGACATGCTGTGTTCCTCTTCCCAAGCTCGTGTCTTGGCAACCAATGTGTCAACCATGGCTTTTGCACAACACGAAAGATCCAATAAGACATGGATATGTAAGAGAAATTTGTTAAGTCTATCATTTATATCTTCTACACATACCAGGAATCTTGCTAACCAGAATCCGGGCTTTCTCAGCTCTCTTGAGATTCAAATGCGCGCCTCTACTTGCACTGTACCTGTTCTGATCCTGTTCTCATTAAACAAAACCATGGAAAAGCTCAAGATCCAATTTAAGTTAATGTGTTATGATGTACCATAGGTATGTGTTTGAGAGAAGTTATGCATTACCCGATTGTAGTCTTCTAGCCAGCTCTCTTCCTCACAAGCTGACATCCATTTCTCGACTCGGTCCAATATATCCTTTCTACTAAACGCTTCTTCTTTAGCCTTTGCAATCTGACTATCCATGTCTGCCAACAACTCAGTAGGTTCAACATTTCCAGAATCAATCAGTGACATGATTCTCTCACGAGCAGAGTCGGGGTTTATCTCTACGTGGGCACGAGCATATATCTCCTCAAGCTCAGATTGTTTCTTGAAAGCAATTTCCTTCATTCGGCTAGCTTTCAGCTGGTCAAGCCTATCCACTTCCACCTCAGCCTTCAAAGAAAACATATAGTTTTAGCAAAAGAGTAACAGTTACTTTAGAACACATAGGCATATTGATCAATGCAATGTAATATACCTGCTCGATCAGATCACGTGCAAGAGCACCTGGCAAAGTGACCTCATCGACTGAAGCTGAAATGTTACAAGTAACATGACCAAAAAGCTCCCTTTCCTCATCAGGAGTATCCATCAGATTCCACAGATCAATTAGCTGAGTAGCCAGCTCTTGGAGCTGAAACAGCAAAAACAAATATTCATTAATGAATCTCGTCATCTTATCATGTTTCAGCTCAGATAATCAAACAGTAAAGCTGCAATCTATCGAAAAAAAATTTAAACAAGTTTAGGATGCAGAGAGATTTGTCTTTACCTTTTGAAGTCTTTGCTTCTTATCATCTTTAAGAGTCAAGACGGTTTTAGCCAACCTTGAGAGTGTCTCATTGCTAATGCTCTTAGACTGGACACCGGCTTCTTCATCTAAGCTCGGATGAACTTCTGTGACGGTGCTTAGGAAATCCAAACCAAGAACGGCACATAGATCATGAACCGTACTCACAAACTCGAGCACCTTTTGCAACCTGTCACTCTGCCAACACAAAAAGCACGTTAGTTACATATCATCACCATATATAGAGAGGTCCCAAGTAACTTTTCTTACCTTCTCTTTCTGGAGCTCTTGGAGTTGGCTCTGGAAATCGTCTAACTTCTTCAGGGACAAATCAGACTCATCGACTATAGGAATCTCATTGCTCAAACCACCAGCAATCTCTCCACATATCTTCTGAATTTGTGATTGCACATCAGAGAACTCTCTGACTCTCTCCTCTTTCTGTTGCCACAGTTGCTCAAGAGCCGGTGCTATAGCAGCAAGTTGTTCTTTGATCGTTCCTGAAGACTTATCCGGCTGCAATAACAGAAGAAACAAAAGACATAAATCACTTACAAAAGAAAAGACATACCAATTTCATATTCCACTCCTAAACTGTGTACAAAAAAACTTACAATGCCGACAAAGCTTTTTTCTCCAAGGGACGTTGTGAGGCTAGAAAGTTCAGCATTAGCATCTGACAAGGTCTGAAGAAGCTCAGCTCGGGATTTCGCAGCCTGCTCAACTTTTCTCTTGTAAACATCAAGACACTCTTGCTCTATCTGAAGAAGCAATTTGTCTCGTTCCTCATCGCTCTCACCAACTTCATCCCAGATTTCCTATTTAAAAAAACGTTGTTTTAAAGTTCACGTTATACAAGGTTGAGAGTAAACCCCCAGCAGCTAAGATAAGAGATGGTTGTGAGATTAACCTGCAACTTTTGTAGTAAGGTACCACAAGTAATCTCCCCAAGAAGAGGACTTTCAGCATCTGTGACCGCCATTTTCGTGAAATCAGGAGGTTTTCTGCCGAAAATATCAAAAACAAATACCAGTTAGAGACCATAGCTAAACAAAGAGTGCGGTACACAGAAGTTCGCAGTGATTAATGGACATTGTTAAAACTTAGTTGTGTTAGATCTTACTTAATCATCAAATTGTATTGAAATTGAACTAAAAATGCGAAGCTAGGAGCAAAATAACAGATACCCGAAGATATTCTATAGATTTTCTCAATCCAAGTTACAATCATTTTCGGAATCCAAAACCCCCTAATCACTCTAATCAAACATTTAAAAAATATATATATTTAACTCCACTCACCAAACATTCAACAGAACTTTATCAATCGGAAACAAAAACCCTGAACTTCCGAAGCTCATTTTCTAAGCGTGACCCAGAAAGCAAACGAAGTCAAGCTAAAGGAACGCAAAACATAAAGTCCGATCAAGCACAAGTAAAAGACGGAGGAAGGAAGCAGATCTCAGTAAGAAAACACGAACTTCAAGGGAATCGAACAGCATTGGTGATAAAACCAAAGCAATAAAAAAAAACTAAAAGGAACGGACTAGAAAACCTCCAATTGATCAAATCTAACAGTAGAAATGGTAAAAAAAAAAGAAGCTTTAGTTACCTAGATTGAGACTTGATTTTCAAGGGTTTTAAAATGGGGGGTTTCTCTCTCCAGAACACTCTACTTCTTCTTCTTCTAGATCTGAAGCTCTGTGACAATAAACTCACTATTGAGAGTGAGAGAAAATGTTTTTTAGCAAAGGAAGGAGAAAAAAATCTATCTATGGAGGAGGTGGAAGAGACGGAGAGGTGGTGTAGGACCCACTCTTTGTAGTTTTTAGTACACGATGGAAACTCCAATTAACAAAACAGCGAAAAATATAATTCACCCCTACTTTTCCTGCTTTATTACAAAACATGACACTGTTTAAAATTAGACAGAATTGTGTTTTTTACTCCTCATTGACTTTGTGCTTTGCTTGTTTGACCACACAAGTTACCTAGCTTCTTTCCTGTCTTACAAGTTATTCCCGGAACTAAATAAAAATTCTAAAACATGTTCTAACTAAACGGTTTTTTTTACAAACATTAATTCAGATCATGATAGATTAAGCTGTGATATTTTGGTGTTTTTTCTAAAAAAAATAATAGGTAAATAAATAAATTAATGGAATAAAAAATAGTATAGTTGTAGTAAATCGAATAATGTTTTTTTTTTTTAAAGAGGCAAGAGGATAAAACACCTTACGCGTACGTAAGAAACAAAGAGTAGTCATCAATCTAGAACCTTTCAAGACAAAGGTAAACATATATTATTTATCCAATATCTTAAAAGTCAAATGGAATTATAAAATGTAGTTTGAAAAACTCAAAACAAACGTTGGCGTCTTTGACAGTGTATAATTCTTACATAAAAAGAAAAGAGATAGAAAATTATATGTAGAAAAAGTGTATAAAACTGTGTTTTCAAATTAGCATTGCCTCCTATTTTTAGGGGTTTATTTATAAATAAATCTATCAGACTAATTTTTTTTTTAACGTCTGATACTTTTATTAATTACGAACAGAATAGCAACAAAACCATAACAACAGCCTAAGGCTAACACTAAGCATCAAACACCTAAGGGAAGAGTTTAAAGATGCTTAAATAAATCAACTAATGCAACAGATTATGCAGCCAGGCTGGACCACCCCTTGCAAGGTACGACTAAAACCGGCCATCACGAGTAACACTTTTTGCGATCTCACGAGCAGCTCTATTAGCTCCCACAGTCTCCTGTTTGATTGAGCAGAAACTGAACCCATTGCACAGGTGAGCAATATAACTAGTCAAGGCTCGATATTTAGGCCATAGGAGAGGTTTCGAAATTGCCTCCACTGCAGAAATATTATCTGAAACTATCATTATCTCGTTCGCATGGATATCATGAAGACTCTGAATAGCCCAGATTATACACCTCAACTCTGCTACCACTCTATTTGGCGATGGTGTAAAAGCCTCTCTGGCATGAAACAAAGTAGAACCCTGGTGATCCCGAGCAATCCAAGCACCACCACTCATATATCTACTGTTTCTCCAATCCACGTTAATGTTGCACTTCACCACTCCCAGAGAAGGAGGCTGCCATCTAGAATCGACAAGATGGAAGAACTTCTTGTTACGATCCTCTAGAGCCGAGGGCTCATTAAGTTTGGACCATAGGGTAGCTTCTTCTGTAGCTCTCTGAACAATCACAGCTGGCGTCTTCCGATTGTTAGCAAAGATAATTGAATTCCTATGCTTCCATATGCTCCAAAGTAACCATGGAATAAGAAGACACGTATTCTTTGCCACTAATGGATCCTCCATGACATTCAGGAGAGAAGTCACATTATCATCAAGGTCTGAAGAGAAAGCCGGGAGCGAAGGAGGAAGGTGAGCTCTGTCAACGATTTGTTGCGCCGAGTCACAAAGGAACAAGGAATGGTTAATCGTCTCGACCTCTAGGTTACACAGCGGGCACGACGGATTCATATTCATTTCTCGCGAAATCAATCTGTCTGCAACCGCCAAAGCACCAGAAACTGCTCTCCACCAAAAGATTCTGATCTTCGGTGAGGTTTGAAGTTTCCAGATACGGTTCTTGACATCGATCTTGCGCTGATCATGGGTGGATCGTTGTGGGGGCGGTATAAAGGGATGGTTAATAGCAAACCAATACCCACTTTTCACCGAATAGGCTCCATTCTTAGAATATGCCCATATAAATATGTCCTCCACATTGCCAATAGGCAACTGCAAAACCCGCTCTGCATCCACCGGAGGGAAAAGCTCGCGCACCCGATTCTCACGCCATTGACCCTCTGATGAAATCAAAGAATCCACTTTCAATTCCAGGTCATAAAAAATCTGACGGTTTACTGGTCGTCGAGGCTGTTCATCCATAATACAACTCTCCATCCACACCTTAGTTGTCCGACCATTACCAATTGATTTTAGTAAACCTCTCTGAAGAAGTTCCCGCCCATGGAGGATACTACGCCAGGCATACGATGGTCTGAAACCTTGCCCACATTCCAGAAAACCTCGAGATGAAAAATACCTCCCTTTATACAGTCTAGCAATCAAGCTTTCAGGATCATTTAAAATACGCCAAGCCTGTTTTGCGAGAAGGGATTGATTAAAATTTTCTATATCTCGAAAACCAAACCCACCACTCTGCTTTGATTTGCACATTGATTTCCAAGCAATCCAATGAATTTTCCGTTTTTTCTCACAAGCATTCCACCAAAAAGCTGACATCGCACTTGTGATCTTCTTACAATGGTGCTTTGTCAACCTGAAGCACGACATCGCATATACCGGAAGAGCCATCGCCACCAATTTGAGTAGGATCTCCTTACCACCCAGCGAGAGTATTTTAGCATACCAGCCACTCAGCCTTTTGTGTAACTTTTCACCAATGAAAGCTAGGAGTTGTTGTTTTGAACCACTAGAACACTCCGGCAAGCCCAGATAAGTCCCCGCACCTCCCTCTTTATCAATGTTCAGGAGATTTGAAAGCAGCCTGCGAGAAATCGGATCAATGTCTTGACCCAAAAGTGATCGAGGATTTTTGGAAGTTAATCGCTTGACCAGATGAATCACAGTACAGCTTGAGGCACCTCAAAAACTCAGAACATTCTCTAAGCGAAGCTCGGCAAAGAAACAAACTGTCATCTGCGAACAACATGTGTTGAATCGAAGGACATTTTGACGAAAGTTTCATAGCACAAATTCTTCCTTCTAATTCGGCTTTGCTCATAATGTGGACTAAGGCTTCAGCACACAAGATAAAAAGAAAAAGAGATAATGGATCACCCTGACGGATGCCTCTTTCGGGTTGGATGTGCCCATGTTCCTCACCATTCAGCAAAACCGTATATGAGACCGACTTAATACAACTCATTATCCAGGAAATCCATTTTGCAGCAAAACCCATTCGCAGCAGTAAAACCTCCAAGAAATCCCATTCCACACGGTCATAGGCCTTTGACATATCGGTTTTAATGGCTATGCAGTTTGGATTAGTTCTTAAACCATGGACTATTTCGTGGGCAATCAATAAGTTATCGGCTATCAATCTGCCTGATACAAACGCACCTTGTGTGGGAGAGACCAAACTTGGCAAAAACCTTTTGAGGCGATTACATAAGATTTTTGAAATAATCTTATACGTAACCGAGCACAGACTGATAGGCCGAAGGTCAGTCATTACATTTGCTTTAGGTTTCTTCGGCAGAAGAGAGATTTAAGTAAAATTCCACCCTTGAGGTAGCTGACCTGTTGCGAAGAACTCCTTCACCTCTGCAATAACGTGTGTGCCGGTAATGTCCCAGAAGTGTTGAAAAAATTTGCCTGTCATACCGTCTGATCCAGGAGAGCTATCATTCTTGATGCTGCGCACAGCTCTGTTGATCTCCACATCCGTCACAACTTTAGTGAGATCTCTATTCATCTGCTGAGAAACTTTTGTTGGGAAACCCTCAAGTAGTTCATCGTGATCCGTCGAGCCAGAGGATTTAAACAATTTGGAGAATTATTCAACTCCAATATCGCCCTTCTCTTTCTCCGAAAACCTTTCAACACCATTGTCATCTATCAGTTAGGGAATGTTGTTTTTCATCCGCCGAGACTTAACACTGCTGTGAAAAAACTTGGTGTTTTTGTCCCCTGCAATCATCCATCGTTCCTTACTTTTTTGCTTCCAATAGCTCTCCTCTGCTTTGATAGCCTGCATCAACTCCACTTTCAAGGTAGCTATCTTTTGGAAATCGAGATGAAGCTCTGCAGATTCACCGTCAATCTCAGCAGTCAGCCTCTGGATCATCTTCTGAGAGTTAAAATTACTACTCCTCTTCCAAATTGCTAGAGCTTTACGACATGTCGAGATACTATCAGCAACTCGTCTCGTGCTAGTACGGTCCGGAATTGACCAGCTGTTCCGAACCACTTCCACTGCTTCTGGACTATCACACCAACGCTTGTCGAATATGAACCTGCCTCTCCTTACTGAATCTGCAGGTGCGACCTTGACTAAAAGAGGACGATGATCAAACCAGGTTCTTTTCAAATACTCAGAGTGTGTTCTTGGAAATAACCTGAACCATTCAGAATTCCCAAACGCCCTGTCTAATCTGCATTGAATCCATACCAAAGCCTTTTCACCATTCGCATTTATCACTTCACGGTTATCTCCCCAAGAAAGTTTATTACCAGAGCTGGGAATTTCCTTGATGCGACACTCACGAACCATACGTCTGAACGGATAGAACGAGTACTCCGCTCTAGGTGGGCCTCCAAGCTTTTTTGTGTTGTTCATAATTTCATTAAAATCTCCTACAACACACCACGCATCATCTCTACTAATCCCAATATTCGTCAATTTTTGTCATACATTGCCACACAGATGGCTAACTAGGTCTCCATACACAAATGTCATGAAGAAGTTCCGACTTCCCACTTCCACCCTAGTATCGATGATTCTGTTATCCAAAAATAGCACATCCACCTTATGTGTCTGCCTCCAAAAAACCACCACTTAGACCCACAGAGTTCACAAGGAAGCTGTGGTCAATACCTAACACTCTTTGAACATACAACACGTGATCACTAGAGCTTTTAGTCTCTAGGAGAAACACAAAGTCCTGGAAATGTTCACGACACATTTCCTTTAGGCGTCGAACCGTCGGGTCATTCCTCAACCCCCGACAGTTCCAAGCGAGTGTCGTCATATGGACGGATTGGATGGTTTCTGGTAAACCATCAAACCTGGAGATTGTTTGGATAGTTTAGACGTAACTTCAGAGCTGTCGACTGCTTTCCTCTTAGAAGGATGCTCTGGGTCTTGGTCCTGAACCTTGGTTAGAGTAACACCCTGTTTCGCTCTCTGCTGTCTGGACCAGCGTCCAGAGTTAGACTTTTTGCTTCTGTTACTAGTGCCGGAAGAGCTTGGTTGAACAGAACCGATCTTAAACTCACTCGTTTGTAGCGGTGGAACAAAGAAGCCTGACCCTTCTTGTAACTGTTCAGCCGTCTGTGGTAAGGGATCCGTAACACCATTCATATGACCCATCATAGCATCTGCCAAAGGTGGATGTACTTCCTTTGCAATTGGATTAACCGAATTTTCAGCGCCATCATCCTTTGGACCCGAGGGAGAAGGATCCTGATTCCCATTACTGGCACTACTATCTTGAAGCTGATTTCCTCGTTCAGTACTTTGAGGAGGTATAAGGGAAGCATCATCCCTCTGGTTACAACCATAAGGTAGAAGAGAATCATCCTCTCTCCAGTTACGACCAGAAGAGGTTTCCGCTAAAGCCATCTGCTCATTCTCTTTGATCACCGGAGATGCTGTGAAGACGGGAGGGGCCTCTAGCCGCAAATAAGATCGTTGCACCACTGGATCTCTGGATAATTTGTCTAGCGTCTTCTTCATCTTCAGTTCCCGAAGGGAGCGTTCTGATGGATCACCCGAAGACATGTATATAAGCATTTGCTCAAACACTTCAGGAGCCACGAGGTTTGAGTGAGGGCTGAAGCCAGGAGGAATTGTCGGAGCCAGCATCGGCATAATCTGCTCAGAGAGGTTTGAGTGATGCTGACGAGCAGTAGCGTTGTGCTGTTGCCGCATGTTCTGTTTACCCGAAGCTTCCACACTTTGAGTTTTGTTACGCTGAAGAAGTGGACATCTCTGCTTCTCATGGGTTAGGCGAGAACAATTGAAACAATTTTTAAATTTTCTCTCATATTCAATCTCCACAATTGCCACCTTACCGCCAGGTAGATTCAGAGATTTAGCATCCCTCACTGGTTCATCCAGATCAATAGCTACACAAATTCTAACGCCAGCTTGCAAAAGAGGTTTTGCAGGATCGTAAGCAATTTCCTTAACGTGACCAATACGGTTCGCAACCGCATCAATAGTCGCCAGAGTGAAGTAGTTCACAGGAATCTTGTGTAGTTTGATCCAAACCGGGGCTTTCTTTAGAAAGTCAGCAGGAGGGTTCTCTACCCATCTCTCCAGCACCAGACCCCACTCATCAAAGGTCCAAAAACCAGCCTTAAGGACTGTATTCATATCCTGTTCCCAATCAAATATGAACTGGAATGTATCATTAGTGAGAGCTACACCTTTCACACGCTCATATATTCTCCAAATTCTCGGCATAGAGCGTAGCATTCTTGCCATGTTTTGAACATCAAGATTCAACAATCGACCAATCAAACTTCTGGCGCTTCTTTCAACCGCACAGAAAGCTCCATCCGCCGGGATATCAATCGGAAGATCTTCCTCCAAATTCATCGACTGCATTGCTAAATTCAGAGAGCTATCCATGAGCAGTAAAAACAGGGAAATCCGAGATTGGAAGTGTAGATAGTCGCTTGGGTTCTTGAACTGCGAGACAATACACGGTTGCTGACGGCCCTGAAATCCTAGGATATCAAGCTCACGAATCATTCGGAAAAGGAAAGGGACCCCGTAATGGAAGAGAGAAAGGCAAGTTTGGGTGGGAAAAAGGAAAATTCCTTTTTAAAAAACCGACCGACAAGAAAGACTCCTTCCGGAAAAGAACTTCAAACCCTCTAGACGGGTTAGAGGGGCTTAAACAAAACGGTTCAAGTTTCCCATTATGAATACAAACAGGAAAAATATTTTGAAATAATCTTATACGTAACCGAGCACAGACTGATAGGCCGAAGGTCAGTTATCACATTTGCATTAGGTTTTTTCGGTAGAAATCGTGGTGAAAAGACTAGTTAGAAAATGATTATTAATTTTTTTTTTTTAAGTTGGGGAGGTGGTGTTAATTTACCATTTTGAGTTTGAGTATGGATCATGAGGGGTAGTATTGTAAATACAGCTGAGACAAGCAACGAAAGTGATGAGGAGGTCAAGCGTTCAAATACTTACGTGACAAAAAAACAAGTCATAGCCAATGTTAGTTGGCAAAATTAAATATGAAATCGACATTAATACTTATATCTATGCCATATCTTGATAAAACACACAGATTATAAAATCAAAAAGTGAAGAAATTCACGAAATAAAAAGCGTTGCTATTAACATTTATTGCAACTAGTAAAAGCTGTACAAAATGAATTAGGAAGTATTGTTTTGACAAAAACAATCATAATTCAAAGTGAACAAAAATTACAAAACCAAAAAGCAATGTTTGTATAAATAATTATTGCGACAATTCCTTACAAACAATCATCATCAAATATAGTAAAAGTTCTCTCCTTCTGACAAAATAACCATAATTCAAAAAAAATTGCTCATAAGCTAAGAAACATGCCAATCATACATACAATACCTATGCTAATCAACGAGTAATGTATTGAATCTCAGCTCGTTCTTTCAACCATTCTAGCACTTTTGCACCTTCTAAAATCTCTTGTACCTAACCACCAATTCAAGACGAGTCTCTCTCTTTCAGTTATCTTTTTTATTTGTGCAACCATAGTAAAAAAATAATGACAATACTTAGATTCAAACTAACCTGATCTTTCACACGTTCCTCGTCGTACTCTTGTTTATGTTTCTTGAATTCTGTGATGGAGTTCTCGACCTCTTTAAGTAGTTCATCTGTTGAGAACTGCATTCAAGAATTTGACAATGTTTTTTTTTTTACTAATTTTCGTTTTGTTCCTCTCTCTGAGACTGTGAGACAAGAGTATTAAGCATATAAAAATACCTCTAAGTTTTCGCGCTTGAAGATATCTCCAACAGCCAAATTCTGCTTGATTATGTTGGTAATGCTCTCTCTTTGAGTTTCTAGAAACTCATTTACTGCCTTTTGACTTGAAAGAGAAGCCAATTGCTCTTCGGTGAGCTTCATGTTTCCCTATAGCACCATGTCATTAAACATTAAATATCTGATTGACCGTAAAAGACAGAGAGAGAGAGAGAGGAAGATTCCAAAAATGCCTTGCCTGGATCTCTAGAAGCCTAGCTCCATAAAATTGTCTTCCTTGTTCCTCAAATAAAGATTGAGGAATCTCTACTTCAACCATCTGAAACACACAAAAAAGAAGAAGGAAAGGATAGTGTTTTGAGGATCACGCAGATCAACGATGCTTACTGCTTTAGATGCTTTATGAAATTTAATGATGACCTTTCGAATCCTGTCAAGGATGGCGTTGTCTGTTGCTTGCTCCTTGGCTTCCTGCTCCATCTCTTGGCATCTTTTAATCAGAGTTTCTTCAACCTGTTTATTTGTTTCATTAGACAAATACAGTTAGAGAAGGCAATCTTTTTTGTCTAACTTGTTGAAAATGAACTCCCTGTGTTCATTACCTCCTTTAAAGTGGTGCATCCAGGGAGCAATTTATCAGCAAGTGAATCATCTAATGCTGGTAAATCTCTGTAGAATAGTTCCTTGCAGTCGACCTAAAGAAAACAGACACGATTAGCTTATCTTTTACTTCATGTCTGCTCGTATATTGCAGAAGAACTCACAGTGAACTGAGCACGTTGGCCACGAAGATTTTCTTGCTTCCATGATTCAGGAAACACAAGCGCGAATGACTTTGATTCGCCTGCTCGAATTCCCAAGATTGAATCAAGGAATCCAGGAAGTAATCTATTCCCTTCTTCTGTGTCAAAATGAAAACCTGTACACAGACCCCGCACATCTCAGCATTCATTAGCAAAACAGGAAGGATTGGTATCAATGGAGTAAAAGATAATGGCTCTGTTACCTTTGCTTTCAGCATCTGGAATCGCTTGACCCGTTGACCCGTCCTCATCTATAGTTGTAGCAGATATATCAATGACGGCAAAATCTCCTACCTGCACGGTTTGCAGAGTTAAATATGAACTAATGTAACTCACATCTTTATCCTACTTAGATATAGTGGCTGATCTTAACTGTCTAGTTGCAGAACAACACTACAAGTATATGTGAAGTTATGCATTCAGTTACCTGTAGCCCTCGATCAGTTACAATCTTTAAAGCACCAAGGGACTTGTGTTTCTGTCTTAGTTGTCTTTCACAAGCTTTTTTGGCGTCTATCTCATCGCCTAATTCTACAACGATCTTCATATCTTTATACCCATTCTCAGGATTCCATTTCAACTCAGGCACGACATCAACAACCACCTCATAACTGAGGAACAAAATAAAAACAGAAAAAAAATGTAAAAGTTAGAAAGCAAGCAGCCGTTGTTCGGATTCTCGCATATATGAAGATTAAACAAAAAAAACCTAAGGGTCTTGAGCTGAGAATAAGCCTTCTCCATAACTGGAAAGCTGCTTAATATCTGTATCGAGTCTTTTAAAGCCTTTCCAGTGACCTACAAAGCCAAAAATCTGATATGAAAAATGTTCACAAGACAAGAATCCCCAAATTCAGATACATCACAGGAGTACACATAATAAAAGTAAATATAAGCATTCGAACTGTTACCGACTCCATGGCGTGAGGAAGTGTTCTCTTCAAGATAGATTCAACAGTTGCTCTCAAAACGTATTGCCTCCCAACGAAACCAACAATAATATTCTCTGGAACTCTCTTTCCAGGACGGAATCCAGGAACCTAATTGAATCATAACCAAGTAAATCCAATTAAACAACAAGCATATCACTACATGGAGCCAGTTTTAATTTGATTATACATTGTGATCATTCATCTTGATTTTAGAAAGCTGAAAAATGCAATTTACCTTGGCCATTTTCATGAACTCGCTAAGGACTCTTTGGTAACAATCTTCACAGACAATTGCTGGAACTTCCACACTTAATTTCACCTAAAATTGAACAGTACATCCCTAAAATCAGACCAAACTCAATTCCAAAAAATAGACAAAAAAAAAGCTTGAAAAGTTTCTTACACTTGAATTCGGCGCTTTAGTCTCGGTGACCTGAAGATCAGCGGGAAGCCGGTCTTCCTTTACGCTGGGTTCAACCGCCGGAGAAGCCTCTGCTCTCCGGCCTCCAATTTTCTTGGCGACACAAGATACCTCCAAGGGCTTGATTGGTTTCTTCAGCCTCCCATTGAAGCGCAACACAGAGCAACCACCACGAGAGACGAACAAACTATCGGATTGTAAGAGACGAGACCCAATGCGTCGGGTTAAACATGAATGAAACGGATTAATCGTCGTCGTCGAGCTGATAACGCAGAGGTCCATTTTCAAAGTCTCTCTCTTTAGATAGAAGAAGAACTGAGCTTTTTGAAGCGCCACTTCTTCTTGGAGGAGATAAAGCTGTGTAATTTTGTTACATATATCTCCTTAAAACGCTGCGTTTTCCAAACTATATCTTCTAAAAACGCTGCGTTTTACTTGCACTAAAGTCTAAAGATATAAAAAAGTAACTATTTTTTTTTTCCGGGCAGTGACAGTGAGAGAGAAGAACAAAGACAGAAATTTGCGGAGATGGAAGGCGTAGGGTCGAGATTGAGCCGGACGTCATCGAGATACAGTGGTCCGGCGGCGACGGCGGTTTTCAGCGGCCGAGTAAGGAAGTGGAAGAAGAAGTGGGTACGTGTCTCAACCTCATCCGTCGGCGTTTTCCGAGCATCTAAATCCAACGGTCGCAATAACAACAACAACAACAACAATAACAGCAGCAATTCTCGTCACCATCTTCTTCTCCATAAGTGGACCCCACTTTCCTCGGCGACGGTTACTCCCTCCGAAGCTAACGGCTCCGGTGAGACGGAGGAGCCGCCTAAGCGAAGATTCAGATACGCCCCAGTAAGTATTCATCCAAAATTGGAATTCTGCTATGTCTTAGGGTTTCCTTTTTTGTTTTGTGTGGGATTATTGTGAATGGTTCCTTTTTGGGATTTTGCAGATTGCGATGCTTGAGCATAGAGAGAAAGTGGTTTCTAAGGATTCTGAAATCGAAGCTCTAGAGGAAGAGACTGACGAATTCGACACTGAATCTCCATTGCCTAAAGCCGTTGAGCTGGACATGAACATGACAGACACAGACCAAACTAAGGTAAAGCTTCAAAATCAGTTACGAAGTTGTCGAGTTCTGTTCATTTTACTTGTTCATACTTGTTTTTTCTTACTACTTCCTCTGCAGGAAGCAAAAACTGGTCACTTGAAACTGGGACTGTGTCTGAATTCTGAAGGGACTGAAGAAGAGTGAAGAGAATCGTATTAAATTAAAGTCCGAGGACTTGGTATTGTTGTAGCTATTATGATGTCTCATTATGTAACTTATCGTAGGTTTTTGTTATTAACATTGATCCTTCTGGATCTGTATGTACTGTCTCTAGTTAGAAGAAGCTATATTTATATGTATCTCTAAAATCAGAGTCAAAATCATAGCATTCGTAAGGATTTGATGTTCCACTTTTATAACTTCATGAAAATTTTGAGAGAAAAAAGTTACAGAACCAGGTCTTCCCTGGAAGTGCAGCAATGTCAAGCTACTTTATGAGATCTTGTTCATCCAATGAATATGCAAATATGATCTATTAACTAAAACAAACTCAGGAAGATGTCAAAACAAAGGTTTTTCAACTATCGTAGTTTGAGTTTCTCAAGCTTCAGACTCTTTCTCGCCCTCTTGATTCTCCACAGCGCAAGTAACACCAACCTCAGCTGGTCTTATAACTCGATCAAACAACGTGTATCCAGACTGCAGATATGGAAACAAACCGTTACCAAAAGGTTACAAAATTATGCTAGAGAATCCATGGTATTGTGTTGATTTGCAAAAGATAGCATAATGCTTAAGAGTCATCAAAGCAAGAAAAAAAGCAAATCCTTTGAAAGGTTAGTACCTTTAGGACATGAGCAATTGTGCCTTCTGGCTTTGAAGCATCTGGGACTTGGAACACTGCGTTATGTCTGTTTGGATCAAACGGTTCATTCAAAGGATCTTCTTTTACCAAACCAGATTTCTTAAATACCTGCAGTTTTTCAGATAAACTTGCAATCTCAGAATCAGTCTCATCTATCTTTGTTTACCTCAGTGAACAAATATAACGGATGTTTTTACCTCAGCTAATTGTTTCTCAGTCATCTCCACTCCTTCTAAAAGGGTTTTTAACAGTGGAGCAGCACCAGCAGAATCTTTTGAAGTGTCAATCTTCGAAAAACTCTCTTTGACAACCGAAGAAGCTCTTCCCAGATTATCCGCCACATCCAAAAGACTTGTTGCAAAGTTCTGCAGCAGAAACGAATTCAACAAATGTATTCAGCACTGGGATATATATGAAGCAAAAACAAGTTAATTCAAAAAGGAAAAGTTAACCTGTATGGCGAACTTTTTGGCGTTTTCAGCATTACGTTTTGTCCTGTCCATTAGATTTTCCATCTCTGCATAAGTTCGAAGAACTTTATCTTTCATTTCCTTTATGTCTTCCTGCTGAACCTTCACGAGATCTTCCTTCTCAGCCACAAGCTTCACCAAATCTTCCCTTGACAAATCCTCAAAATCAGTCTCTGAATCTAGAAATCAGTAAACGCAATTCGTTCAGTAAACCTATCAAACTTCTTTGTTCAGAATCAGACACAGTATCTCTAACATTCTGAGTCAGTCAATACCTGATTCTTTTGCCTCACCTGTAGCTTTTCCAGCCTCCTTATCCTCAGAAGCTTCGTTGGTCTTTGGAACCTCGGTGTTACTCTCATTTTCCTTCGATTCAGCTGAGGAAGAGGAAAAAAAGCTGAACCTTTGAAGGACATTCAAATCTGGAGTCGCATGGTTTAGAAGCGACACTGGAGCTGCAACAAGCTGCGCATGTTAAAGGAGATCCAAATTGAGTAAATTCGCTGTTCAAAAATCCTAGAATGAGCTAAACCCAATAAGAAAGTTCCTAATTTGCATCCAAATAACCTCAAGACAAGCTCATAAAAGAACAATCAAAACCTTTACATTCCGACATCTAAGTAATAAAAACGTCAAATTTCCAAATGAAAGACATGGAATTGATATTCGTTTGAATAGACCCTTAAACCCAAGTAAACCCCAACGAGTGGATTCAGAACACCAAAATCGGCTCAAAAACCTAACCTTGTTGGGAGTTTCGTGGACAAGGGAGTGAAATCGGCCGGAAACAATCGGAATAATCTGATTCCTCGTCGGAGTAGCGACTGCGGAGAGAGATGAGCGTAAGCCCACGGAGCGAGAAACTCTCGATAAGACCCTAGACACCAACATCACGGAGGAAGAAGCGCAAATGAATCAAAGAAGAAAGACAGAATCTTATTGGTTTATGTCGAAATCGTCGATAAAAGGGAGTATTAGAGATAGACGTTCTTGGGGAGGAAGTAAAATCGGGGTTTGAGGTTTCTGACGGTTTATATTGAATTTACGAAAGTACCCTTACCGATGGTTTTGGAAACCACATTTTTGGAACCCAAAGCCAAAAAATGTGGTGAATTGAAGTGAGAAGCTTAAGACCGTTTTTTTTAACAATGAGGAGAAACTCTTCTATTAACTTTACTTCAATCTCTAATCGATATTAACCAAAAATGAATTTTAATGATTTGAAATCGGAATGAAGGCCAAGCTTGTGGCCTATTGACAATACCTA
This sequence comes from Eutrema salsugineum, assembly GCF_000478725.1. Classification (NCBI taxonomy): domain Eukaryota; kingdom Viridiplantae; phylum Streptophyta; class Magnoliopsida; order Brassicales; family Brassicaceae; genus Eutrema; species Eutrema salsugineum. The sequence goes on from NW_006256829.1 coordinate 10,528,981, forward strand.
CCAAGTCTATTGCTTCCAAAGCAAAAATAATCATGTTTACTTTGTGACTAATCATACTTTCGATAGTCCACAAAGTACATTTTAGCTAACGTTGTATTGTTTTTCTGTCTGGCAACTATTTTTATTGAAATTGGAAACGAATGGTCATAGAGAAAAAATATTTCTATTTCAAGGCAATTAACATAGAGATAAATGGAGGTAGAAGCTCTGATTACACGGAATTTTATAAGAACTTTTTGGATTATGATCATCAACTGGTTTTCATAGCGACCACTAAAAAAAAAAACATAAGAGAGAATTACTAGTGCCATCGGTTCAACCGGTAAAAGCAAACCTCGACTTTTAAAACTTCATATTTTGAACACAAACACAGATAAAAATAGCACCGTCAAGAAAAAGAAATGATAATACTAGTGACAGAATCACATAGTCCGTATGTCTCTCTCTACTCAAAGGTGTCATCATCGTCATCAGGGAGTGGCTGACTTGCTGCGGCTGCGAGCTCCGCCTCATGCCTACAAATTCATTAAAAACACAAACTTTTAAGTAAACGAAAACAAACGGAGCAGCAAAACTTAGCAATGAAATCAAATAAAATGGAGTTTAGAAAGCTTACTGCTGTTGAGCAGCCATGTCAATCTGGACTTCTGGGGGAGCAAGGGCAGGTGATTCCACAAAGTGAAGGTTAGGGTCCCTGCAACAAGCAAAAGCATCTTTCTCAACTATTCCATCTTTTTAAAGTTATTACACAACGAGGCTTGAGAATCGGATTTGTTGTTTACCCGGCGAGTTTTCTAGCAAGGTACAAGAACGGCTTCTCGAAATTGTAGTTGCTCTTGGCAGATATCTCGTAGTACTGGAGATTCTTCTTCCTGTGGAAAGTCACCTGCTTGGCCTTCACTTGCCTGTTCTTCACATCAACTTTATTCCCACAGAGAACGATCGGGATGTTTTCGCAGACCCTGCACATGAAAAGAAATTGACGACATCGTTGAGCAGTTTGCCACATAGAACAAAAGTCTAGACTTCTGGTGTGTTCATTCATACCTGCAAAGATCACGGTGCCATGTTGGAACATTCTTGTATGTCAGACGCGCTGTGACATCAAACATGATGACGGCACATTGTCCATGGATGCTGCAACAAAACAAAATGCAATTTTTGTATCAATAACGTTATAATAGCTTTTCAATTTTTTGCTATCTACAATCATGGGAATAAGCATCTTATCCAGCTTCACATCATAACCAAGCTACAAACACTAGAAGATTCTACACTGTTCATACAGAAATTATACAAACACTAGAAGATTCTACATTATTCATACAGAAATTAACCAGGTATTAAGTGATTCGTATGATAAAAACAAAAACAAAAATTGTTCTTAGAAGAGAATGCTTACTAGTATCCATCCCTTAGACCACCAAATTTCTCTTGTCCAGCAGTATCCCAACAGTAAAACCGGATCTTGCCACAGTTAGTGAAGAAATCTAAAGGATGAACCTCAACACCAATAGTGGCTGCAAGAAAAAAAGAAAAGTAAGAAAACATCAGAATCAGTTAACTCGTGGATTAAAACGTTACTACGTTTCACAGACTTGCAAATACTTACGTTCGTACTTCTTCTCAAACTCTCCTGTAAGATGTCTCTTTACAAACGTGGTTTTCCCTGTACACATTATCAAAGAGTTAACATAAGTGCAATTCAAACAATTGCGAACAATCTCATAATTGAACTTGCAAGATCTATACTACATATCACAAAATGTATCGAGTAAAAAAAATCCAAAATCGCATCGAGCTTAAAGATCTACATCAAGATTAGTTATACACAGACACATAGAGTTTCTGAAATTGAGCTCATTCTCTGTATTTTTTGTTTCCTAAAAAAAAAAAGATGGTGAAGCTAGGATGGTACCTGTGCCTCCATCACCAACGATGACGAGCTTGAAGCTAGGGTAATCGACGGTTTGCTGGTTAGGTAAAGCCTGAGAACAAGTATAACGATGAAAAATCAACAGATCACGCGAGATCGAAGAAACTGTAAACCATAGAAATTCAAAATAGGATCTCTAGATGAGAGCGAGAAAGCAAAACAAAGCTAGGAAAGTCGGAGAGATAATTACCATCGATGAATCTCAAGAGAAGCAGTGGAGATCGAGAAAATATTTGAGAGCAAGACGGCGAGAGAGATATAGCGAGACAAGGGTTTTTAAACAGAGCTGTGAGGCTTTTGGCCGCTTAGGATTGACGCAAATGCTGAAACCCGGTAAATCCAGAATAATTGGATCCAGGTTTAGATCCGGATCTGAATCCGGGCCCAAAGGCCCAAAATTCACTACAAAATTGTGGAGATTATTTATGGTGCTTGAGATCAAGGGATCAAGGGTATATACTCAGTTTTATCTATGCATTTGAGAAGTTCATCCTAGAGTTCCAAGCTAGTCGTGCTATAATAATATATCTTACGTGATAACATCTATCATTGAATGATAAATGATATCATGATCAATCTTCCCTTGCACATTCATTGCTTGCAAATTTCACATCCATGAACGTTTTGATCAAATACAAGTCTCTACTTGATAATTTTGACAAGAGTTTTACTCATTTTGTGATAATCAACATGTTTGGTGGTTTATTGAGCCTAATTGCACCGATTTAATTTGTGACAATTTCAGCAGAAGTAGATCAATCCGAAATTGAGAATATCAGACCCAACACAACTATACTTTAGTGACTTAAACGAAGCAGATTTTAAACCGAAGAGATTTTACACACACACACACACAAAAATACATCAAATCCAATCTCAAAAATGGTTTTGTAAAATGTCTTTTTAGCTGGTGTAGATAAGTATTTGTCGACATCTTTTGTATATACACTTATCATTTATCCACAATTTACAGATTATAAGATTACCTTCATTAATTAAACACGTATATTTTTTATGTAGAGGTCGCTATAACCGTACGATGAACGATAGACATCCAAGATCCAACGAACACAAAATCGAAACTCGAGCGTTAGAGGATTAACTTAATGATTTTTCCATTTTTTCCTTTTTTCTTTTTAACGTGTTAAATGGCACGCAACTGGCGTAAATATGAGACTTGATTCCATGTATACACGTCGTAGAGGTTTAAGTTAAGAAAGAAAAAAAACTAAGACTATATTATACGACGAAACCAACCAAATATACAATAGTGAAAACAAATCTACGCATATAAATAAATCATATACTCGAATGACAAAACAAAGTATTAAATAAATAACAAGAAAATGCTACTAAATTAATCCGCCCGATTCCTTCTCTTCCATTTCCATTTCAATGCCCTGTTGGAAACTCGCACTTCCCGTACTCTACAAACAAGAAAATAGCAAACACAAATTAATACATAGGTCACAATTTAATAGTAGTTTGTGAATACGTAAGAAAATTTTATCAAAAATAGCATATGTTGTTGACCTATCTCAACCTCCATAATTATTATCTAACCATGAAATCATCTTCCAACTATCTTTTCCATTTCTCTCACGATTTTCAGGAATATATATTAAAAAATTCGATAAAAGCAAAAAGTGTGAAAAAAAAAATTATATTTGATTATTAGGAGGGAGAAAAAGATAGAGTACGTACTAGGAGGTTGCGAGACCACGTACGCTGCCCCACCAAAGTTACACGTGCCAACACCACGTGCGTTCTTCTGATAGTAACTGTTGAAGGCGTAAGAAGCGTGGGCCTCTAACGATTCAGGATTATAACACGTGGCACCCGGTTGAATCTGACGGCAATCAGCGCCTCCTTCTCCGCAAGCGTAGTCGAGACCTTCCTGAAGCTTCTCCTTGGGCGTTTTCCCGTTCGCCACGCACCACGTCTGTCCCACGTTCGACGGCGACTTCACCGGAACCTTCTCCTTGCTATCGTTGACCGGCGTCGTTGACCTAACGGTGAACGGAACGTCATACACTTTGTTCTCGTTCGGGTAAAACAACCCGTAGTTTCTCTCCGAAGTGGGCCCCGTTTTCTGGTTCTCGTTAAACAGAGCGAACAAGTAAACGTCAAGCGGCTCCTTCGGTTTTAACGGCGTCCCGTTTCCCGTCAACACTCTCTTCACTAACCCGCCGTTATAAGCCGCCGCGTTAGTCGAACCGGCGCCGATCTCGTTCTCATCTCCGGCAGAAGGCCAACCCGTCTCCGTCACCACGAGCTTAACGTCGTTAAATCCCACGGCGGCCATGGCGGCGAAAACGGCGTCGATTTGCGCGTCTAACAGATTGGAATACTTCAAACCGTTACCGGAATCTACATTTCCGGCGTTCTCTTTGAACAGAGCGTACTCCAACGAGATCTTATCGGCGTTCGCAGCGTAGGCGAAGAACGGGTAAGCATTCACCATGAGATGCGACGAGGTTTTGCGAAGCAGATCCAGCATCGGTTTGATAACCGGTTCGATTAAATCCGGTTTAAAAGAACCGGCCGACGGTGGATACGAGCTCGCCAACGCGCTCAAAGCGATCGGCGACGAGATCTTAATTGATTTGTCGAGGTTGAATTTGACCAGAGAGCTCTGAACATTCGTCATTGCCGGAACGAGATACGTCGTCGTGTTCCTCGGATCGACGAACACTTCGTTCCCGACGGCGATCGCTTCGATATCCGTCGCCGGCATGTATTTCTTTACGTTTTCCTGAACCCAATTGTCGGTGTAGCTCTGATCTGCTGCTGCGGCGGCGAGGTTCTCGTTAGGGAGAGAGACGACGACTTTGATGCCGGAGTTCGCGAGCGCGGTTAGTACGGATTTCTCAGTGTCGTAAAGCTTGACGCGGTTGATTCCTTGGGATTTGAGAAGCTCAACCACCTTTTCCGGCGCCGGGAGATTGTTCGCTATCCGGCCGTAGTTTACTCCGATCATTCCAGAATCTGTTAAGAAAACAAAACGAAGAAATCAGAAAATCATTAACGAAAATTTGGAATTTACATTCGTGAAAGAGATGATGAGAATCTAACCTGCGCATGTGAATGGAATGGCTGAGAAGGAAGAGAATATGAGGAGAGATATAACGAAGAGAGCCATTGTTGCAGAGATTTGAGAAATGTTTGTTGTTTCAGATGAGCTAAAGCTGTTTGTTTATATAGTAGGGAGATGAGGAGGTGGAGGAAGTGGGTGGGACCCAAGTGAGATATTGGGGGGGTGACTTTTTTTTTTACTGCTAACATCGTGATGTGAATTTTTCCAACTCCTTTACTCGATTACGTGTGAAAGTAAATACTAATTTTTTATTTTTATTTTATAACAAAATTTGACCGTTTCAATCGTAGTGATTGGAGACTGGACCAAATGTTGTCAGATGGTGGGTACGTGCCAAAATTAGCATTCAATTTATTAGATTATTTATTGATTTTACTGCAGCTTTTGTATCCTTTTTGGGGGGTTTTCCTAACGTTATGTAAGATAATAACAACAAATTGTAGCAGTCTTTCTTTAATCACGTTTGATCACAATAGATTTCTGACAAATAAAAGAAAAAGATTAGTATTTAACTATTTACGATGTTTATAAAAGAAGAACCTTGAATTTAATAATGATATGACTGCAGCGTTATTGAAAAACCATTTACAACCGTTAAGCTATATACCCAGTCAATATGTTCACTGGATTGCGATCGTTGAGGCAAATTAACCATATCTTGAATTGATGGTAATAAATAGATGGTATTAATAATTTGTTGAAAACAGCCAATCTATCCGTTAAACTTATAATTATAACTGGTCGGAAGTGATAATTGATACGATAACTAATCGGTGATGTGATGCATTAACGTATTACCTATGTCCTATAATAATAATATGATAAAAAAAAAATTTCGTTTATTGTTGGAATATTTACTCAAGTTCATGTTAATGCAAATTTGGTCTCGTCGTGAAATGAAGAATATATCTGCAATGGGGCCATGTGTAATCTGTTTCTATCTCCTAAATTTTGAACGTTAAAGCTCTGATTTCCAACGTCTCTATTTCGTACGTCAAGTCATTTTTAGAGAATTCCCAAATGTTCCCTCCTTTTATGCCCCTCTTGATATATTATCATACTGATCATTTTGTTAGATATATTCAGATGAGTTTATAAATCGAAGTACTTTGTTTACAAGTAATTTGTAACTTGTCAGTTGTAAGTAGTATATTAGATTTAACAACTTGGGCAAATGAACGCGTTTAGGTGTGTCATGTGTGGGGGAAAAAAATTGAAACTTGTAAGTTAGCTAATCAAACACCTCAAACAATTTTCAATACTATAGGTCTATAATAATGAATCAAGCTAAATGGTCCATATATTTGGTGTCCCTCCGACGAAAAAAAAAACATTATTTGAAGTGTGTAGTTGTATAGTTGTACTATACAAGTTGAACACTACCGCTAGCTATTAGATTTGACGAAATGTACGACTAAAATTAGTAATTGTTACGTTTATATATACTGATACGCAATTTTAATTACCTGCTTTAAAAAATTAAAACATCATAGATTAGTTTTTCTATTTCAAATTTTGAAATTGTAAATTTATATTATGGTATAATCATGATTTAAGAGTAACTATCTTTTCAACAGTTGTGCTAATGTTTCTTTTTTATGAATGATTTGCAGCTCACACTGTATAAAAGTAATTTGGTAATTCAAAAGATCGCAATCTAGTGATGATTACTTGATTAGATTTTTATTTATAGTTTTGAGACTGATATAAATACACATGGTAACTATTCACATATGCTGAATAATGAATCACACATGGTAACTATTCGGAATTCGAAATTAGGTTTGATTTTCGGTGTCTGAGACCTCAGAAGTCCTAAATAAACAATATCAATATCAGACATCATATAATTTTTTTTAATGATTATATGTGTCTGTGTTTGTATATATATTTTTCTTTGCATAAGATGTGTGTTTGTATGGTGGTTTACATTTTCAGATATATACATACATATATATAATTATTATTATTTTTTGAGAAAAGGCTAACATATAATTATTATTTTATGAAAGTAAACTTCATTTGACCATATAATATATATATATATATATAGGGCTTGTCGACATCGTACGATATATGGTTCACCGAGGGTCGAAGTCGGTTAAGCTCGTTTACTCGAATTTGAAAACGAAACACAAAGTCCATGGAAACATAATCTTATACAGGGTGACGTATCTTTCATATTGACTTATTTCTAACTATTATGGCTCTATTCTAGATATGAACGTTGATATAATAAGCCTAAACCATATATAAAAGTACTATAATTTTCTTATCAACCAAGAAAAAAAATTCAATGCGGTAGGTCGCTTGATTGCTATCTGTCCACCATCAAGTTGAGCTTTAGATAAGAATGTTAGCTGATTGTCCCTGATGTTTACGCTATGATAAAATGTTATTATATATAAATAATTGGAGATGTCTGTTTTGTAGTGTCGGGCCGAATTAATAGTCGTCAAGAAACATAGACTAAAACCATTAACCATTCACACACTACGACGAACATAATTATTTAAACATAATGAAATGTCATGCGTGTATTAGCGTATCAATAAAAATTTATAATTTTATAGTAAGAACTGCCCTGACATTTCCCGAAAAAACTAGTTCTACAAAAATCACGATCTTGATCTGTTATAATGCCGGGCCGAAAATAATTGTCGTCACGAAACATGTAGACTAAACCATTCACACATTTCCGTACATATCTGCCCTAAAATTTCCAAAAAAGTAGTCCTAGAAATAGCACACCCTTGATTTCCTTTCTAAATACCATAAGTTTTTTAGGTTTTAAAAAGGGTGTTTTACAAGTTTAGTAACAGTTAAAACAAAAAGTTTGGTAACAGTTAATAAATCAGTTACTACCCTTCATAAAATTTTAGTAATATTTTTTAAAATTTATGTCGATTATGGTATTTTCAAAATTATTTGATTACAGTGATAATTTTAAAACTTAAAAAAAAAAGTATATGGTATTTTTACATATATATGGTATTTTTACATATTGTCATTGTATAGGGAAAAACCTCTTTGTTGGGCAAATGGTTTCACGCTATTTTGATTGAGTAACTAGCCCACATGTGAGCCCATTTGACCTAAAACAGCCCATTATGAATGCTAGATTAAAAGGCTTGCGTTCGTCCAGCCGTCGGATGATAGACGACCCAGTGATTATCAACCGTTGGATAGACACCACAAGAATCAGATGCAAGCAACAAGAAGTGGATTTTCAGTCTTTCTTATTCTCTCCGAGTCTTACTCAAAATTCCTCAACCTGCAAATCGCGCGAATCGCTCTCAAAGGGCTTCGTCTTCCTCGCAGATCGGAGTTTTTTGTTTCCGTCGCCGGCGACGGAGATTCTGATATAAAAGGAAGATGTCTGCTACACAGGAAGAAGACAAGAAGCCCGGAGACCTAAGAGGAACTCACATCCATCTCAAGGTCAATTTCCAGGTTTTGGTACTGTGTTCTCTTTCTCACTCTTTTCTATTTTCCCTTATATTTGTGCTGATTCTTCATCTGCTAGCGTCGATTGTGTGTACTTACGGTTTTATCTTCTTCTTCTAGGGTTTTAGGTTTGTCTCGAAATTCAGTGTTGTAGATGTAGATTCATCAGTAACATAGGGAGTAAGTTTATAGGCATGTGTCTATAGGAACCCCTTTAAAGGTTTCTAGAACTGTATTAGTTACATTGATAAATTGGTAAGCTTGTGTATGAGTTGACTTTTTTGCAGAGACAAGTATTTCTATGTCGTGTAAGCGTGGTTTAAATCGAAAAATTAAAAACAAGAAATAACAAAAATTCTTTGAGAGATTGTGATGTTTTGTCATAAGCTGCAGCAATCAAGAAGTTGTTGGTACATTCAAAACTTTTGTATGGGTGTATCATGGAGATAGTGATTATCTGTTCATAAATTTACTGTCTGTCTGTAATAGTTTTCAATTTGTTGTTGTGTCTTGTTATGAAAGCATTTGAGTATGGAGCATTTGTTTCATAAAAGTTTTTTTTTCCTTACTATGAAAATTGTACTGTTGTGATCATTTGTTTTCTTTCTCTTCTTCTTATTTGAGTATCAATTTTCTGAAGTTGGTGCTTGGTTGGTTATAGTGTGCGATTTTCTAAGACGAAAAACTAACTGTGATGATTTCAAGTGAGAAAAAATCATTTATCTTCTCTTTTTTTTTTCTTCTTGATTGGTGATATACTTAGGATGGGTATGAAGTCTTCTTTAGGATGAAGAGGAGAACTCAATTGAAGAAGCTGATGGACGCTGTTTGCGAACGTGTATGTGTGGATTTCAACTCAATGGCTTTCTTGTTCCATGGGCGTCGTCTCCTCGGTGGACAGACTCCTGATGAGGTCAAAATCTCTCTCTCTCTCTCTCTCTCTCTCTCTCTCTCTCTCTCTCTCTCTCTCTCTCTCTCTCTCTCTCTGTAGCCTTTCCCTTTGTCAAAATTGAATCATTTCCTAAACCTAGAATCTCCACTTTTACAGCTTGATATGGAAGATGGAGATGAGATCGATGCAAGGCTCGATCAGTCCGGTGGTGGTATCACAAATGGCCTGTATCTGTCCTGCTTTTAGTGGGGTCTTTTATGGTTTCGATAAAGACGGTGTGTGTTAATGGATTTTCACAATTGATTAAAGAAGTAGTCGCTTAAACTAAAAGCAACTCTAGTAACCTACAAAAACGTCTTCGCACGTTTGCTTGAAGCGCAAGTTTCACCTTGCTTTCTAATAAAAAAGAAAACTTTCTTCTCGTCTTGCAAGCTTTTACCGTTTTCTCTGTGCCGTAATCACTACAAGAAAGATCTGCTTTTACGTCGGCAGATATCGACGTAAAATCGACGTAAAAGAGCATTTACGTCGAATTAACGATGAATTAAAAATAGTCGTAAAACGATCGTCGTAAAACCAAAATCGTCGTAAAATCGTCGTAAAATTACCAACTCCGGAAAATCGTCGTAAAATCGTCGGGAACTATTCGTCGTAAATGCGTCGTAAATTTTCCAACGGATGTACAACGAAAAAATTCCATCATAAAAACGACGTAAAATCGATGTAAAATTACATCGATTTAACAACGATTAGGAGACGAACAATTTCAATTAAGGGAAATGAAATTTTTAATTGTCGATGTTAAATCGTTGTAAATTTTCGACGTAAAGCCGACGTAAACTTATTCGTCGTAAATTCGTCGTTAAATATTCGACGTTAAATCGACATAAATTTACGACGAATTTACGTCGATTTATAAATTAATTATTTAATTCGATTATAATTTAATTAATAAATTTTTAAAATAATCAAAAAATTAAAAATAGAAAAAATTTGAATTTAAATTTCAATTTAAATTTAAAAATAATTTATAAATAAAAAAAAATTTATACAAATTGTTTTTTACAAAAAAACCTAATCTATACAATCATGTCGTAATCGTCGAGGTTGAGATCGACGTCACGAGGAGGCTCTCCGTCTTGGCCGCCTGTCGCTGCTAGGCCGACGTTTCCCGTCTGCACTACCGGAGCCGAAGTCTGACCGCCCGTCGCTGCTGAGACCGGAGCCGAAGACTGACCGCCCTGCGTCTGGTGGTCCGATGGTCCAGTACCGGAACTACCACCGGTCTCAAAAACCCTCCGTGCTCGCTGTTGCCTCGCTCGGATTGCGGTGGCCAACTGCGGAACCGCTTCCGCAATGATGTCGAAGAGATCATGTATCTCGGTGAGCTCCTGCTTCTGGGCTACTTGCTCATGCCTAAGACTGGTGATCTCAGCATTGGTCGTAGCAAGCTCCTGGCGAAGTTGCGGATCCTGCGAGCGGAATACGGAAACCGTGGCGGCAGGACAGTCTCTAATAGAGCCCATCCCTAAGGTTCGGCCCTTCTTCTTCGGAGCAACCTATAAATAGAAAATAAAAACGTTAATTATTTATTAAGTAATTATAAATATAATAAATTTTTAAAAAATTGAAATAGATATCATACCTCTTCGAAAATCTGGTCTTGCTCAGCGACGGTCAACGGTACTTGGATAGTACCGTCAGGTGTGGCCTAGGTCTCCCGCTCGGCGATCCGCTGCATAGCGGCATTGTAGATCTCCTCGGACCGAGCGTGGACAAAGCTCCCGTCCTTCTTCCGATGAGTGGTCTCGAAGAGCTTCGTCATTGGAGGTAGTTCTCCTCCGTTCTCCTCGGCCTACCAATTAATAAACATTATTAGTCAAAAATATTTAATTAATTCTAGCAATAAATAAAATTAAAATAATAATGAAATAATTTATATTTAATTACTTACCATCATGAGACGTCTTCCCGCAAAAGATATTTGGCCAGAAGTGTGCGGGGTCACTAACTTCTCACCAGTCACCGGATCGACCCGGTTTCAGACGGCCGAACACTTAGCAGCGGTGGTTTGGGCATGCGGGTCCACCCAATACGCCTTCAACCCGTTCCAACACCAAGTGGACATGGAGCTCGGCTTTGCATCGTCGCCGTCGGTCTCCCATTTCCGCTTCCAATCGGAAACGGTGTTAACTAGGCGTTTCTTCGCCTTTTCCTCGAAAGCTTCGCGGACGGTCTCGTTGATCCCGATGTCCCAGTTCCACCGTTGCTGCAAAAGAAAACAAAATATTAGATAAACAATATAAAAGTAAGATTAATTAAATTTAAAACAATTTAAAATGATATAAATAAGATTTTAAAAATATTACCGCGAAGCACTTGTACCAGGTGTTGCACGTCTCTTGCGACACCTTGCTCCAATTGACGTACGGCTCCACGAAATGACTCTTAATTGTGTCGGAAACGCTCCGCCCGACACAATTATCCAAAGTAAACCTATGAAACCAAAAAAAAAATTATTACATTAATATTTAAGTAAATTAAAGCGTTAATTTAAAAACTATAAAAAACAAAAAATTTACTTACCAATCAGAGTCTGGTTCCGCTTTTCCGGAAACCAGACGTCGTAAAGCCCCCCGTCCCGGTATAGCTAGTAAATCCTCAACCGTAAACTGGGCATACGGATGAGGAGGGGCGGGTACCGGTTCGGCAGCCGGGGCGGGTACCGGTTCGACAGCCGGCGGTCGAGGTGGTGGTGGAGGCGGTGGTGGAGACGGCTCCGCGGTATTCGGAACCTAGGAGGCTCCGGAAGATGAAGGGACATCGGTTCCGGTGTTTCCCGAGGCAGACGCCCGGGAAGAATGTCCGTCCGCCATGAAATTGATGTAATGCGTCCTCCGTCGAGTCATCGTCTGCAAAACCGAAAAAAAATTTATTTTTTAAATTAATTACAATTAATTTTTAATTACGATCCTAAATCTAATAAATTCCGAGCCTAAACTGATTCCCGACCTAAACCGTTTGAATTTCTAAACTATTTAAAATTATTATAATTTTAAGTAATTAAAAAAAATTATTTACCTTTTTTTTTCGTCAAAAGGAGGAGGTGGGAAGGAGGAAGCAGAGAGAGAGGAAGGAGAGATAAGCGACGAAATGAGGAAGAGGTGAGGTCCTATATATAGAATTTATATTCGTCGTAAATTCGACGTAAATATTACGACGAATTTACGACGAATCCGTCGTAAATTCGTCGCAAAGATCCCACCGTACAACAAAGCGAGTAAGACAAACACACGTGGCTGTATCTGGGCTTTGCGACGAGTTTACGACGATACGTGGCTGTATCTGGGCTTTACGACGAGTAAGACAAACACACGTGGCTGTATCTGGGCTTTACGACGATTTTACGACGACTCGTATAAATCAAAAAAATTAAGACGGCTGTGTATCCACTAATCGTCGTAAATTCGTCGTAATGTTACGACGAATTTACGACGAATTATACCAAAACTGATGAAATTCAAAAATTGAAACATCCATAAGGACATACAAGCATGTCTATTCATGATAAATGTGGTCTGTATAACTTTCTAGCATGTTTACATAACTTAATGAAGAATTTAGTAAGATGTAAGATAAATCCATACATCTTGTGTAAATGTATATAACACCTTAAGATTACTTGATAAACACATATATGTCAAATTTTGAATTTTTTTTTTTTTTTTTTTTAGAAAGTTGTTTTACCTTATGAGAAGGTAAGCCATTTCATTCTCCTCATCAAAATCCCCCCTGAACCCCATAAAAGATTGATTATAAGATTTAGGGGTTACATTTCGTCGTATTTTCGATGGTATATTACGACGAATTTACGACGATCACTCCCATTCGTCGTAAATTCGTCGTAATAAAAACCACATTTCTACAAGTTCTTGAACCTTATACTACATACTCTTATATAATACATCAGTTTACTTAGGAAAATGAACCCAAAAACCATTCTGTAAATTGGGAAAGCTAAACCCTATAGGGTTTAGGGTTTGCATATTACGACGAATTTACGACGATTTCTAAATAATCGTCGTAAATTCGTCGTAATAGTCAACATATGTCCAAGTCAACACTTAAACAAATTTTCATCAACATTTAATTAGTCTTCATTAATTGGCTTTAATTTTTCAAAAATTTAAATTTGACAAATGTTACATTGAAACGTTCAAAGCATGCAATTAAATGTCAAAATACTTAATTAGTCTTCATCAACATTTTCCTCGGTGTCGTCATCATCATTGTCATCATCATCACTGCTTGTTTGAAATTCGTCAGCACCTTCTTCAGTTTCGTCCCCATGTAGATCTTCAACTTGTCGATTACGTGGATCAATTAAAAGAACATTTTCTTCAACATCCGGTTCTGTAATGTCGACACAATCATCTTGCTGCATTGGCGGGAGATCTACACCATCAATTATACCCCTTGGAGCAACTTTGACAACCGCCAGCCATGAAATTCCCGTATTCCGAACTCGAGGATATGGAACAAAGGTGACTTGTTCTGTGTTCTGCTTGAGATGCAAGTATAAATGGCTCGAACTTATTGTATCGCCGAGATGCGTTTACATCTACCACTCCAAATTTGTTAATTTGCACTCCACGACCTACCGTAGGATCAAACCAATCACATTTGAATAAAACAGTTTTCATTCTGACTAATCCGGGGTATTCCACTTCAATTATCTCTTTGATGACCCCATAAAAGTCTACTTCACCTCGTACACAAACTCCATAGTTTGTAGTTGCCCGTTGAGTGCCATGACTATAAGTATGAAAAACATAGCCACGTGTGAAATACATAGCTGCAGTAGTTATCTTCGAAATAGGACCTAGGAGCAATTCATGAAACCATACTGCATATGTCATGTCATCATGAAACCATATGCAACTCAATTCTGTTACATATATCGGGTAAGTCCATCCGTGATTTAACGTTGTCTTTGGTTCTTCCTTGGACGTTCAAAATAGTATGCATGATGTTATCGAAAAAATTCTTCTCAATGTGCATAACATCAAGATTATGTCTAAGCAAATGATCTTTCCAGTAAGGCAGATCCCAAAATATACTTTTCTTGTGCCAATTATGATGAACCCCATATCCGTCAGGCATATTCGCAGGAGTGTGCCAATTTCCTCCAAGGGGGACCGTTTCAAGTCCACCCCAATGATCTATTTGCGCTTCAAGCTCTACTCCAGTTAGGTACACTGGTGGAGGGAGACGAACCAATTTGTTCTTTATAAACAAACGCCTATTTCTTCTATATTGATGGTTTGGTGGTAAAAACCGACGGTGGCAATCAAACCAACAGGTTTTCCCATGCGTTGTCCAACCTGATAGCATTCCGTATGCCGGGAAATCGCTTATTGTCCACATAAGCACCGCTCGCATCGTAAAATTTTTACCACTCGAACAGTCATATGTTCGTACTCCAACATGCCACAACTGGTTTAACTCATGTATGAGTGGTTGCAAAAAAACATCAAGGGCCCGCTTCGGGTGATTTGGACCAGGGACTAATATACTTAGAAACAAAAACTCTTTTTCCATGCACATATCTGGAGGAAGGTTATATGGCGTAAGAATCACAGGCCGTAATGAATATTGCCTACCAGACATACCAAATGGACTAAACCCGTCAGTGCAAAGACCAAGATAAACATTTCGCTTAGACCTAGCAAAGTCTGGATGTACGGTGTTAAAATGTTTCCAAGATTTCCCGTCAGACGGGTGAGTCATTTTGCCATCTGTTTGTGAATGTTCCGCATGCCATCTCATCGACGCAGCTGTCCGTTCGGATTGATATAGTCTTTTTAACCTATCAGTGATAGGAAGATACCACATTCGTTGGTAAGGAATCTTCTTACGCCCAGCAATTTGCGGTCTATATCTTGGCTTTTGGCAGAAACGACATTCTTCAAGCTTCTCATCATCTCTCCAAAAAAGCATTCAATTATCAACACAAACATCAATCATCTCAGAAGGCAATCCAAGACTAAAAACCAGCTTCTGAATTTCATAATACGTTTCAGCAGCCAAATTATCATCTGGCAAATACTCTTTAATAAGATCTGCCCAATCGTTCATGCAAACTTCAGATAGATTGTGATCTGTTTTTATTGTCATCATCCGAGCTGCCAATGATAATTTTGATAAACCTTCTCTACATCCCTCGTACAGAGGCTGTTTTGCTGCGTTTAACATATCATAAAAGCGTTTCGCATCTGCATTGGGCTCCTCAACAGTATCAGCATGTGTTTCATGAAATGCATCAGTAATCATTTCATGCATCCTATCATGATCTTCACCCTGAACTTGACTACTTTGATAATCATTGGACGCTTCAAAATCCACATGTTCTTGATGATTACTACTACTCCGTGCAGCCATCTGACCACTACTTTGACCATATTCCTCTCCATGCTGATACCAAATAAAGTATTGGGGCATGAACCCTCTATTCAATAAATGCTGCCAGACAGTGTCAATAAGAATATGTTTCCTATTTTTGCATTTCACACAAGGACAATACATTTTGCCGCTTTCAATTACAGTTTCCAGAAGGCCGGCTTGGTACATGAATATTTCCAATCCGTTTTTGAAGTCTTCAGTCAACGACCCATCACCATTTTTGGGCGTATACATCCACTTTCGTAGATCGTATATAGACATTTCAAAACAAATATTTGACTTTTTGTTTCTGAAATTTGATAGAAATTTCAACTACCAAAAATTTTACTTAAACATTCAAAAACTCAAAAAATTTGTGTCTTTATATGTTTTTTTGGGATGATGGAATAATGAGAGAAGAAAGGGTATATATAGAATTTTTTGTTTGGTTACCAACATATTACCATTGCATATTTACATCAAATTTACGTCGAAATAAAATTTACATAACATTTACATCGATTTTACGTCAATTACTAGATAGAGGACAATTCGTCGTATTATCGATGTAAATTTTACGACAAGATTACGACGAAATAAAATTCGTTCTTTATTCGTCGTAAAATCGTCGTAACATTACGACGATTTTACGAGGGTTATTTTTTACGTCGAATTTACGACGAAATTTTTGATCGTCGTAAAGACGACGTAATGTCGTCGTAAATTTACGACGACTACAAATCGTCGTAAATAATTCGACGGAAAAGCCCCTCTTTCTTGTAGTGAATTTTTTAAAATGGATGTCTCTTCTTCTTCTTCCTCCTCGTCCTAGTCGGATTTACTCCCGGAGCTTATCGACGCTGTATTCCACAGCCTAAACAATGCCAGAAACAACCTTTAAGTACTGTGCCACCGTCTGTTCTTCTTGGAGATATTCTTCTTCCGCAGTCTACAGTCGCAACTATGTTTGTCATCAATTTTTGGTCTGTTTTGTAGTGTGTCGGGCCGAAAATAATAGTCGTCACGAAATATAGACTAAAACCATTCACACACTACGACGTACATAATTATTTCAACATAATGAAATGTCATGCGTGCATTAGGGTATCAGTAAAAACTTATATAATTTTATAGTGAGATCTGCCTTAAAATTTCTGAAAACATTAGTTCTAGAGATATATCACAACCTTGATTTCCTTTCTACTACATACCATGAGCTTTAGGGTTTTAAAAAGGGTGTCTTACAAGTTTAGTAACAGTTCCTAAATCAGTTTGTAGTTAGTATTTTCAAAATTTTGAGATTACAGTGATAATTTTAAAGCTAAAAATTATATATGGTATTTTTACAAATTGTCATTGTTTTTTCGAACATCTATTTTTCTATACAAATTGAAATTGTATAAGGGAACAAAAAGCTCTTTGTTGGTCAAATGGTTTCACGCTTTTTAATAGAATAGCTAGCCCATATGTCAGCCCATTTGATCTAAAATAGCCCATTATGAATGCTGTATTAAAACGCAAGCCTTTTAGGTACGGCTTCTATGTTCTTCCAGCCGTCGGATGATAGACGACCCAGTGATTATCAACCGTTGGATAGAGACCACAAGAATCAGATGCGACCAACAAGAAGTGGTTTTTAGTCTTTTTATTCTCTCCGAGTCTCTCTCAAAATTCCTCAACCTTCCATCGCGCGAATCTCTCTCAAAGGGCTTCGTCTTTCTCGCAGATCGGAGTTTTTGTTTCCGTCGCCGGCTGGGTAATCTAAGATAAAAGGAAGATGTCTGCAACTCAGGAAGAAGACAAGAAGCCCGGAGACCAAGGAGGAGCTCACATCAATCTCAAGGTCAAGGGCCAGGTTTTGTCACTGTGTTCTCTTTCTCACTCTTTTCTGTTTCTCGTAAATTTAGGCCGATTCTTCATCTGCTAGCGTCGATTGTGTGTAGTTACGGTTTTTTCTTCTAGGGTTTTGGGTCTGTCTCGAAATTCAGTGTTGTAGATATAGATTCGGGCTCTATCAGTAACATAGGGAGAAAGCTTATAGGCTTATGTCTAAAAGAATCGTTTAAAAGGTTTTTGGAACTGTGTTAGTTACATTTGATGAATTGGTAAGCTTGTGTATGAGTTGAGTTGTTTACAGAGACAAGTATTGTTTAGTAAGCGTGGCTTTAAGTGGCTCAAATGGAAAATTTAAGAACACAAATTCTTTGAGAGATTGTGATGGTTTGTCATAAGTTGCATCAATCAAGAAGTTGTTGGTACATTCAAAACTTGTGTGTGTGTGTGTATCATGGAGATAGTGATTATCTGTTCATAAATTTACTGCCTGCCTGTAATAGTTTTCAATTTTTTGTTGTGTTTTGTTATGAAAGCTTTTCGTCCTTAGGCATTTGAGTATATGGAGCATTTGTTTCATAAAAGGTTTTCTTTACTATGAAAATTGGTACTGTGGTGATCATTTTTTGTGTTTCTTATTTGAGTATCAATTGTTAGGTATTTTCTGAAGTTGGTGCTTGGTTGTGGTTATAGTGTGCGATTTTCTATGACGG
Organism: Eutrema salsugineum; assembly: GCF_000478725.1. Taxonomy (NCBI): domain Eukaryota; kingdom Viridiplantae; phylum Streptophyta; class Magnoliopsida; order Brassicales; family Brassicaceae; genus Eutrema; species Eutrema salsugineum. The sequence goes on from NW_006256829.1 coordinate 10,547,340, forward strand.
AAAACTTACTGTGATGATTTGAAGTGAATCATTTTCTTCTTGATTGGTGATATACTTAGGATGGAAATGAAGTCTTCTTTAGGATCAAGAGGAGCACTCAGCTGAAGAAGCTGATGAACGCTTACTGCGACCGTCAATCTGTGGATTTCAACTCAATCGCTTTCTTGTTTGATGGGCGTCGTCTCCGCGCTGAACAGACTCCAGATGAGGTCAAAATACTCTCTCTCTCTCTCTCTCTCTCTCTCTCTTTCTAGACTCTTGTCTTGCCCTTTTTCGAATTGTATCAGTTTCTAAACCTTGAACATCCATTTTTACAGCTTGAGATGGAAGATGGAGATGAGATCGATGCAATGCTCCATCAGACCGGTGGTGTTACAAATGGCCTGTGTCTGTTCTGCTTTTAGTGGTCTTTTATGGTTTCGATAAGACGGTGTGATACTTAACAGAGTTCTCGATAAAGACGGTGTGTTATTATTGGATCCTATAATATTAATGGGCTTTTTGTTAATGGGATTTTCACAACTGATTAAAGAAGTGTAGTAGTAGCTTAAACTAAAAGCAACTCTGGTAACCAACAAGGAAATTTCTCCATACGTTTTTACTTGAAGCCCAAGTTTCACGTGGCTTCATAAAACGCACTTTCTTCTCGTTTTACAAGCTTTTACCGTTTTTTCTCTGTGCCCTAATAAGTTAGTTAATAATGGAGGCCTCTCCTTCTTCCTCCTCTTCTTGGAGATATTCTTCTTCCGCCGTCTACAGTCGCAACTTCGTTCCTTTTCTCTTTGTTTCTCATCCCTCTCCCGACGAAGAAACTCGATTCTCCGATCAGTTTAGGATTCTGTCTCCGGGAAAATTGGACTTCTCAGGGAATAACCAGAGATGGGTTGTTTGCGGTGGCACGCGAGGGTTTTTGTTAACTGTCAATCTTTCTTTCCCGTTTGAGGTAATTTTACAGAACCCTTTTACCAACACCGTTGTTTCTCTGCCACCATTGATATCTTTCGAGGACGTTCAACGGTTGCTTCAACCCCAAGCAATCTTTCTTGACCCTGAAACCCTAAAGAACTTTGTCAAGAAAGCAGTCTCTTCGACTAGTTTATTAGATCCTGATTGTGTCGTGCTCGTGATCTACAACACCGTTGGGAAACTAGCCTTCTGCAGACGCGGAGATAAACAGTGGACTGATTTGGAGTCTGGTCACGTTGCTTCTTCTGTTGACGACATTGTGTTCTGCAATGGCGTCTTCTTCGCCATCGACAGGATTGGAGGGATATATCACTGCGAGCTTAACCCTAACAATCCAAAGGCTATTCCTTTATGCAGTGCCTCGCCGTTTCGTCACGACCCTTGTAAGAAGTTTTTTGCAGAGTCGGATTACGGCGAGCTCTGGGTGGTTTTAAAGAAGCTAGAGCTTGACGACGATTCTGATTTCACAACCTATTTCGAGATTTACGAGTTCTGTTCAGAGACGAAAGAGTGGACGATGGTGAGAAGCTTGAGAGGAAAAGCTTTGTTCTTGAGCCCTCAAGGTAGATGTATAGCGGTTTTAGCAGGTGAAACCGGATCTAAAAGATTCATCAAAGACAATTCCGTTTATTTCGTCGATGGAAACGAAGAAGGGTCGCTGAATCTGGGCGTTTTTGAATGGGAGAGTAAGCAAATCAAGAAGCTTTACCAGCCAAGATCTTGGAATTGTCATATGTTTTGGGTCACACCTACAGATGTTCTTCGACGATAAACGAATTTTGTATTCTTGTATACATACATTAATTACATTTGTCATAAGAGATTTTTGTTTTTGTAACAAAAAAATTCAGCATCTATTGTCTTCTCAATACATACTTTCATAAATTGAAAGGTAGCTTTTGGTCAAAACTATTTGTCAAAAAGTAGTTCTTACTAACCAATCTAGGACTAACAGAGAACCGAAATTCCTCCCGAATCTTTGAAACACAAGAAAAGTAACCGAACGGATGGATTTGAGATTGACAAAATGAGAGCAAACATACACAAGGATCCAATGTATAGAAAAACATGAGTCACCAAATTCAATGACACCAACATTTCTTATCGCGTCTAGACTACTTATGACTTCCCTGACACCTTACCAGGGTCTTAATTTAAGGCGATTACAAATGCAACTGGATCTTATCAAAGTGACGGTCTGTGTAAATACTCAAGACATGGTGGATGAAGCTGTTGCAGGGCTTGAATGGCTGACAACAAGTGGCGGACGCAGAGCATTGTGTTTGGCTTCTGCTTCTTTGCGAGCTTTGTACATCTCCTCTGTTTCAACAACAACCATCCTTTTAACCTGCGCAGAGGGTATCACCAAGAAAATCACGTTTTACGTCAACATCATGCTTGAGAGAGGAATATGACATATGACAAATGAGAATAGACAAAAAATAAAAAAAAACATAACAGAACCTGTTGAATCATTCCTCTAACGGATGAAGTGTTTGAGTGCAAAACAGTGCGATGGCATCTGCGAAGTCCCATGGCCTCAAGTGTTCGCCTGTGAAGCTTCCTGGTTCCAGGGAGACCTCTCACTAAGGTTATGTACAAACTCTTGCTCCATTCAATGGGCACTTGTGCTTTAAATGCTCTAAATCCACTCATCGTTTTCTTGTCTCCCTTCTAACTAAGGCTCTCTCTGTAACATGGGAAATCATCACAAACATATAAAAAATTTACGACATAGAAAGACAAAAGATAGATCACAGAATCATACACTCAACTTCTCCAAATTAAATAAGCAGCTTCAATTTCCAAAAAAGGTTTAAATCAAACTGCTGCACGAAAATTGGGTCTTGAGAATTTCGTTTTTGTCGAGTGTGCTAGCTTCTTGAATGATCACATACACAGATTATTTCAACAGCAAAAACAAAGCTATACCACAGACACATGAACTCAACTTCCCCGAAATTAAAACCGTTTATTATTTAGTTCACCGAGCTGAATCAATCAAGCAGCTTCGTTTGTAACACAGAGATTGAATCAAACTAGAGCAAAAATTGGAGTTTTAACAGATCAAAACCAAACACTGATTCCCAAAAAATATACAAAAAAAAAACCAATCACCGTAGAAATGTAAGCCTACCCAAGCGGATACAGTAAACGTACGCATTATCAACATGAATTCCATCGAGGGATCAGAAAACAGAATTCAGAGTCAAAATCACGAATCACGAATCATGAACCACGAATTAAAACAAAATCAAATCGATCACGACAAAGAGATAAGAGGAGTGGGATAACGCGTGGTAAAAAAAGTGAAACCAGAGACTTTTTGTTCGAATCGGAATCAGATTAAGAGATACCTGGAGGAAACAGAGGCGGCACGTCCGGTGAAAGAAGTCGTCGGAAAATCTGAGCTTCGAGGGTTTTAGGCTTTTAGCTGGTTAAACCAAGATCCTTTTTGGGCTTTATCTGGGCCCTTTAAAGATCATTAGTAGATTGAAGATCAAGGCCACTTTTTTAATACACGTTAAGTAAAGCCTAAAACCATCGAAGCTCGTGTTTGATGATATCTTAAAAGGAAAAGCACCGCAAGTGAATTTTTCTGTCAATGGACAGGAATACGGTCTGGCATACTATCTAACCGATGATATCTATCTTAATCGATGATATCTATCCAATCATCCAATCAATTCCACTTCCCCAGAGCAAAAAAGCATCTGCATTTGCAGAACGTCAAGAGGCTGCCCGAAAAGATGTTGAGCGTACTTTTGGTGTATTGCAATCTCGATTTGCAATTGTTAGAAATCCGGCTCTTTTTTGGGATAAAGATAAAATAGGTAAAATTATGAGAGCTTGTATCATACTCCATAATATGATAGTTGAAGACGAACGAGAAACACACACTCATTATAATGTAGTAGAAGAATTTCAACTAGGGGAGGGAACTAGCAGTTCACCGATAGATCGCTCGTACTCGACAACTATGGCAACAAATGTTGAAAATATGTTGGATACTCGGAGGAGAGTTCGTTCCAATGAAGTACATGAACAATTGCAAGAAGATTTAATGGAGCATATATGGCAGAAATTTGGTCATTTGTATGTTTAGTTTCTATAAATGTTTTATGTTAATTTGTATGTTTAGTTTCTATAAATTTAAATGTATGTTTTCTTAAGTTTTAATCAAATCAGTTTTTAAACAGTTATGATTTATTTTAATTTGGTAAAAAATTCCTTTTTTTTTAGCCCATATCAGTCTCTCCATTGCACGGGTCAAACACGAAGTCTCTAAAATGGGTTTCTAAACTCACTTTTTCCACAGAAACTAATTTAATATTGCTCTGAAGACCCTCATGGGTCTCTCCCATTGAGGTTGCTCTTAACTTACTCCCTATGTTCATTTTTTTACACACAAGGGCATTTACTAATCCTCTACATTTGGAGATAGTTTTGAAATATTGTTTTCAGTGCCAACGTGTGTAAAAACAAGAAACGTTTTTATTCACTAAAACATGAACATTGTATTTGTAAAATTGTTTTACTTGATAAAGGCTTGTGGACCTTGTTTTATACCGGTCTACATACATTCTTTTCTTAGATGAAAGAAAGCTCATTATGTGATTGTTGCTTATCAAACTGTTCCTTTCTTTCTTGTCAAAATATCACACAACATTCGTTTTCCAAACTCAATGGGTTATAATTATGAAGAGTGTGAATGTTTTACTAAATACTTTAACTAGAAATATGATAGAAATCAGGAATTTTTATTTTTTTTTGTTTAAGTGACTGAAATGAATTACGAGATGAGATTAATCCATATGTTGCTTTGCAAAATAGTGATTATGCGGCAAAATAAGTTTGAGTTGTATTGTTTTATGCACTAAACATGAACATAGTATTTGCATATTCTTTAACTCGATAAAGTCTAAGAGAACAGATTGCTTGCTAGGAGAAAAACAAAATCTAACTAAGAGAACAGATTGCTTGCTGGGAGAAAAACAAAATCTAACCAACTTCGATCACACAAACGTGTGAATGGTGTTTTGCACTCCTAACTTACTTTTTTCGTAGCTATTTTTTTCTTTTTTAACTACTTAAGAGCAAAACCTTAAAATGGCGGCGATGGAGATGGCGTGTGTACGGTGTTGTTCAATCTCGAAGAAGGTTTATAAATATCCATGGTCATTGCAAACATATGACTTTATGCAGAGATTGTGGCAGATCCATGGTCATGGAAAAGGAGACATGTCATAAGTGCAGAACCTCATTCACACGTTTGATCAAGGTTGGTTAAATTTTGTTTTTTTTTTCTCAGCAATTTGTTTTTTAATTTTTTGAATTCTTTTATCTCTTTAGATTCTGTGAACTTTAAGCTGCATTACTCTATTTTTTTTGTGGTTATTATTCCGACTATCTCTTCATTTTTATTTTACGGTAGTTTAGAAACCGTAAAGTATTTCCACCATAAATTTTTATATTTTTTTCTCTTTTTTATTCATAAAGCCCACGAAACTCAAATCCGAATAGATTTTACCTTTTGCAATAGCTCTCGGCTTGCTCTTTTCTTCTCCAACTTCTTTTCTCTCTTCGTTACTGTTTTTTAACTTGAGTAACAAACTAAAATTCTTCTAAGTTTTTTGTCCCTCCCAGCTTGGTTGTTTCTATTTAGTTTGAGTTTCTAATCGTAGTTAATTGTACATTTTAGTTGTCGGTCTTTTCTACTTCTTTGTTATCTATGTAATCTATTGTTCAAAATTTAAAAATCAGTAATAATCTTAACGTGCGTACCAAAAAAAAATCTAAACAAGCAGATGATTGACGAAAAGAAAACGCAACATTTCTTCTATCCATAAGGACCATACTATATTATTACATGCACACATATACTTGTTTGTTTTTAAAAAAAACACCACATGCACTGATGCACACATATACTGATCTCCATTTTACAATGATACATGCCTTCATCATGCTCCTTAAGACGTGTTGATAGGCAAACCATCCTTGTCAGTAACCTTCTTGTGATAGTCTCTACCCTCTTCCTTCTCACAAAACTCCTCTTTCACTTTCTCCATCTTCGCCTCAGTATCACCGGAGGCGCTGACCGCCGCCACCGCTCCGTCGTAAGCCTTCTCCACCGTCTGGCTAGCAACACCTTGTCTCGTGAACTCCTCAGCCGTCGAAGGAGCTCTTCCTTCTTCCCTTCCTCCACTCGCACTTCCTCTCTACATGTTACAGAAAACCCCACCCCACAATTTAATCTAATACATATATGTTGTTAAATTAGTTATTTCATGAAAATAAACAGAGGCTAATTTAGAATATACCTTAAGGTAAAGAGAGTAAATACATGATCTTATATTAGCCTTGGAGATTAGTTTTGGGTTCACATAATTTACCAACATATTTTATCTTTCTTCGGAAGTCTCTCTCTTTTAAACTTGGATTAGATCAAACCATAGATGAAGCTTTGTCTCTCCTACTTATAGTATGATGATGTCTCATCAACGGGGTTATGATTATGATGCCACGTGCGTGAGTTACGTGTGTTAATTTCATGGGCCGTAATCGTTTAATCTTAATGGGCTTTTGGATCGATCCCGCACACATAAACTCATCTGTGGTTAGAGTAGAGAAAAACAGAACCAAACAAATTTTGTAAACAGAACCAAACATAGCAGATATATTTTGTCCGCTCGAGGAACACCTCTTTCGACACAGAAGCACAAATCCAACCGTCAATATATAAAAAAAGTCAACGTATCGTCGTTGACTGACATCGGTCTCTTTGCTGCTCTGCTCTAGGGTTCTACTATCGGTCTCTGACATTGCCGGGATGGAGGCGAGCAGTGAAATCATCCGTGAATTGGAAGAGTTAAAGCTCAAGAAGGCGGAGATCGAGCACCGTATATCGTCTCTCAAAGCCAAGCTCCAGGAGACGGCGGCGGCGGCCGAACGATGCGACGCCGTATCTAACGGTTACTCTTATCCAATGGCGGCGGCGGCGATTGAACACGGGCTTGGACACGGCCTGTCTCCTGATCAGATTTACCGCTACAGTCGCCAGTTGTTACTCCCTTCGTTTGGTGTTGAAGGTAACTCTGCTCAAACTGCAATGACCAAAAACTCTTTGTTACGTTCTAGTTTCTGTTTTTGAAAGTTCAAATTTTAGCCAATAGGAAGAAAATGGAGATGGATGGTTCTGTTTTTTGAATTGATGAGAAGAAGTCAGCTCTCTAGCTAGTGATGACGCAGCTGAAAGTTGAAAACTTTCTTTTGTTTCCCATGACTTTTGAATTTTTCAGAGATATATTTACCCTGAAGCTTAGTTTTAAGACGAATCTGGTTTGCTTGTTTACTTTGCTAATGTCTTTCTCAAATCAATCTTTGTTGACATGTTCTGTTCTATGTGCGTGTATGGTTTTAGGGCAGGCAAGTCTCTTAAAGTCTTCGGTATTAGTCATCGGAGCTGGAGGGCTAGGCTCACCTGCATTATTGTATCTCGCAGCTTGTGGTGTTGGTATGGTTTCAGACTCTTATCTCAAATCTATCTAACATATATATCAATAGCATACCTTACATTCTCTTGATTATGATATGCTGCTCATCTTTTTCGATTGTATTCTCTTAGGACGATTGGGTATTATCGATCATGATGTTGTAGAACTCAACAATATGCACAGGCAGGTACGACTTTGAAAAAACCTCTCCTCTGGCAGCTCTGAACAAAAGATACTAGCATTTACTGATGTCTTTCTCTTTTGGGGTTTTTTTACAAATCCAGATAATACACACTGAAGCATTTATTGGTCACCCCAAAGTGAAATCTGCTGCTGCTGCTTGTCGCTCGTAATTCATACTCCCTTGGGATTGATTCTGCTTTAGTGTAGTATTGTCATAGTCTGAGTCTCTCAACAGGGAGTTATGCTCTACTCATTTGGTCTAATCACTGTGTCGTTTTACTTTTATCTCCAGAATAAACTCGACAATCAAGATTGATGAATATTTGGAAGCTCTCCGGACGTCAAATGCTTTGGAAATCCTCAGCCAGTATCCTTAGATATGTAATCATTGCTATAGGAAGTCTCAGTTTTCTCTATCTCTCCATTAGCCTCCTCAAGTAAAGTATTGAATGGTTATTTGTTTCCATAACTGCCTAAATTTAGATATGATATCATAGTAGATGCAACGGACAATCCTCCAAGCCGTTACATGATCAGCGATTGTTGTGTCCTTTTAGGAAAGGTGAAGCGTCTTATGAACACTCTTTTTTTCTTTCTATGTTTTGTTCATTGTCATAGTCAGAAGCATTGACGCGTGTTTTGTATACAGCCTTTGGTATCAGGTGCTGCGCTTGGAATGGAGGGGCAGGTATGTTATTATATTGCAAACGAAATGATCCTGTTACTCCTTACATAGATATTAAGCTACTTATTAAAGGCTTAGTTTATATTTTGATTATTTTTTTTGGGTATTCAAGCTTACGGTCTATAATCACAAAGGAGGCCCGTGTTATCGATGTCTATTTCCAACTCCTCCACCGACAACAGCTTGCCAAAGATGTTCTGATAGTGGAGTTCTTGGAGTAGGTACATGAATGGCGGTTCTTTCTTTTCTACAAGTCTCCACAATTTCTTCATTCTTTCTTGAAAAGGAATTATTATTTTTTTTTTTGTTTCACAGTTCCGGGTGTTATTGGTTGTCTACAAGCGCTAGAGACGGTTAAACTCGCAAGCATGGTGGGAGAACCACTCACTGAACGGATGCTTCTTTTTGACGCTTTATCAGCAAGGATCCGGATTGTAAAGTTTTACTTAATTTCCATTCTCTTCCTCATTAAAAACTCCATCTATGGTAATATTAATGACGTCTAGTGTCTGCACAGGTCAAGATCAGAGGCAAATCGTCTCTCTGCACAGTCTGTGGAGACAATTCATCTTTCAATAAGCAGCAGTTCAAGGATTTTGACTATGAGGACTTCACCCAATTTCCTTTATCTGCGGTATCTGTTCTCTGTTTCTTTCTTTTTCACGCACCCATCATTTTGTTTTCCATAACAGTCTCATATATGTTTTTACCTGCATTTATTTGATCACAGGGCCCGTTGAACCTACTTCCCACAGAATCAAGAATCAGCAGCAAGGAGTTCAAAGAAATCCTACAAAAGAAGGAACCACATGTTCTTCTCGATGTTCGACCTTGTCATCACTACAAGATTGTTTCTCTCCCGGATTCACTCAACATCCCTCTAGCAAACTTGGAGGCTAGGTTAAACGAGCTTTCTTCAGCTCTGAAAGAAAAGGAAGATGGCCATGTCAACACCGGTTCTTGCACAAATCCGAGCCTCTACGTTGTTTGCAGGCGCGGGAATGATTCACAGAGAGCTGTTCAGTATCTTCGTGAATCGGGTTTCGATTCAGCTAAGGATATAATTGGAGGACTGGAGGCTTGGGCAGCCGATGTCAACCCCAACTTCCCCACCTATTAGTAGAAAACATGCATCACTAGTTTTGTCATGTAAACCTTGTGTGTTAACATGGTGAGTTTTTTAGATGTTATGATTACTTGTAGTTTGATTCGATCATAAGAACATAATAAGTTTGTATTGATGTTATGATACCTTTGATTCAATCTTTATGGATGATACTAAATTAGTTCCAATTTTCATAGAGCAATTAATACACATGGCCAAGAAGGGAACAAGATAAGCCTTTTATTGACGAAAACAGCGAGACTTGAGAACTGTGAAAATCAATCATGAGAAGCAGAGCAAGATTCATAGAGCTGCCTTGTGTAAAACGAAAATGAATAAAGCATTTTTCAGACTGGTTTTGGAGGAAAGGGACAAGAGTTGGGATTACAAGTTACTACTTCTTCTGGTTGTCGTTGTTATTCTCTTGGACAGCTTCTTCGTCTTGCAAGTTAAACCTACGCTTGAACTTGGCAATCTGACCAATGCTTTGAGCCATTTGACGCTTAGCTCCAAAGTGATAGACTTTGCCAACATGTTGGATTCTTGTCATCATCACGTGCATCAATCTACCGCTCTGTGTCACATAAGAGATCCATTGCATCTGTGGGTGCACTCCCTTCTTCATTGTTCAACAACTCTACAAAAACCAAAAAACAACCAGCCCTTAAAAGCACTCAAGGAATCAAATGAACATTGTTGAGGCTTAACAAAGATTCATGAACCAAGCAGAAATGTAATCAGAAGGTGTTGGTCACTAAGCTATTCATCTCAATTTCATGATTTACCCTACAAAATCGGCTTAACGAGGATCCGATATCTCTACCCTATAGGCACAGAAATGCAACAAAAAAGGATTTTTAAATTGGATACAAATCTCTATAGTGATAAGCTGCTGATTTCTTATTTGCATTTTATCGAACACCTTCGACGCCTGTGCTTATTCAGTAAATTAGACGCAAATTCTCGACGGCTTTAAACCCACCACAACTCAGAAAACAGAATTACGGTTTTTCGCCATCGAGATCAGTGGTTTAGCCTAAATCGAACGGGCATCTAAAGAAATGAAAAAAACAAACTTCTGGAGAACGAGGAACAACTAGAGAAATGAAAATTTGAAAATTCTACCCAGAATGATGATGAAGGAAAAATGTATATATATAGAGAGAGAGGTTAAGAAGCGCTTACGCGAGTAAAGGTATAAGCTTATAGTGTTAATGGAGTTCTTCTACCTCCGTGAATGGTGATGCAGAGGTTAGCTCTTGCTTCTTTGCTTCACCACTCCAACAGATCCGATTTAGGGCCAAAAGAAAAGGCTCCGAGACCTTCTTATTCGTTCAGAGAGTTTGAATGTAACCTCATAAACTCTGATTTACGGAATTTAATGGGAGATTTTGATTTAAAAAGTTGTCATTTCATGTTAACGAAACTTTTCAATTTGGAATTCTTTTTCGAGTTTCATTTAAGTAGAAAAGAGTTTGCAAATGTTAAACATCATAAACCAACAAAAGTTACAAACTTCAAACACAAGTTTGCATATATATTATTATTATTATTAGTTTTAAAGAAGCTTTTAGAAGCCCCATTCAATTAGATACAGCCTCTTCTTTCACTGAAGGACAACACTGTGCTCTTATGAAGCCACCATCCATGGAACTCTGCTCTTCAAGCTCTTCTTCTTCACCACTAAAACCCATTGCTTCAAAGATCATAGTGTTAACTTCTTTGAACCTCTCCTCTGATAAAGATACTTCAGCGAGAAGACTCCATGCTTTCTCCTCTGAAGCTCCTTGGTAATCTTCTTTCCTCTTCAACACCATGTGACCACTCATCTCCCAAACCGCTGGATTCACTTGCGTATCCAACAGCTTCGAGCTCACTTCCCCTAAAGCCTGTTTCTCTGCGTAACACTGCAATTCAACACAACAACAAAAACATAATCGTTAAAAGGGATCAAAATCAATTGAGTATTTTCTTTGTTTTTTGTTTTGAAGTTTTAACCTGAGGAAGAAGGAAGATTTGTTTCCCAGAATCTGAGATGAGAATGTTGAAAGGAATGTTGTTGTTCTGAAGACAAACGGATGCGTTTGCTACAGTATCAGACAGATCTTTAATGGAGCTTCCACCTTCAAAGAGAAGACCTCTCACAGGATACTTCAAGAGTTTCGAGATTTTGACGCAGTCATTTGTGGTAGTGATCTTCAAGGAAGGAGCTTTCTCGATTGGGAATGGCATTGCCAAGTAGTAAGCCTGTTCCAAGAAAGACACAAAATCTCCATTAGAATCAAAATCACATACAAGGGTAACCATTAAGATTTCAGAATTCATAACCAAACTAGTTTTCTTTACCTGAAAGTGAAGATGGTTGATGGTAGCAAATGCACCTAAACTATTGTATCCAAGTCGGAAATACGAATTAGCGGCTACAGTCGCCATTTGAATAGCAAGCAAAAGGCTTTTGTGATCAATCCTTTGAGGCAAGCAATCAAGAACACAAGGAATCAGCAACACATGTCCATACTCAATTGGACTCACCTATTCATAAAAGAATTTTGAGTTCAATGTTTAGCTAACTAATTAGCAAAAAAAAGAAAGACACTCTCCTAATAGCAAAAAAATTCCTTACATTGATTGCAACGACGCTTGGAGAATTGTCCGCGTCTAGAGGCATGTTGGGGAAGAACTGGATTTCTCTATCGTCGTCATCATCGGTAGCTTCAAACTGGAAAAGCAACTCTTCTTGACCAACTTTAGTGAAATTGAATTTGTTTCCATCAAATGGTTGAAGAACTTTATCAACACGGAACTCGGTTGGTCTCTTCTTGAGATGACGACCTTCGTTTAGCTGCGCGATAAAACCGTACTTCCCCGGTATAACCTATTAGTACCAAATTTACCAGTAAAACCATCAAACATCAACAATGTGAACACAGAAACTTGATTCCTCAGAGCTCAAGTAAACGTCAACAATGTGAAAACAGAAACTTGATTCTTCAGAGCTCAAGTAAACGTCAACAATGTGAAAACAAAAACTTGATTCTTCAGAGCTCAAGTAAACAACAACAATGTGAAACAGAAACTTGATTCTTCAGAGCTCAAGTAAACGTCAACAATGTGAAAACAGAAACTTGATTCTTCAGAGCTCAAGTAAACAAGTGAAACTGAAACTTGATTCTCCAGCTTAAGCAAACATATCAAAAGACTTGAGCTTCAAAGTAAATCAATGAACCATAAAGTAAAGAGATGATTTACCTTGGTTTCACAGGCGGTAACATCATAACGAAAGAGTCCTCTTTGAAACCGATCTTCCCACTAGAAAACATCAAGAATTTGATACAATACTAAGACTTGTAATCAAGCAACAGGAATCAATTACCAAATTTGAAGTTTTTAGTTACACTACCTCTCCAAGAACTAGAGAATCTAGGAATGCCACCGGAGATTCCGCTTTTTCTCCGACGGATTTATCCACATTGTTGCATGTATACAAAGGAAGTCTTGCCCCTGAAACAAAAACAAAGGTCAGAGATTCGTTAAACAAACGATGAACTCAAATCCAAATTCAAACAAAAGAAGAATTTTTTCAGCTCTAAACAAAATATACCATTGATGCAACACTTGCTCAGGCAATTCCGACCACACCCGCCGCCTTCTTCCGCCGTCTCGTCTTTCTGGTAATTAGACACGACGGTGGGAACCCTTTTGATCTTCAACAACATTTTTTTCGAAAAGAGCAAAAAACAAAACCCCTCCCGAGATGATATACAGATTAAGAAACTAAAAAGACCTAATTAAAAAATGGAAAAGAGATCAATGGTGATAAAGGAACCGCCTCCGGCGAGGAAGAGGAGATCGGAAGGACTGCCGCCTTCAGACGGCAGAGCTCCACGTCCTCCGTGCGGCGAAGTGTTAGTTACGATTAAGCAACCCTTGCGTTGGACATGAGAGCTCAAAGGCCGTGAGTATATCCCGTGTATAGCCGTGGTTACCCCCGGAATTCACACAGATTTCGCCGGAGAAGAAGAGAAAAAACAAAATCGAGGAATTTCACTGTAAGGATAGGTTTTTCGATGTGGGTTTCATCATTCTTTGAGATTCGAAATAGATGGTAGATAGATGAGTGATCCAGAAAAGAGAGCGAGATTCACGTGTTATGTGTGTTAGAAAGAGATTTGAGGTCGAGATTCGAACGTGTGGGTTTTGTGAGGAAGATAGATGATAAAACACTTACTTACCGGGTTTTATCTTCTGGGGTTTTTGACCCGATTGTTACTTTCCGGATTGACCCGCTGACTCTCATCCACCGGGAGCCGCCGTTTAAGGAGTCGGTTTCAAATTTATTGACTTTTACCGTGACGTCATCTATTTGGATTTGGCCTAATAAATTTCTTCTCACGTGTATATTTATTTCTTCACCTAATACTAATAAAATTTGTATTTTTATATACCTTTTGACTTTCTTCGGTGTGTCAAAATTTTCAATTATATTTAGAGATCAGTTTTTACATTTTCATATTTCGCCTATCAGTTCTTACATTTTACCCCATATCATATCTAATTTTATGTACTTTTTAATGTATATATCGATATATCTCGAAAGTGGCTAAGGGAAAAGAGATTTTATTTTATTTTATATATTTATACGTATAAAAACATTATTTTGGAGTGTCACACTCTTATATAAAACTTATCAAACACAGCAGTATAGTACTGGAAACGAGGATGTTCCAGTTTATTCGTAGACATTAAAAATAGAAAAATAATCTCTTTATATATACCCCTCAAAACATTATGGGAATCCAAAAATACACACAACACCTTCATTAATTATCAAGTAAATAATTAATTGGACCGACCTTTTTTTAATTAGCGTCCATGTAAATAAATCATCCGTATATAATTTAAATAAGTTTTTTTTGTTTTTTTTTTTTTAGAAAACGTTGGCGTGAATGAAATGATTGATTCATCACGCGTAGTTACAGAGACCGTAGACGCAGAACTCGCCAAGATCGCAACGATGGTTACACTCACCGCAATGGCGTTTATCGTAAGCCACGTAAACGCACTGACCACGACAACACGTTTGCCCGAACTTGCATTTGTTCTTACACGCACCGCAGTTTTTGTCGTCGGTTGATAAATCCATACATTTGTTGTTGCAACAAGCCATTGTAGCGTTTGCTCCGGTGCTGTAGTAGCTGCTGCTGCAGATCTCTGGGTCCTTGTGGCAATGGTCAGCTGCGTTTGGGTTACGAGCCTTTGGCCCTTGACCCTGGTCGACTTTTTCTGCCAAGAATCGACTCGGTCTTATCTTAACCGCTCCTGGAGGTGTAACATCTTTGAAAGGATCTTCGAGAGCGAATGTTGCGGTTGTGGTGGTGGTTTTGGTGGTTGTGGTTGTGATGATGGCGATTGTGATTGCGGTTGTTAATGCAATTGTCACGAGTAGCTTAATCATGAATTGAGCCATTTTGCTCTTGATCTTTGTAGAAGTGTGTTTTTGTGAGTCAATACACTAGAGCTCGAGAGATAGCTAGATAGCTAGAGAGATAGTTCTTTCTTTATCTCCTCCTTCTTCTTCTTCTTCTTCTTCTTCTTCTTCTTCTTTGTTTATGTGAATGTAGAGAGGGGAAGAGATTTGGAGGGAGAGAGAGAGAGAATGTGTTGTGAGAAAGGAGAGGGTGGACTTAGGGTTTATAGTTGTGATCGAGACGAGTTGACGCGTGAGATGTGGTGAAAAGGTAAATCAAGGTTTCAAGCGATCGCTCTTTTTCTTTTTCCGGAAGGGGCGTTTTATTATTTTATTTTCATTTCAGTTGTATACTATTTTTATGGGCATGTACATGCACATGTTTATTTGCTTACGTTGAGGTACACATACGCGTTTATAATAGAAATTAGAAGGGCTTACTTCTTGGAGCAACAACTTGTATGTAATATATGAAATCAAAACATACAGAGTATAATGTAGCCCTGTAATATACTGGTATAAAACGATAATTGAAATATTGTTGATTTGATTTGTGGTGAAGTATTTGAATTCATTGTAAAATCATCGGTTTGCAACGTTACATTTTTATAATTCGTGGTATTGATATACCAATACCATGTTGATCAGTGTTTTTACTTCTATTCTATAATGGTTCTCCGAATTAATCAAGTCAGAAATACAACTTTTTGATTGGTCAAATAAAGAAACAAAAACAATTAAACTTTTGAAATATATAATGCGAACATATACAAAATAAGAAGAAAAGGTATTATATCGATAGCTCTACAAAAATAGAAAGTGATGCGTGACGAACCATGACTGAATCCATCGCCTCGCCTCATGGGCCGGTCTGAGACGATTAAGGCGAGATGCGTGGAGAAGCAAAGGCGTCCATTTTTTCATACTTTTTTTATTTTTATTTGTAAAGTTACTTCTTGATTTATATTTCTAAATAAATGAAGGAAATTGAAGCTATACATAGACACTTGCTTTAACTTGAATTCTAAATTTCGACCCGCATACGCCCAATCAACCACGAATATATATTTCTAGAATAATGAAAGGCCATTTTTGACATTGTAAATTGGAACAATAAAATATTTAACGAAGATTACGTAAGCCAAAATCTTAGAAAATACAAAAGTTTTTATCTTGAGAAGTATGAGCGAGCTTGGTAAGGTTAAGTTTTCATCAATCATCACTACCAGCCTTCTGTATAGATCAGTCAAATAGATTTGATGAGTAAAAAAATGATCTAATGTGTGACAACTTAGAGTAATTATTGTAACATATATATGAGACAAGTTAAGTACATATCATTAAAACTATATTTTTCTTATATATAAATGATCTTAAATCAAATTAAATCCAGATTAGTCTTTGGAGTGGATTATGTTACTAAGTTAAAACTGAACACTTAGGAAGCATCCAATCGATGCAATGATCAAATGTATGCAGAGTGGAATCTCATTCGTGATGTCCGTTAATATGATAATGGCCATTAAAGTAGTATAACTTGGTTTAAATATTATAATCAAATGTATGCAGAGTGGAATCTCATGTGTGATGTCCGTCAATATGATAATTACTAGATATTCTTGAAACAATTATTTTAAATATTAATTATCATATTGAAAGTTGAATAACAACATAGTAATTATACTAGTAATATAAATGCGAACCGAGATCAACTGGTAAACCTAACTAGTGAATCGTGAATACATCGAACTATATGGAAGAAAAATCTTGACTAATTAACTGGTCAAAGACGTCCACAAAATTAGATTCAGTGTTTGTTTATAGTTCAAGAAAGCTGTGGAGAGAGGTCAACGCTTTGCTCCAATTTGTGAAACAATGTACGAACTTTACGTCACAAAAGTCAATACCATTCCCTTGTTGCGTATTGGTCATTTTCCTGGCCATACGATAATCTACTGTTTCTCTACGATATCTTTCTGTTGCATTAACTATTAAGCCACGCGCAAACTTCCTTTTACATTAAATAAACTACTATCAATTGATTGATGCACACTAATTTGGAATGATTAGTTGTATATTATCTGTTATTGAAACTTGTGAAAACAATGTGTGATGTAGGCTGTTCAAACAATAGATTTCATTTTACTACTTGCCTTATCAATTCACATAAAGGCCTAAAGGGAATATTTTTTAATAGAGAATTCCCTTTCTGTTATTCATTTTTTACCCTTCAAAATATGATACAAATTTTATTGCAAATTTGCAAGTGACCACAAGTTCGTGTCCATTGGTCAGGCTTCAACCGGATTAAGCCGGTCGGGTTCTATGCTTTGCTTCAGTTACACACTTAAAATATTCTTTCTTCTTCCTCATCAACTAAAGCTAATAAGCTATGTTATGTACATGCTAGATCAACATACCATATTCTAAATATAAACGGATCGTTTAAATGGTGACATTTCTCCAGGTTTTGAAATTTTCATCCAAAATAGTTAGCGAATCATTCTTTTGGAACTCAAACAACTTAAACACAAATTAGTTATTAGTCTATGGTAGAATCATAGACATAGTCTCACATATTCAAAGAACAAATAAAAGACCAGATAAATATGATATATCGAAACTAACTTTTTTCAGTCATAGTCGCCGGGTGGCTTACTAAGTTAATGCATTGGAGAGACCTGAAATTAAGATTCCGGGCAAAATATATAAACTTTATTTAGGATGGGGCAAAACACAAAGAAAAAATCTAAGCTTATCTTTAGTTTATTTAGTTTGGTCTTCTTAACTAAGTGGACATGTTAGTTCTTTGCCTGTGTATCTAAGTCCTAATTAACTTTCCTTTTTTTGGTTTTAAAGTCTTATTTAAGTTGCGGTTAATGTTTGTTGTATCTTCTAATTATCACAACAATCAAGTTGCTGCATGGAGTTAAGTTTATTGGAATTGAAATAACCAGATATTTGAAGAAGAAGAGAATGACCAGATAGATTTTTACTGGGGTATATAACTAATATAATATTTTCACTCTGGGTGGTTATGCAATAGAGATAAGATTATGGGGCAGAAATATAAAGCTTTGGTTAGTACGGGGTCGAAAACACAAAAAGCAAAGTTTATGGTTCCGCTCTGAGAAAGAATGCACACCGTTTTGGGTTTTCCTTTTCCCAGACTGCACGTCGGTCTATAATTGAAACAAAAACGTTTTCTTTCCTCGGAAACGGCAATAAAAATAAAAAGTCGATAAAACGACGTCATTTCAATGAGCAGATCTCTTTCGAAGTTACCACGAATCCATCTATTGGCTCAATAGTCTGAAACATCCGATTCCAATTTCACAGACCCTAAGCTCTTCCCAAATCCCAAACTTTCGCTTTTAGCAAATCTCAGAATCATCAATGGATCTGGAGATTTTTGGTCGTCACGCTCTCTCGTTCGACGACGATTCGATGGCAACCTTTGTCAACTCCCCGACGGCGCTCGTTGACTGGAACAGCCTTCTGATTGACCGGTATGATGTTCGTCACCTCCTCTCTTCTATTCCTCCTCCGCGTCCCAAGCGCCGCCGTACGATTTCAGACGATCCTGACTTGGAATCGGACCTCAATCACGAGCGTTATCTTGATTTGCCGACGGAATCTCCATCTCCGTCGCACGATGAGAGCGGTAAGAATTAGGAACTTCTTAGAACTATTCGTTCCTATTTAGTTTATTAAATTGGCAGAAAAACCCGAACTTAGATATGTTAGAGGCATTAAACGTGCTAGAGGATGATAACGATTAATATCAGCTCGATACTTGATTGGTTGACCTTTCGAGATTAAATTTTTTTTAGCCTGTCTATTGAGAAGCTTGAGTAACCATTCGTGTTGAGTATGTGCATGTGTGTGGGTATAAAAGCTAAAATGAAGAATTGGCAGAATCTAGCTTCAAACTTTACTATGAACTCCACATTCTCTTCTACGTTTCTATATTTTTTTCTTGATATGCTCAATGCCTTTGATCTCATTGAGTTTCAATTCCTTCAACTACCGATCCAGCTAAGATAGAATTTACTTTTTTGTGGGTATTATTGAAAAACGTGTAACTTTTCATGTGATATGCATCAGCATTTTGTTTTCTATTAAGTAATTGCGTTTAAACCTTTTTGTGCGCGAGTTGGATTATGTATCTCTGATATAATACGAGTTCTGAAGCTACTGTTTTCATATCCTTGTAATTATGTCAGATAAGTATTTGGACATCATTTTGTATGCGTATCTATTTACTTCATCGCTGATTTCAAGCACATTGATTTTTTTTTTTAATTTCCTAGTCGTCAGTATTTTTCTTGGTCTCTCTGACTAAGTGGGCATCTTTGTTCAATGCTTGTGTAACTAAGTCCTAGGTTTCACATTGATGTTTGCTGGTTCTTTTGATTATCACAATCAATTGCTGCATTGAGTTCAGTTTTTGAAAAGAAATAACATCAATCTAAAAGAACTTTGGTTTACGGAATAATTTTCTCCCAGAGTATTTTAAGTTATCTTTGTGTTCCCTTTTTTTTCTCTCTTTACTTCTTTACTCTCCAGTTGGTACTCAGAAAATTAATCCGTTTTTTTTTTTCAACTCTTGCACCCCAGATATCAATGATGTTTCAGCAAGTACAAATGCCGATGGTTTTCGTGCTGTCCCCTATTCATACGGAAGCTCCAGTGATTTCAATGACCAGAAAATTGCTGATATGGACTCTGGGTTTCACCCGTCTTTCCCCGTGCCTGATTATTTACTTCAACACCTGGTAAGTTACTGTTTTGGTAGATTGTTCCCTTTAGAGATATGCGGGTTTTAGTCACTTATCTGGTACTAAACTGATATGGCCATGTAAACATCTGAAAGGTGCATATGTTATTCTAAGGACTACCATGTCTAAGTTTCAGATGCTCGGAGAAGAGATGGAGTTGTCTAAAGTTGTCATTCACAGTCACCTTGTTTCCTTTTGCTGCCATGACAAGGGGCGGTGCAGGTGGGATTAAGATGATAGAAATTCATGACTTACCAATAACCTAAAAATGAGTGCACATCCGATGATGCATTTCTATACAGATCTGATATTTGCAATTTGTGATTCTCCATACTTATGTGAGGTTTCATTATGTATATATGTACCTGTGTGTTGCCAAAGGTTCGTTCCGTTAGAACCAGGCATCATGAGATTTCACATTACTAATTGATTTTCCTTTACATTTTTCTCTCCCTTCTTTTCAGCCCCCAACTGAGAAATTACATCAGATCATGGCAAAAACTTCGAGTTTTGTAAGCAAACATGGTGGGCAATCTGAAATTGTCTTGAGAGTCAAACAAGGAGGCAACCCAACATTTGGGTTCTTGATGCCAGACCATCATCTTCATCCTTACTTTAGGTTTCTTGTTGAACATCAAGAGCTTTTGACAGGAAAGTCTTCTGTAGAAGATACAAAAAGTGAAGGTGGGAAGGATGGTGGAGCTTTGTCCTTGCTTGGTTCGGTTTATGGGACAGTAGAAGATGAAGATACTAAAGAAGAGCCACCAATGGACTGTAAAACAAACGAGTCTGCTGAAGGTGATGGTGGTGCTAAGGTTGCTGATTCCAATGGACCAGAAGGGTCAAAAGAAGCTGCAAAGATTGCCACTGAGAGAAGTGCAGCCTCTAAGCATTCTCTTCCGTCAAATGATCAAGCAACTTTCGCAAAAAGAAATCCTTCTGTCAGCGCAGTAAATGTTGTAGGGAGGAAGCAGATCAATACAGAAGATAGTGCTACAGAAAAAACATTTTCTGAAAAGTTGCAATCTTCTTCAATGCCGGCACAATCCAAGCTTGAACTGCAGATTGTGGAGCCGCCTATTGAGATGAAAAGAGTGATCAATAAGATAGTTGACTTCATCCAAAAGAACGGGATAGAACTTGAGGCTACTCTTGCTGCGCAGGATGTTAAATACGGGATGTTTCCATTCTTACGTCCAGCTAGCTTATACCATGGATATTATCGGAAGGTTCTCCAAGAAGCTGAAGAGGTACTTCTATTTCAAAATTTTGTGTGTTTAATGTGCTTGAAATCTTACGATTTAACTTTCGCTAACAATATACACGTCGGCTGATTTCATATGCAGTTAAAATCATGTGGCAAAGGCGATATTACCAAAAAGGAAGACATGAAGCAAGAGAAGATGGGCAATGATGTAAAAGATGACAAACCTGTTGTCTTAACGGTTGATTCGGCCAAGAGAGAGAAACTAAAAATGGTTAGTGACAAACCAAAGGCTGAGTCACACAAGGAACCATTCAAGCCCGTCGAACCGCAGACGAGGATCACAGTAGATGCGAATACTGCTGCTGCTATTCTTCAAGCTGCCAGAAGAGGCATAAGGAACCCACAGTTAGGGATTCTATCAGGCAAACCCTTGGATGAGACTTCTCAGAGCCTCGGAAATGATGGAAGTAGTAATACTTCATCTAAGTCCCTTGATTTGGCCAAATCTACGACGGGTCAAGCTGCTGCTAGTGAAGCTGATACTTGTGAAGCAGGCTTGTCTAAAGAGCAGAAGTTGAAGGCAGAAAGATTGAAACGTGCAAAGATGTTTGTGGCCATGTTAAAACCCGGTGCCCAGCCAGCGCAACAAGCTGAATCATCGCGGAGCGTATCGGTCGAACCGTTGGACTGTGGGATCTCTGGATTAGGTTCTAATGCTGCCAAAGAAAGAGAAGGTGGCTCACTTCCATCTGAAGCTGAGCCGAAACAAGCAGATGATAGTGGTATCAGTAGAAAAAGATCAAAGAGGAATTACCGTTCCAGATCACAGAGAGATGAAGATTATGAAATGGGAGAAGAAGAAGAAGACGATGAAGAGAGAAGTATGGATGAAGTTACAGAAGAAACCAAGACTGAGAAAAATCATTCAAGTAGAAAACGGCATTATAGGCATAAGCATAAGACCAGACCCGAGCCTGGGCAGAAGCTTATGAAACGGAGCCGATAAGTTCAGTTCGAGTCTATGTTTTGTGGCTTTTTTTTTCCTTTTAACATTTTGCTTTAATTAAACAGGTGTCAATTGTTCCTTTTTCTTATACTTCTTTTCTCCTTATTCTTTTGAGTTTTTGAGGCTACATTTTGTATTTTTGACATTTTTATTATACTCAAATATTTTTATATAAATGATTTAGGGGCCAAATATCAAATTATTTGATAACAAGATTATATAAATCACATGATATGATTCACATTTTGTCAAATAAATATATTGTATATTTTGACTAACTATTTTAAGTTGCTTTGACGTTTGATGAAACTAAAACGCAACATTTTATTTTTATTTTCTGGTCAACATCATTCAAAAATTAAGTTATTCAAGCATTATGTGCTACTCTACCGTAGCATTTGATATGATGATATGAGACTAGAAAAGGGTCAAAAGTCAAGACGACGTTTGTAAATAATCGTTTTAAAAAAATAATAAATCTCTACCAGTTACCACCCTTTCTCCCAAAATTCTAACTTGCTTCCATTAGATTAACAAAAAAGAATTGAAAACTCTTGTTGTTCTTTTTTATTATTATTTGTTAAACCTTTTACGTTTCCACAAAAATTGCAACGGAAAAAAAGCATGCACCAAACTAATAATAGGAGTGAAATTAGCAGAATATGTAACTATGTAAGAGCACAAAAGACTCTTCAAGAAACCTTACTAATAACGTTAATAAAAAACATAGCGTGATTTTACTTCTCACTTTTCACTTCACGCTTTCAAAACCTTTTTTTTAGATCCCAATCACATGTTTGGAGCCGCGTTTGTTTTAGCCGTCCATTCCCCAAAAGCCAAAAAAACGCCCAACTATTATTATTATTAAAAAGGGAAAAGAAATTATCAAGCCAGATTCAAATACTATTTAATTTCAATCTAGAAAATTATATAAAAAAATTATCTTAATCCAACTGTATTCTCTAAGCAAAGTAGAGATGCGAATAAATTTTCCCAACACCTTCTTCTTCCCTTTTAAAACTTTGTTTTTTTTTTCTCTATAGAATCTTCTTACATAACCCCAGCTTGCATTCCAATTAAAGACATTTCACATAATGAAGCTCCACATTCACATTTCAGTGTTTTCACATTATTATTACCACCATTTGACTTTACCATTACAGCAGCAATTAAATATTTATAAAAATTTTAAAATGGATTACGAGTTACGACGGAAAAAAATTACGGTATTAATTGAGAACATGGACAAATTACGAAGCAATAACCGTTTAACTAAAAAGCTTTTTAACGATAGATTTAATTAGGATCCCACGCTAATCCCGCACTTAGCTTTTGCTTCCGCCACGTGGCAGCATCTTTAGCTTCCTTTCAAGAAAAAAAATTTTGTTGTGCTTTTGCTTGAGCCCTATTGGTGGATTCGAAGTTACGGCGCCGTCCAATCTGGCGTCATGCCGTCAAAGCTGTCATCATCCAATCCTGTTCTGCCACGTATTTTGATTCGCACAAGACGCATCCCCAGTTGCTCTGCCACACAAAGTGTTTGAGACATAAATAAAAAGGCCACAAAAGGTAAAGAGCTTCCACCAAATTTTTTATGTTTTTGTCATGTATGTACGTATACATTGATGATATCAAAACTTATAGAACACATTATAATCAACGTTCTTGGTTTTGTTAGATGTTAAAAACCTAGAAAGAACATAATACTACTAGTGATTTGGTAAAATTAGTAATTTGGTATATGATGCATTAAGAGAATTAACATGTATATAATGACATCGTATAATCAAATGCTTTGACAAATTAAAAAATAAATTTTCAAATATGGTTCGATCTAACAGTTAGAGCATGCTTTTTTTCTTCTGTTTTACTAAATCCAAACTTAAATATGATGTAACGGAAAGAGATAGTCTATTAAGCAAAAATGTCGTAAATGACTTGAACTTGCATCACATATCTCAAATAAGACTCTTGTTCTTTTCTCGTTACTTTTCACATTACCATATTTATCAAACTTACCAATCATAAGTTCTTATTACAAACTTTACATAACTAGAACATTTTGTCTATACTTTTATTGTGGCTAACTGATTGAAACTTTGATAGGCAATTATCCAATTTTTTTCTTTTCATTTTGTACTTTTGTGCTTGCATTATTTGTCATTCTACCAACCAAAAAAAAAACAGTTATAACATTTCTACATGACTTTTCTTTGACGTGAATGTAAATAGCTAATGTTTTAAAAAATTTAGAATATCGCTTGTACGATATTAGTTTCTTATAGGTATTTGTTGTTTTGATCTTTCTTAGATAATTCATGCTAATGTTTTTCCAAGAACATGATTGAGTCATGGTTCTTTAATATTTTTTATGTACTAGAAACTTACCAATGATCAAGTCATATTATATTCCTTTTTTAACGACTCGCATTTTGAATTCGAACATAAACGGCTGTATTAGATCTAAGAAAACAATAATCTAAAATTAAATTTAAAGTGGAAGATAAGGTAAAGTTTTGGTGCTTAATAATTGGAGGAGAAGAATAAAGATTAAAAGAATGTCATCTCTGTTCAGACTTTGAATTAAGACACCAAAACCCCATGCCAAAGTCATATATATATATACACTCATACACAATTGTGAGTTGTGTTATGTGTGCAGTATATATAAATAATCACATCACAAATCTTTACTTAAACATTTGAAACCTCTGAGATCTCTCTCTCTGTCTCTCTCTCTCTCTTTACAAGTTATTTCTCTTATCTACCTCCTCTGTTTTTTCTTGCTCTGCTCCAATGGGGGAACAAAAATGGATAAGAGGACCAATCATAGGTCGAGGCTCAACCGCCACTGTCTCACTAGCAATCACAAATTCCGGTGAATTCTTTGCCGTCAAATCCGCTGAGCTTTCTTCATCGGCGTTTTTGCAGAGAGAAGAATCGATTTTATCGAAGTTGAGCTCTCCTTACATAGTCAAGTACATTGGGTCTGATTTAACGACAGAGAACGACAAATTGGTGTATAATCTCATGATGGAATATATTTCCGGCGGGAGTATTCACGATTTGATCAAGAATTCCGGCGGGAAGTTGCCGGAGCCGGCGATTAGATCCTACACGCGTCACATACTGAAAGGTTTGATTTATCTTCACGATCGAGGAATTGCTCATTGCGATTTGAAGAGCCAGAATGTTATGATCGGAGGAGAAACTGCGAAGATCGCCGATTTTGGTTGCGCTAAAACGGTGACGAAAAACGGGAATTTGGAATTTTCCGGTACACCGGCGTTTATGTCGCCGGAGGTAGCGCGTGGTGAAGAACAGAGTTTTCCGGCTGATGTATGGGCTTTGGGATGTACAGTGATAGAGATGGCTACTGGGTTAAGTCCTTGGCCGGAGCTAAACGACGTCGTAGCTGCGATTTACAAGATTGGTTTCACCGGCGAGTCGCCGGAGATTCCAGAGTGGTTATCGGAGAAATGTAAAGACTTTTTGAGGAATTGTCTGAGAAAATGTCCGAAACAGAGATGGGCTGTTGAAGAATTGCTTCAACACCCGTTTCTCGACGAAGAAGAAGACGAGGAATCTCAAACTCAATCTCGTGACTGTCTGAATTCATCTTCTCCTAGTACTGTGTTGGATCAAGGTTTCTGGGATTTATGCGAAACCTCGAGAAGTCGATTAATTCAGGCGGATCACGAAGACCCATTTGCAAATTCTTCGACTTTCTTGTGGGATTCTTCACCTGCTGATCGGATCAAGAAACTCACCGGAGATGAGAATTCCGGCGAACCGGAGTGGATTACGGCGGAGGATGATTGGTTTGAAGTAAGAGGCCGCAACGAAATCGGAGAGATGGAGAAGCGTAACGAAGACGAAGACGCGAATTGCGTTGAAGCTACGTCACCGGAGGAAGACGAAGTGGGAGGATTTGAGTATTGGATCTGGGATCAAGAAGACAGCTTGTTCTTGGAATATTCCACTGAGAACAACATTTTTTATAATAATTACTCTAATAACCTCTTTGAAGAGGATATAATTCTATATTATGATCATCTTGAAGATGGTTTTGTACCACGAGACGATAATTTTCGTGATAATAATAAGAAAATTCATTTATTTAGCCACATTATGAGTTATGTTTTAGATTCCTTAACAGATTCGATTCATAGCTTTGACAACTACGCCGAGATTCATAACGCGGCGATTAAAGAGCAAACATGTGACTTAGTGCAATTTTTTAGACATTAAGAACAAAAAATGTTCTGTATACCTTTTTTTGGTTAAATGTAAATAAACTGTTAATGAAAATAAATTACTAAGGTGATCTAAGGTTTGACGATAGTAATTTGTTGATGAAAAGAAAAGGCAAATTCTTTATGTTTAACCAGCACGACATTGATGCATTTACATAAGAGAAGACGCGATTCTGGTGCGTGCGTTTCTAATAGGAATTTCCGTCTGTTCATTACTAATTTTTAGTTTCTTTTTTTGTTTTTGTTTACAATACTAACTTTTAGTTCAAAAACCACTTTGACATCTTAAAAAGAGTCATATACGTCTTCAAATTTGCTGAACTTTTGGTTTTGAAACCATGTGTACTAAATTTTGAGAGACGGTAACAAAATGGTTACATTAACAAATCGATTTGAAAGCTTTTACTAATAATATATTTGTTGGCATCAGCAGACTCATATTAGACTATGAAGTTCGAGATGGTCATGTGAAATCTCCCTACAACTTTCTTGAAGGTCTAGAAAATCTGTAGTTCTATCTTGAAGTTGCATAATCTAGTCCTCGCCACTTGTAGGATTAGCTCATTTTCAAAATCTATCTACATTTGACAGGTGGAACTGATAAATCTATATTACGGAAAATATTAATTTTTGGTAGAAGCTCACTAGAATTCGTATCTTGGTTGGCTAGGAACCATGCTTTGCTTTCCTGAACCACAAGTTCAACGGTTTTTATTTATTCGCTTTACCTACTCATTTGTTGCATAATAATAGTTCACCTTAGACCATGTTTATTAGAGAGATTTGTGGGTCTCTAAAGCATTATTTAAATAATTGATATCTAAGAGACGTTTCTTCCATATGTCAAATAAGAGACGTTTTAAGAAATTTCTCTTGAAACAAACCATTTTTGATTTATTTTGTGGGCCCAATAATATTAAGAGACTCAATTAAAAATGACCGATAAACATACTCTTACAATCTTACATAGTCAAGTTCACAATGTGACAATGCATGTCAACTAGATGATCATTTCATACTACTACTAAAATTATGATTTATGTTTAAGAAATTAACATGTATGGTGGTCCTAAAGTTTTGTTTTTTCAGACACCTACAAAATGTTTCACAAAACTTATGTGATAAAATGATCAAATTATTAGTTAACAAAATGAACGACAAGACGATGAATACAACCTATTAAAAATTATAATATATCGTAAATTAAAAAGTTAACATCTACGACCAT
The DNA here is from genome assembly GCF_000478725.1 of Eutrema salsugineum. NCBI lineage: Eukaryota > Viridiplantae > Streptophyta > Magnoliopsida > Brassicales > Brassicaceae > Eutrema > Eutrema salsugineum. The sequence goes on from NW_006256829.1 coordinate 10,574,721, forward strand.
GGACTGTACTTTGATTAACATTTAGACATACCAAAAGTGTTTTTATTTTCTAAATAAGTTGGTGATGATAGATGATAAATTCAGACTACTGGATTTATTGCTGGATCCTTGTTGAGTTTCTTAGGACTTTAATTCTCAAAATTAAATAGAAAAGGCTCAAAAGGAGAGAGATTGATCTCTATTTAAACATCACAATGATCGATTCTACTTATCAGGTGGTATCACAGTATTGGTTATCTTTATTTTAATTAAAAAAATTATTAATTCTTTTTGTTAAAAATAAAACCCAAAACGGTAGTTAGCAATAATTATGCAATAATTATGAGTTTCTTACAAGTGTTATTTAACTCAAAACAAATTGTATTAAAATAATGCTAAGAAACCCAAAAGGGTAGTTAGCAATAATCATGCTCTTATTAGGTACTAGACAATTTGTAAGCTCCCACTAATTAGTATAACTTCTATGGTTTATAAAAATTATTATATGATAATTTACTTGTAATCTTGTGGTAGTTAAACTTTGAAAGGTGGTAACATAAAGGAGAAAGTCGTCGTCGGTTGATATGTGTTTCTGGTAAGGAAGTTAAGTACGGAAACCACTCTATATCGTGAGGTTGACTTTATACGAAGTCCAATTATTTTAGTTTGGTCTAACATCTATCTATTATTTTCCTTTTGTTTTAAATATTCTTTTTGTGTTTACCAAAACCACAAAGGAGTTTCATTCAAATGTGAAAGCACAAGACTTTTTTGGGGTCTCTAACCAAAGTTGGCGTTTACTTTCTACACACTAAGCAAAGTTTGGTATTTCTTGACCAAGTTCATTCATGTTGACTTTTATCTCAATTCTCTATGTCGATGCTTTTCATTAGTTTAGAATAAATACATAATCGAAGTCGTCCCAACTTCGATTTTCTTATCTGATGTATTCGTTTGGAAAAAAGTAGTTTGTTGTTTTATAACTAGTCTTTTAGTTAAACAAGGTATAGTTCTAGAATCAATTTGTAAATTTACAATTATAATAATGTTCTTGAACAACCAAAAGCTTTCAAATCGACTTGTTAATCTGATGTAAAAGATCGATACCTAGAGGGAGGTCAATTTTGAAAAATCAGCATATTTTTTAATTGAAAACATTTTGGCATCTTGATTTTGAATTCAAAAGACATAAATCACACATTTGATGCCTTACTATCTTTATCAACAACCGTACAAGCAAATAAACCATCTAAAGAAAAGTAGGTTTAAGTGTCCCACTTAATGTCCAAAAGGTTGATGGTGAATCGGTGATGAAGTGTGATGAGTGATGACTCTACGTCGATGTCAAAATGACCTCACGCATCTAAGTCAAAACATTTTATTTATATATAAGAGAAAAAGTCAAAACATATCAAAAAATTTCATGATAAAATAGGTTTGGTGACAGCCATTAATTATCAGTGTTAAGTTACGTGCATATATTGCCGTAATTCGACCAACTGACTCATTTATGTACAACAAATAAAACAGTTACTAGCTAATAGTATCGCAATTGGTCAATTTCCATTTGGTTATTTGCATCTATTTTTTTTCAACTACGATATATTCACATCACCTTTGTACGATTAATGATTAGTTTAGATTTTTGACAATAAATCTGATAAATAACAATATCACACAATTGCTTTGAAGTTTTTGAAACACTTATAATTTTCACCATTTCTTTGAAGTTTTGGGCAATATGGGATTACAATTACAAACAAAATTTAACGAAGAGATATCCCCTAATTTTCAAAGACTTTTCTTTTAATTTTCTCAAATTAATAAAACAAAACGACTATCACACGAGACACCAAAAAATTTTTCAGACCAATTTAGAGCCATTGTTAATAACTAATATAGATCTAAAAGGTTGACTTTAGAAAAGGTGGAAGTGTTGTCGTTGGCACACACACACTCACTACACCTTAAATCCTCTTTAGTCACCTTTTTTCATATATATATATATATATATATATATATTTTGCTCATCTTTCATGTATTCCACTTGGATTGCATGAGTGAGTCAGAGTGTGTATATAGAACCTGAACACTTATCCATTTCAACTTCTTTTTTTTTTTTTTTTTTTTCTTCCATTTCAACTTCGAATCCCTTTCTTTTGCAAATTTTATATGAAAAATGTTAATACTTCCAAAGAGAATGCAAATTTTCTTTCTAACGAACCTATATATTTGTTGATTCTTTTCTTATGGTTGTCATGCTTAACTTATTATAATTATATGTATGTATGTAATTGGCTTACACGCAAGACTCCAAAAGAGCCGTTATCAGTATAAGTGTGTTTGGTTTAACGAAATATCATTATAAAGTAATGTTGTTATTTTGGATCAATTTAATACAGTAATGTTGATCGCTTATGTTTTATGTCTATATTGTTTTTCGTGTAAAGACGACACGAGTACTATCCAATAGAGTAGATACGTGATCAGCTATCTTTAGATTACAAATATTATAGTTTATAGATTTGATATATACAAAAAATCGCTGAGAAATAAAACTTCACACTCTGTGAACTGAATCTAAATAAGTGAGTTATGTTGGAGGTTGGATTTGGTATTTTGGTTTATAACTTTATACTGTTATATCGTTTTTCTTTTAATGAACCGGTTACAATTCAGCTTAATGTTAAATATGGATGTAAGTAGACTGTAGACAAATGTATATCGAAACGGTTCTCAAGAAAAGAAAAAAAAAAAAAACTAGACTAGTATTCATCTAATTAATGTTCATAGAAGCATCTAATATTAGAATATAGTTTACAAATCAAGGCTCTTTGTCAGAGAGATTATTCTTCCAACAATCAATTACCAAAAATATTGCGCAGGCAGCACATCCCATCCACCACCACCACCAGTTTTCTTACCTAAAAACCTTTTAATCATTTAAAAGAAAAACTATTAAGAAACATTGGGCTAACCCTAAGGATAGGCCTATTTACAGGTCGTATCAGTAAATACATTTCCCCATTCAAGAGGTAAAACAACTGCATTTAGTGAAATGATAAAGCTATCGTTTTCATTTCGTGTCTTCTTGAATTTTTTTTTTTTTTTCCTTCAATCGATTCAACGTAACTATGTAGCAGTTGTATGTATGTTTATCTCAATGTACATGGTACATGTACACAGTACATACATCCTATATATTCCAGACGTTTACCGGGTTTAACTGTGCTATTATCTTATGTATTATCCTTTGAATCATATCATGAACAATCTCTACGGAAATGAAAATCTTTTACCAAATAATAATCAGTGGCATTATTTAAAGTCAAAATTGTAAACATTTTGTTCATACTGTGTATGAAAAATAAAAATTCAATACACCGACGCTTCCCCCGCCCGGCAAAAACTCTTTTGAAACTATTAAGAAACCCCAAGAAAAGTGTTTTCTTTTTTCTTTCTTCAAAGTATCATTTGCAGATTGCAATATTTGTAATGGTCACCTGAACGGAAACTGGTAAAAAAAAGAAGAAGACAATAAAGAGAAGTATGATCTCTTTCTGTCTCGAATCTTTTCTTTCATATGTCGAGAAGAAGCCTCTGAGGATCTTCCACAACATCCTTAATACGGCGCAAGAAATACACAGCCTCTCTTCCATCAATCAGCCTATGATCGTAAGTCAGTGCGACATACATCATTGGCCTTGGTACCACGTTTCCTCCAACAACCATTGGACGTTGCACAATCGAATGCATTCCAAGAATCGCAGACTACACAATGAGAGATTTGTTTTGCGTTATTAAGGAAAGAAAAATAAATAAAAGTTCCTTTGTTTCAGTTGATAGTATTGTGAGGATTTGAACGGAACCTGAGGAGGGTTGATGATAGGAGTGCTTATGAGACTTCCATAGACACCACCATTAGATACTGTGAATGATCCTCCAGCCATCTCATCGATTGATATCGTTCCTTCATTAGCCTTCTTAGCAAGAGAGTTTATCGTTTTCTCTATGTCAGCAAAGTTCATCTTGTCAGCATCTCTTATGACTGGAACCACAAGACCCTGGAAAGTGAAAGAAAAGAATCAATCACTACTACCTCAAAAGCCTAAGATGATATTATAAGTCAATGTTTGGATCTCTCTATCAAGAGAATTGCGGAAACAAACCTTAGAGGTACCAACGGCAATACTGATATCTACGTAGTCTCTGTAAATGATATCGTCTCCATCGATAACTGCATTTACTACAGGTTGGTGCTGAAGGGCACTGACAGCAGCCTGAAACAAACAGTTAAAGAATATTGATTTATCGGTAGAGTTCTGATATGTTAATTAGCTCAGGAAACTTTTCTAAGTTTTTTCAAGCGTACTTTAATGAAACCAGACATAAGCCCCAACTTCACTCCGTGCTTTTCAAAAAATGCATCCTTGTATTGTGATCGGAGCTTCATCAGATTAGTCCTACGAGAGAAATGAAAATTATGTTGGTGAACTAACACGTGGGTAATAACTAGTGCACAAAGAGAATTTTATATTGATAAAAGACATCAACATGGGGCTTTTAGCTGTAACTCACATATCAACTTCATTGAAAGTTGTAAGCAACGCAAAAGTGTTTTGAGAGTCTTTCAATCTGGTTGCCACACGTTTGCGAAGTCTTGTCATTGGAACCTGCAATGTTGTTTAAGATGACATATGATCAAATCATATTAAATCATGTGAACGTAATTAGCTCTTCTCTCACAGGAGAAACAAACATACATATAATATATAAGTAGAAACTAACTGACAAAGTTTGCATACCCGTCTTTCCCTATCCTTAGGAGGAAGCTGCGGTTCTTTAGCCGACTGTCTAGGCGGCGGTGGCGGTGATGATGCCTTGGGTTTCTCCGCAACTTTAGTAGTTTCAACTTTGGGCTTCTCAGCAGGAGGAGAAGGCTTGGCAGCAGGTTTCTCTGGTGTCTTTTCTGAGGGTGCAACATGAGACACAGCATCTGCAGACTTTGAAATAATAGCTATCTTGTTTCCTGGTTCTACAGTGTCTCCTTCCTTGACTAGATACTGCATAAAGAAAACCAATACTTAGGCATAGGTATACAGGAGAAGAACAATAACAACAATAAACAACACAAATATTTTACCTCTTGGATCACACCACTTGCTGGGCTAGCAATATCAATTGTCACCTGAAGCGCAGAGATTAATCAAAAACTAGTATTAGAAAAGCTACACTAGAAACCTGCCAAAGATTTATTGGAAAAAATAAGAAAAAGAGAAATATGGAGATAGTAGATCATTGAATTATTTACTACCTTGTCAGTTTCAATTTGTGCAATAGCCTCATCAGCCTCTACTCTGTCACCAGGTTCTACAAGAACAAAATTAGAAGTTTAATATAGAACATTAGATACAGACATGCACGGGGAAGAAACGGACAAGAAGCTAATGCAAAGGTAAACATACTCTTCAGAAAGTTGGCTAGGGTTCCATCGGTGATTGATTCACCCATGTGAGGCACAACAGCTTCCACGACATCCCCTTTAATCACATATAAAGGAAAGTGTGTCAAAAAGGCCTAGAAAAGTTACGGTAACAGTAGAGAGCAAAGCGCATTTGAGCCACACGTTTCATTAAAGACTAAATCAGAAATGATATGAATATTGATGATTAGCTGAGATGCATCATCTATCCAAATATTGGTGGGTTCCAAAACACGGGAGAGAATCGTAATAACTTGAAGTAAGAGAGTATTTTCAGCCAGAGCAATCATACCACTATCAGATGAAAAAGGCCTGACCCATCTCTGCAGGGCTGTGCCTTGGTAACTGCTGAAAACAGACCTACACACATGGAAATAATTTGTTTCAACGAAAACTATGGGAGATATGAGTCTTATAGTCTATAAATGAACAAAAAAGCACTGAGCTTCCTAACCTCGAGCACTCTGAACACCCTGCAAATGATACAACAATTGTCAAATAAAAGAGTCTAAACGAGCATAAACAAAAAAAAAATACACAACAACAAGGTTCGTAAGATTATACCTGGACAAGAACGACGATGGAAGCTACGAGCATGGCTTCCACGAGGCACCAGCGACTGCACAATTCAAATGAAACTTAAATAGCTTGTTCACGGGAGAAACACTAACGGATCACAAATCTACAACAGGCTAAAAATATCCTAAGAGGATGAGTTCATGAATAAATATGAATCGAATCAACTGAAATGCTATTCCCTGAATCAATGAAGAAAATCGAAAACATAGATTACCGACTGAATCATGAATAAACGTACCTCGGTAGCTGAAACAGAGTGAAAGCTTTGGGAAGACGCTGCAACACGAGAAGATTGCAGTGATTTTCCCAATCCCTGAAAGAGAGATCGATCAAAACAATCAAATTGGGAAAATCTGATCAAAAGAGCTACGAATCTAAACGAAAAAGAACACCAACCGAAGCAGAAGAGCCTCTACTGGAAGCTCTCCTTATAACAGCACGCAACATCATCGCACCAAATCTCTGTATTGTAAAAAAAAAAAAAAGCAATCAATAGATGTCGGTGAGATTCAACACTCGTAATCGTAACGCACGAACAAACAAAAAAACAAATAATCAGCCAAATGGAGAAATGAAAAACGAAATGGGAGATTTGTTCATCCTAGAAAAAAATTCCTCAACATCAGAAACCCCAAATCATGTCAAAGCCATTTGTCGAATTTGCAAACCAAAAAATTGCTCAGATTCGTTATTTTCCGTTCACGATTTTCAAGCAAAAACCCGAAAAACAAAAATGAATCAAGAACAAGGGATCGATTGAAATCGAACCAAAGAGCTAGAGAGAACCTTAAGCGCCGAATGAGAAAGTTAGGGTTTGGAGGATTGAAGGAGGAGAGAGAGAGAGGACCGGGAAAAGCATATGACTTTTCTGAGCTTTGAGCAAGTCACAAGAATATGGCAAATTCAGAGGATTGTCCACGTGTTCATTTTCCTTTTTCTGATTAATCGAATATTTGAACATAAATTGAATATTTTCGTTTCAGTAATACGCGAATACGATCAGAGAGAGAGAGCTCGAAAACGCACCGTTTCATTAAAAGCAAACGGCCCATAGGCCTAGTAACCCATATTAGTCAAACGAACTGTTCATTACTCATTAGTCAGTCATTTTAGAAGCCAGAGATGTTGTTTTACAGAAGACATTCACATCTCATTCATTTTCATTTCTTCAAATATAGTTTCCCAATGACAAATGTTTAAATTTACAGTTACCAAACAATTGATCAAATTAACAGCCTAAAACCCAGAAAAACAAAAAACTATTGAGAAATGACTCAAAAACCAAATAAAAAATCAATAAGAAGGATTCAGACAAGAGTCGCATTATCAGGTCTAGGAGGTCGCTTGGCAAACAGAGAAGACTTGCCATCAAAAAGCATAGAGAACGATTGTCGCGGGCTCGGTTCGGTACTTTTCTGTTCAGTATCTGATGGAACTCTTTTCTGGTTTCGTTCTTTACCACGGAAGATGAAACCGAGCCGCTTGAACCGGCGTTTTGTTTCGTTGCCGTTTGATGGTGAGTCCTCTGTTTGCTTCATTGATCTCAAGACTTCTTCTGGACGTAATAACATTGTTTCCACGGTTTCATAGACCTATCAGATGAAAGAAAACCAATCCAAATCTTTAGTGTCTCTCTTGATTTTATACAAATCAAATGGAATTAGAATCTATGATTAGTGGTCATGATGTTCATATCCACATGCCCTTACTTTGTCATCTCTTAAAACATTCTCAACTCTATTAAAGTGATAGCTACATTAATATTTTGAGATTTCCAAGCAATTGTTCAAGTTTTTGAATCTATGCGCAGCTATAGTTAGTACCTGGCAGAGATCATCAAGCTTATCACTGCATGCACCTCCCTGACAAATCGCGACTACATAATCCTTGCACTCGAAGAAAAGCTTTGACAAGTCATCATTTGAGGCTAACATCGGCTCCAGCATCACAAACCCCAGGGAAAGCTGATAATTTAAGAACCACCAACTCAATTGTCAAGAGGCGTTTATAGCGAATAACTTAATTGTATGATCAACGACATCTGTTTAACACAGAGCAAGTTTAAAGCATTTGAGACTATGGTTTCTTCATTAGCCTGAAGATCAAGGAACCTAGTTCTAAGAAAATACTACAACATGAATTTAGGGATTCGAGTGTTCACAAACTGCAGTTTGTAATTAGTACCTAAAATTGATAGATATGCATAGTAATTGAAGACTGTTCTTGAATAAAAGGGCTGCATAGGGACCTTACAAATACAGAAAAAAAAAAATACAAGAAAGGAGAATATTCGATCTGATGGGGAAGAAAAAAACTTACAAGAGAAACAAATAGCTGCTCAAAAAGTTCAGCAGCTGGAATGTCTTCCAAAGAATTCAAGATTCCTTCCCTGTTATGAGTTTAACGAGCAACGGAAAAGATTCTGATGAGTGATCAAATCAGATTTCACTACGTTTAAGATGACATGCTATTGAAACTTACACAGCCAAATCTTCATCAAAGAGAGGTGCTTGTTTAACGGCAGGCAATGGTTTAGCTGTTTCCCACAGCTCGCGCCATAAATTACCTAATAATATATCAAAGTCGGGAAGACAGTTGAGAACACGACTCAAAAGATTCCAGCTATGGCTTAACCACAGAAAGAAACTGAGGAAAAAAATGAGCAAAGGTCGCACCTTCTTTCTGCATCCGAATACTTAATTGCCCTCGTGGGGGCGAAGAGTCATCTCCAGAAGAGGTATCATTTTCAGTCCAGTCTGGAGGAGAATGCCATCTCACAAAATCTTCCAATATACAGCCAGGATTTGCTGCCTAATATAATCAATTTTCAGATCAGATACAAGTTTTCTTATATAAGCAATTATATTCCAACATGGCAACATCATTAAGATTTTTCACTTTTGAAATAATCACCTTGAAAGCCTGCATGTCAGACAAGAGTTGAGAACATCCAGCCCCCATGCTGAACCATAAGAAAGACAACAATCCAATAATCTATCAAGATAATTGGATATCTGAAAAATGTCTGAAATAATAAATGAATGAATGGATGATATTAAGCCAGATAACATGTCTAGAATTTTCCAGTTAGCACATAGTATCTGATCTTTATAACATCAACTCATGATGTAGAAGCAGATTGATTAAGTTTCACAATTCACATTCAAAACATGATCCATCCCAAACATGTACCGAATACATCATTTACACAACCTTTGGAAAACATATTTCCCTGGCATGTGAGTTTTGATATACTTTAAATACACGATTGCACTCACCTCCCTGTCCGAAGTACTAATTCCTCTGTTTCTCTAATAAGATCTTCTGTCAACAGCGGACCTTCCTACATGGATATAAACACTAGGACTTGAGAGATAGAGAAGGTAGCTACAGTTTTATCAACTATGACGGAATTACGAACCTGCGTTATTGGGGCATATACAGGTTCACCAGTTTCCAACATTGCTAAGTTCTCAACTTGGTGATTAACGCCTAGGCGAAGTATGAGCTCTCCGGTGTTACTTTTAGCATACAAAAGAGAAATCGGAGAAGCCATTGCTTCTGAAACGTCTGACTCTTCATCGGCTGAACTGGCTTGCCTCATCACAGCATCTAATGCTTCAGAAGCAGCTACGCAGCGCGCTTTCCTGGCAAGACAGCAGTTTATAACCTGTAACCACTGGTGAAGTAGGCAACTTTTTAAATCTGGATTCTCGCCCACAGGTATACATGGTATTTGTTTCTCTTCACTCCAAAATCTCCGCAACTGTATACATGTAGATCATTTGAGAGAGGTTATCAACTAGAAGTGTGAAGAAAGAACCAAAGTGTCAAAGATTATTTTTTTAAGGCAAAGATTTGCAGCACAATAACTTACTTCATCAACAACCCTGCACCAGAACAACGCCATTCTCCTTGGTGTTGTAAAACTTCCAATTACTTCAGCTAGCTTAACAACAAAGCTACCAGGGGGAGCAGCATGAAGATCTTTAGCGAAAGATGCTTTGCTAGGAGACTCCAAATCAGAGACAATCATTCTGATGAGGAAGTTACTATCTGTATATAATTTGCCAAATTAAAAACAGTGTGAAAATAAGTAGCAGTAACTGGAATATAGTTTGATGAAGAAAACTTTCCAGTGTAAGGCAAACCTACCAACATTAAACAAGGCATTTATTAGAGAAACAAGCTTTTCCTCATCCCCTGAATCAAAACCAAGTTTATCCTCTTTTTCACCAAGAACCAGGGATTTCACGGCAAAGAGGCTCAAGCCCCCCCTCTCCCTCACTGGTGATGAACTTCCCGACGACGTAACAAAGTCTTTCACAGTCTTAGCCCTTTTTCCCGCTCTGGAAAAAGAAACGAAGCCATAAGGACATAATGAGAAAGAAGAGCGAAACATCGCAAAATGCTTAAGCCAGAGAGTACAGAAAAGTTTGTTGATGTACTTTAGACTCATGTATTATTACAAATTAAAATCTCAGTGAGTATAACTGAACCTTTTGAAAACTTTATAGCCAGGAACTCCATGAAAAAGACAAAAGGAAAAATTTAAACAGTGTTAGAACTTTTGTATCAAGACTCACTCGATGGCTAGAGCCAGCTGCTTCACAATGGATGCCCGAGGAATACTGTTCACATCAACGGCATTTAGAGATTCTACCAAGTAGCCGACATCAGATGCCTATACATTGGCATTTGAAGAAAATATAATCATGTAACCGCGGAGAAGCAAACAAAATCTTGACTACAGGCAAACAGCATGCTTTGGCAGTGCCCGTAGCAGCAAAAGTTATCTGAAAAGTTGGACCATTAATACCTTGGCTTCTTGGTCTTGCTTTGCTTTAAGAATGAATAAATTTTCGTCATAGAAAGGGGCAGCCATGGCTGAATCCTCAACCTTTTCTTGATCTTCGACTCCTTTCTTCCCAATTCGTAAGTTTTTCAGTTTATTTTGCCACTCTTGCTTTTTCCTAATATGTGCAGTTCTCCATCCCTGAGGCTTCACTTCATTCTCCTCCTGTACCCAACAGTTCCAATTAACAGAAACTAAAAAATGTACCTATGGACAATACTCACATAGCATTCCACTTCATCATGAAAATCGAAAGCGCAAAGAAATGCTGAATATTATCCAAATGGCTAAAGTAAACTGTTTTTTTTCTTTCTCTCATCATCCAAAACAAACATATATCTATGTTCTGCAATTTTCTTACCGAGATGAGCAAGAAATAAAGTAGCTAACTTTCAATTCCAAAATTCAAATTCAGACTAAATCCTTCAAAATGCATAATCTTCACATCAATGATAATCTATGAATTTTCCCAAGCTTTTTTTTCTCTGAAATCGAATCTATTATTCCATATCCCAAGATGATTCCAAAATTGTTTTCTGTGCAATGAATGTACCTTAGGGTCACTCTCAGTCCTCGCCGATTGCTTCTCCTCCTCTTCAACGATTCCAATAAGAGATACACTCAAGTAAATCAAATGAACATCACCAAAAAACAAGAAGAATACCGAAATAGATTTGAATTTGACTGGATAAAGAAAGAAAAAAAAAACAATAGAAATAGAATTGAATTTGACACGAGAGAGAACCCAAAATAGAACTTGATTTCATCAAAACGAGAAAAGGGATTTAAACAGGAGAAAAAGGGATTAAAATCAGAGGTCGAGCGATAAGCGTCTATGCATCAGTCAAATTTTAGTAAATGGAAATTAAGGAAAACAAAAATAAGTAAAATTGAAGCGGAAGCTACGGGAAGAGAGAGAGAGAGAGAGAGAGAGAGAGAGAGAGAGAGAGAGAGAGAGTGATAGAGAAAATACCTCGATCGGATTTGAGATCAGTGAAGACACGCTCAGCTTTAGCCGCGGCGGAATTGAAGGCGGTTCTAGCTTTGGAGACGAAGGACGGCGGCGCCGCCTCCATTATCGTGCGCACCTGTATGTACGTGCGCAAGTTAAGAAGCTGCGCCTTGTCAAAGAGACGGCATTGAAAGCTTGAGGAAAAAGAGAAGACGAAGAAGAAGAAGAAGGTGAGATCAACGAGAGGGGGGGAAGAGATTTTTAGGAAAGTCGCGTGTAGAGAAGAAGCAGACGAATTTACGAAGACACTTGTAAATATTTAAATGTTTTTATTTTCTTCTTCTAGATTTACTATTCAATAAAATATGAGATAGATTAATGTTTTTGCAATATACAATTTATGGTATGGAATTTATTAATATGGAGTGATTGTCCAGTCCAGATCGTCGCCTAGGGTAAAGCCATTTTGATAAATCTTATCTTAATAACCAAAAATAAAAATATTCTCTTCTATGATTTCAATCCGAATTCAAAAATTTTGGATGAATCATATGATTTACTACTTCATAGTTACTTTTCTTAATGAAGCAGATGATTTCTCTCCTGTTTTGTCCCTAGCTTGCATGATTTATAGACTTTTTGTTTTTTGTTGTGTTCTTGTCAAAATACTCATTTTCTAATGTTGAAATGTGCCAAACTTTATTTTGTAGAAATTCAACAATTCGGGTAAAGTTGTATGTTCGTTTTTTTTGGGGGTCAAGTCAACGGGTAACGTTGAATATTTATCTTAGTCCCTTACGGTGTTTCTGTGACTTTTTTTGGTAGGTCCAATTCGATCTTTATATGTATAAGGAAGTTTATATTTGCATTTTTGATGAGTAACACAACGTTGCTATCAACTAAGGATGCTGTGTTGGCAGGCTGATAGACCGATCTAATCCAAATCAAACCGGTTTTATTTTTTTATCAATTATATCTTGTATATTACTTTTTGTGATGTTGATTTTCAAAGTTTAAACGAATTAGATTAAACGAATTTCTCTCTATAACCACGATGAATAATAGATATATGAATATGTAGTTCTGAGCTTATGATGGTCCAAGTTGATTAAAGAGCTAACTAATGGTTGTGAATAATAATTGTGATAAAGAAATTGACTGCTTTAGGTAATAATTAAAATATAAACTATCGTTTAGCAAGTTGCGGGGATAGCTCAGTTGGGAGAGCGTCAGACTGAAGATCTGAAGGTCGCGTGTTCGATCCACGCTCACCGCATTATTTGTTTTTTTTATTCTCTTTATTTAATTATTAGTTTCTTACCTACATAAATTATTCTTAGCTGATAGTCAAGAAAACCATTTCCCAAAAGACGCTCAAAGTCTCGTTACTCTCGCGAAAGAAATTCAAAATCTCAAAGCTAGGGTAACATATTTAATGAAAAGAAGCTAGTAGATTGCATACATATAATTGTTTAATGACATTTAATTGACATCTGAAATCTTATTACACAGTATCAAGTAACTGTTTTCTATGATCAGTGAATTTACATATTCTAATGGCTTGCAAGTCACGATATTTTAATAGCATGATTCATGACCCATCGTGGTCTAACATCCCACACACTACCAATTTCAATTGAAAAAGAAAAAGACAATAAATCATGACGGATTAAAAGATAGTTTTTCGGCGTTGAAGAATCTTTCGGTGGGGCTTTGTTAATATATACTATAGTTTTGGAGACGTACATTCTCTAAATCCGGAACAATTTTCCGGTCTCTACCGCTAAATCAGGAAATAAATTGAATAAGAGTAATTAGAAGTAAGATTCGGTGACTGGTCAGGAACGGTGTGTTGTAATGAAGTTTTTATGTTTGCACTTGTGATTTGTCTAATACTGATAGAATCAGTTATGAAAGTTTGGTTAAGTCATGATTTTCAAACTTTAGGTTTGGTCCGACCTGATCATGTTGTTATACGAGTCGATTCACTGCGACTCGTAGGGCACCATCATGGCAGCTCACCGTGTATTTTGTGCTAAATTAATGGGGTTTGCTGAGTCTTTGCAATATATATAGCTCAATAGCCAAGTTTAATTTGGTGGTTGCGTGGATTAAAAGTAATTGGAATGAATTAAAACATTGGACCAAACAGAGGATTGCGGCAAGTAGGGTTTACAGGTAGTAGATAAATGAAGAACCAGGTGGTCCAGGTCTGCTTCTACACCAAAGCTTTGTGCATCGTAAAGTTGCTCCGTATCAGTGAACACGCAACTATTTTTTTTTTGGTTTGATGGTCTCGAATCTCATAATTTAATTTCTATTGCCTTTTCAGCTTCTATAGCTTTATCATCTATAGCTTTATCATCAAGAAAGCGGTGCTATTTGAGATTACGTCCTCATCAATTAAGTTACTGTTTAAAATGCTTCTTCAATCTTCATCATCAAGAGAACCCTTCAATTAAGTTACTCTGGATAGGGTACTACTAATGTGATGATCCGTGTATATTGGAGAGTGTAACACAAATCCTCTTGTTCTTATTCCTTTAGAAAATGAATTACTTAATGTGAAAAGAGGAACATATAGAAAACGAAGAAGACTTCTTTTGGTGTCATTGTCTGACGGTTCATGTCATTCCTTCATGGTATATTCTACGGAAATTTCATTTTACTACATTGAACTGCACATGAAATATTAAAGATCTGAATGGTGACAATAAAATTAGTGATGCAAAATTAGCAGATGGAAAAGGATAAATAAAGTGTGGTTTGTGTGAAGAAATTGCCATTTTTTGAAGCTCATCTCACGAGCACCCTTGGGAAGTGGCGTATCGACTTGATCAGGAAGATTATCTCCCTCACATTATTGCAAACTTTAGATATATATATATATATATATTTGGGGATTTTAGCATGTTATTACTATTTGAAGAATAATGAACTTACATACGTATTGTGGAATGAGTCTCTCAACGCCTGTCTGGGTCTTACGCGCTTGAGATCTTTAAAGTAACAAGGATTCAAGGAAGTTGTACTTATCTCTCCTTGGCTTATTAGGAATATATTGTTAGATATTAGCGTATCTCTCCGTATCGTAACTGTTTATCACAGCAGCATTTTTCTGTTCCTATCAGAAAGTCAATGGCCCAATAATGTTACACTCAACTATAGATCAAACATGCAATGGGAACCATAGATAATTGGATATGCTAAATAAACTTTGGAACATTGACCAATTAACTTCTTTAATAAATAATAAAAAAAAAACTGAGAGACAAACTAGTAAATTAATAAATAAATATTTCATTGCATGGTAACAAATTAGTACGTATACTATTTTCTTCTTTTTTTGAATTACGTTATACTTGATTACAAATCAAGACTCCAAAATCCATTTTTTTCTGTTTGATGATCTAATCTTTCGATAACGAAGCCGTAATTTGTTTTTTCTGTTAAGGTGCAAAACGAAGCTGTATATAGATCTCAGGATCTCAAGAAGAGACCAATTGAGTGAGAGTTAAAGGAGAGGAGTATTGAGAATCAGCATCAGATAACATAAGATCGACGATGGTCCGAGCCGCAGCTTCCGTGGGATGACCGTAGAGATCCCAGAAGAGATATTTGCTTCTGTCTGAACATAACCTTGACAAGGGAAGACATGGAGACTCCGCGTTTAAATCCCCATTTCCACAACACGCTGATGTCACTTCTTCAAAACCTGAAATCAAAAAACGACAATGCATTCATGTGTGTCCCCTCTATTAATTTTAATATTAGTGATCCCACTTTGGAATAAACTTTAACAGCCGAAATATAAAAGTTAATCGACGTACCGTAACGGGCAGGGTTGGTGATAATGTTATGGACGGACTTGAAGTTGTCAAAGTAAGAGTAAGTCATTGAGCTTTGCAACTCTTGTTTGAGTTCTTGCAGCATCTTTACTAGAGCTTCGTTGTACAAAGCACACCATGTGTTTGCCTCTTCGTCGCATTCATAAATCGTCGAGTTCTTTACTCTTTTTCCCGGTGTGCAACCTATCTGTGCTACCCCGATCATTAGGAATCTACGTGCTCCAGTATCGTGAACTCTCTGTCCATTACAATTTCTTATAATTAAATAAATTTTATCATTTTGTATGAATTCATATATGTACATAACAAATAACACGAGTTGTTTACCTTCAATTGCTCTTTGAGTTTATCAGCCATTGATTGTGCATATTCTTGAGGATTGGTCATTTGTCGAAGTTTGAACGATCCAAAATAGTCGAAAAGATCGTTGCTGCCTACGACCACGACGAAAGAGATTTGGAGAGGTGAACTTGTGCTTCTGATGGTCCAAGCTGATTCGTGAGTTCTTCATGAATGGACATGAAATGGTTCACTTGGTATGATAAAGGAATAGCTTGTCCCTGATTATTAATAAATCATAAGTAAAATATATAACACAAAGCGGGGATAGCTCAGTTGGGAGAGCGTCAGACTGAAGATCTGAAGGTCGCGTGTTCGATCCCACGCTCACCGCATTTTTATTATGAATTTGTTATGTTTTCTTTCATTTATTTCCTAATTAATTAAATAAGTGAATAGTGGGTAAATAATAAATGAAAGAATTATGTGTGCTGGAAATCTACCGCCAAACTTTCGGTTCGAAATTAAAGCTGACCATCGAATCAATACTTTGCTTTTTTGTTTGGGAAACCCATTGAATCAATACTGTGTTTCAACCTTTCCATAAATAAATTTGAAATAATTTTACTATATTCTATGACTTACATGTTTCTTGTCGGAACTGTTGAAGATGCCGGCTCCGCCGGAAGCAAAATTAACACCGGTCACGGCGGCGGATTCTCTCTTTTTCTCCTTAAATAGGCCTTTCAGTGAGAGATACGGCGGTGGTAACGGTAAACCAAATTTCTCGGCTAACCCAACAAATAAAAATGTAAATTAATTCCCCAAAAAAATATAATCAAGTCAATGCTCCTGTACTATAGAGATTCATATCAACATTTTCGAATTATATACATATTAACAAATGATTGTTACAACTACATGTAATTAAAAAGAAAAAAAGTTCCACGTCTAACTATTTGTTTTATAATTATGAGTAAATATATTTAATATTTTATGGCCAGCACGTCACGTTATCTAACGAATCGTGGCTTGACATAACATAAACATGCCAAACACTATTAACTTCATTCAAATATCCATAAAAAGAAAAACTCACCGATAGCATCGGCGGCGTTTTTGCCGTTACAGAATCTTCCGGTGGCTTTCTTGCTAGGAAAATCGACGCCGTTGTGTGGATAATTAGCTTTGGATATTGAAATTGCTAAGTAATTATTGTTTCCGGCATCAACCAACGAGTCTCCGAACACGTATAATCCCGGAATCGAAGCTAATTTTCCGGTCGCTCCTTCTAAACCGGGAAATGAATCGAACCGAAGTAGACCGAGTAAGATTAGAAAAATGGTGAGGGAAGGTGTGTTGTTCGTCGGCATGTTCTTTTTTCTTTTCCCGACGAACTCTTTAATTTGGTTTTGTTGTGGTGAGACTCTTGAAGTTGTTAGAGAGATGTAAACTTAGTGTGGTTTATATAGAGAGAAGAGAAAAATCTACAAAATATAGAAAAAATATAATTAATATAAAGATCGAGAATGTGAAAAGAGGAACATATAAAAATACAGCTTCGTTTGTTATCCTTGTCAGACACATCATGTCACTCTATGGTAATTTCATGTTGCTACAGTATATTGCACCGAAAACATTGATTTTGAAGCATTTTATATCTCTATATTGTTTGCATATTTAATTTTCTACATATATTGCTCTAATTTTATCATCTTTTTTTTTAAGATAGTCATTTTGAGGTGAATAGACAACCGTGAACGTGATAACATAATTTACGTTACTCTTTAATTAGGTAAATTAAATATAGAAAATAATGAGTTCTACTAGTTATAAAATAATACTCCTTTTTTTCAAATTGTTACAAGTTTTACAATTTTAGTTTATATATATTATATAAAACCTAAAAAAAAATGATTTGAAACGCGTAGGGTATCTTACAATGCGAAACTATTATTTACTCGTAAAGTGTAATTTACTATCTTCCTAGATAAGTAGTTTTTAACATGCGAAATTATCATCATATGGTCATGCAATAATTAAAAGTAGGGCTTTTCAACGAAATGTTGGGAAAAAGGATTGTGATTGATCCGACTTGTAATCATCGTGAGATACATGATCATTTTCTTTTGCTAACTAGTCAAACTTCCAGATTCTTTATCATTCCAAGCCATATAATAATAATAATAATATCTTTATGGATGTTCTTTCTTGCACCAAAGCTGTGATGTGCACCACCAAAACTTCCACCGTACGTATGAATTTTGGCCCATACAATCCTCACGTCTCCATTATCTGATATATATAAATAATGAATTATATACTTTTTTGGTAACTTATTATTGGTGTGTAATGATAGTAGTGATTCGAGTCAAACAAAATCGATGAGGGACGCGTCTAACGCGCAATTACATAAAAGTATAAGTTATGAGACAGATAAAAACCTACTCGTATCCGATTAAGTTTGGTCGGTTAAAAGGATTCTAGGTGACTAGGTTATAAAATTTAGAGTAAGGTTCATATCATACTCATATTTTCAGATCAGTAAAGGGAGAAAAAAAACTATTGATGTCTCACTTTGTGAACCGATATTTTTTTTTTGGTCAAAGAATCGATATTTAGAAAGTCATTTTAACTTAAATGCTCGTTGGTTCTATGAATAATTATCGTAGTATTTGTTTTTTGTAACAATTTTTTTGTTTTTTGCGTTGAGTATTGATAAGTAATTTTAGAAATTGACGTAGTATTTTTAGTCAATTTACAACTGATGTTTCTTAGAGTTGAAAAGAGGATATTAAAATTCCATCTATGAAGAATATTTTTTGAAAAAAAAAAATGTAGTAACACGCAAAAACCATGAATCGGTTATTCAGCAGTTGACCATATGATTAAATACTTTTGTACCATAAAAAAAAATATAAATGCAAACTCTACAATAAACAAGTTATATATATATGTATATATGCTACTGTCTTTATAATAAACAATACATTTTGTATATTATAAGGCCCATATCTTCAAGTTATTACTTTGACTAAAACATTATAAAGTATAATTTTCTTGTTTCAACAACTCACACACGTATCCTATCGGATTTAGATTCATATAGTAATAGTGATAATATAGTACAAACCGCTACTATATATATATATATATATATATATATGAAACAAATAGTATTTTGGAACTGTAAAAGAATTGATAATATATAAGAATTTATATAGTTGTGTGATTAGTGCAATTTTTTTTTAAAAAAGAAAATGGTTCAATTTATAGAATCGAAGATAATTTGTATCCTGTCATCCCATGAGTTGGTACTTACCATCATACCCTAAATCGTATGTCATGGTTTCATATTTAAAAAACAATTTTGAATAATTAAAATTGTTTACTATACAATATTATTTCAAAAAACTAAAATATAATACAATAGATTATTTCTAACGGCAAATATATTACAAAATATTACATAATATATTATATATATATATACTATTGTATAATATGATAAATAGATAAATGGAACTAGTAGTGGGAATGTGGGATCGTTAAAAACGAGTTAGTTCCATGATTTGAGGTGTAGAGGGAATGTGGGCTCGTTATTGACGTGTAATTACTAGCTTACTAGCTACTATATACGCGTAAAAAATTTACTACTTTTACATCATTGTTAACTGAGTACTGAATGCCTTAGCTTTCAGCTTTTCACATCGGAGTATTCAAAAGAATCCATTATTACCAGAATTAAAGGCTTAAGAGCTACCACAATCTGAGGACAAGTATTTTCATAAATAACGAACGACACTTCATTTATTGCAAATTCAGATTCGATTAATTGACTTGAATTGCCATTGACTTGCTAGTCCTTCCCAAGACCGACCGACCAAAAAATAAAATCGAGCTTTTGCCGAAAACACAGGTCCATTTGAATCGAGCTTTTGCCGAAACCGACCAAAAAATCCTCCATCACTCTAATAATGAAAACTGAAACACAGGTCCATCTTTCTGATGTAAGTAATAAAAAAAAAATGTTCATACGTTACATTCATTTGTCTAGTTTTTATTTTATTTCGAACACTGATGGCTTAAATAGATGAGACTTTGGGGAAGAAAGAAAATATAACTATGAACTGAAATTGAATGAAATAAAAGTCTCTGTGCTTGTTGTAGGTGGTCACTGTCAGTCAGTCTGTCACTAGCACCGTGTCAACTAAGCTAATCCCCACTCTGCAGAGATTGCGAGAAAAGACCACAAATAGCCTAAATATATTGATTGCATTCACATAAGTAAAAAACAACAGAAAACAGAAATCGTTCACACATACCGCATATGGAAGAGATTATAATATTATCTTATTTTTACTTAAACAAACAAACAAACAAAAATATATTATTTTTAGTATCATGATTTAAGATATTTTTTCTAGTTATTCCAAGACTGTTTTTTTCCATGAAGTATCTATCTTACTTTTCCATTTATATATCCGATCTTAAAAATACTTTCTTACCTGAAAATTCGGTAAATACGCATGACACAATGTTTGTCCGTTGATTGACATCACACGAGTATTTGTTGATCGTATGAATTGTCTCTAATAGTCGATAATGACTTGCGAATATATTTGTATATTTAGTATTTACCACCAAAATTTGAATACAGTTTCACCATCTAATTAGCACGATCTTAAACAGATCTACGTGCTCTTCGTCGTCTGCTTTTTTGTTTGTAAGCATATTGGATTTTAAGTTATCATATACACAATGAAAACGATTGCAACCAGATTATGCATATCCGGTATTTAATAAGTCTCACATGGTTTGGAATTCAATTTGATATCGATATATTCTGTCAACGCATATCATTCTTCTCGAAGATTTTCAAATTAACTACAATTTTTATTTGTTTTTTCGAATTAATTTAATTGTTGTTACTGTAAAACCGAACTGGACATTCTAACTTAAACTAACTCCAATATCTCTTATAGAACACGGCACGTTTCTGGCATTATCTAGATGAACTATTAATTAACAAAACTACCAATTATTACGTCTATACATGTACGTAACACACAAATCTGCAAACATCTGCGATGGTTAATTTTAGCGGATCTCGGCAAGAATTGATACTACTAAGGAAAACCGTATGGAAATATATCGTCTTGCATAAAATTCATAGAGATTCGACCGACTTGCATAAAGTCTGCATATTCTAGCATATTTGATAATGCAAGTTTACTGATCAATATCCGTAAATCAAACGTAAGTCTGCTGTACAACCTATTAAGAATCTATAAATTTTGAGAAAATTTATCGAAAATTCGCACTTGTTAGATAAGGTTTTTAAATCTACCACAATCATACATGTGTGTCGATCGAATGTCCGTAGCAAGATATAAGAGTAATAAGGGGTAACAAATTTAGCTAGAGTTGCTTGCTTGGAGTCCAATCAATTACTCAAAAGAAGAGGGAGGCCTGAATATAATCATATAAGAGATCTTACCTCCTGAAATTGAGCTTGCATCTTTAAGATGATATGGTTCTATTTTTCCATTCTGCAGGTTCAGTGTAGACGTAGCCTAGGTATAAGCAAGAAAATTTCCAAGGAACAACACTAAACAAACTGTGGAGGCATTGAGGCAAGGTCAGTGAAAACTCCCACCTGCAAGAAAATAACATGGACATTGGACCCGACTCAGCGTCATCCCATAGTCAATCGATTTCACCTCTTTCGATCAGTAACTGGTTCTCTTTAACTTCCTTATGAACTTTTACTTTGTTGGTTATAATTGGGCTACGTCCCAAAAGAATACAGTCCTGGGTTGGGCTTGTAATATTTGTCTTCCTCACATGGTTCTAACCGAAGATTTTAAATTAAAAAAAAAAACACGGGAAAATATTTTTGAAAATCTTACAGCATTTAGATATGTTATTTTAGCTATTATTAGGTCACTATCGCAAATTTCTCCATATTAACTTTTGTTTGTTAACCGGGGAAATACTATGGCAAAGTCCCAACTAATTGCCTGAAGCTTATAGAAATTCATGTTTTATTGGTATTTAAAAAGTATGACCAAAGACGATTAAAGTTGCAATATGAGAACTTAAGCCAACTTAATATTAGTATATCAAACACACCATTCTTTTCTACAAATTCGAGTATTACATAAGTGCTAATAATCTAAAACTTTTACATATTTAAATTATAAATTCAAATACTTTAGAACCAAGAAAAACTTTTATAATAACATTTTGGTGAATAAAATTATAGTCAAATCTAAAATATATTTTTAACATTATTCAGAAAATAATGATATGACATTTTAAGAAGAGCTTCGAATGTGGTTGTTTTTGGGTTGTTGTGCTTCATAGACTGAGGTGTGGATGTGTATCCCAAATTACCACCAAATTACCAGTGGGAGTAAAGAAACATGGTGCGATATTGACAAAATGCATGTCTACTATATATTGCCGACTAACTACCGAGTTATATACGTTTTGCGATATACTTATGATATTTTACACAATAGTTAAAATATTTATGCCTAAATGTATGATATGTAGGGTATTTCTCATTCAAAGATAACTAATGTTCATTTTTTGTACATTTGAAATGTGTTGGATTCTAAGTAAGTATATTTGGGCATTAGAGTTGATTATCATGCATTTCAAACTGAATAATCAAATATTATAAGAAGTGGCAAAACTGATCTCAAAAAAATTAGAAGACAAGTGAAAAGTTTTAATGTTGCTTATCCTTACAACCAGATACGTAACATCACCCAAATCCTCTAAATCATCACTATCACTATCATCACCATCCTCTGAATCATCACCATCCTCTGAATCATCATCATCAACCTCTGAATGAAAAAAAAACAAAAACGTTTAATACCTTAGGAGACATAAAGTTCCCTTATTAAAATTAGTGGATCAGGTCTCCATAATTATAATAGTTAACTATAGTTTATACTATTTTAGCAATTGTCCTAAGATCTTGTCATAGAGAATATTTCTAGTAAAAGTGGTAAGGCTGTACGATTTATCGAAAAGGATGAGAAAAAAAAAAAAAGCTAGATGACCTTTGAAACTGGCGTCGTATCAAATTCGTATAACTCTTAATTAAGTTGCACATTATCTTAAGCCAATCACAAAAATTAATGACAATTCAACTTTTGTGCTTCAACATAATGTTTCATTTAAAACATGTTTATACATGCTAATTTTCGAAGCCATAATATAAATGATCCTTCTCGTTCTATCAATTTCAGAAGTTCACTCAGTAGATAGACAATTAGAGCTTAATGTATAGCGCATGATTAACGTGTATGTCTGGCTCGCAGCGGAGGAGTTCATCGCGGAGCAAATCGAAATACGAGGTACAAAGGAGTTCATAGAAAATCTTATAATGTTGGTCAACTATGCCAATCCATTCAAAATGACAGTTATTTCATGAAAATTTTGAAGTTGAAACTTTTGACCGATCCTGTAAAACTAAGTTGTTTTTTTTTTACTCTAGAAATCTATTTAAAAAACAAGTTGTATGATCCAATCCTGTAAAACTAAGTTGTTTCGTACAGTAGAAAGCTAATTATGTAAAAAGGCAAGTCGTATATGATCCAATCCTGATTTTTTTTCTAGACATGTATTAGAAAGAAAGACAGTTCACGTAAAATGTCATTTGCTTAAAATAGAAAGACAGAAGTGAAAAAACAACCAATCTTATGAGTTGTCTTAGAAATACTTGTGTTGTGTCCAGAGAAACAAACACTGTCAATTTCTTTCTCTCTCCTCTTTTTATATATCTTTTTATTTCTTGTTTTTTCCGTTGTAATTTTACACCGTAAATTACCAAACTTAACTTCTTCTCTTCTTCTTTGTTGCTTTTCCCTCTTTGTCATCATTTTGTCACAGAAGAAACAATAAATAAAAAGAGAGAACAGATTTTTTTTTTTTTTTCGATGGCCAAACTTGGGGGGTGAAAATCACTTTGTGGGTCTCATCTTTCTCAAATCCCCCCCATTAAGCCATCAATCAAATCACAAACAAATTCTGTTTTTTTTCTTGTCTTTCTCTCAAGACGAATCTGAAATAAAGAAACACAAGAGTGAAAAACTATGATCTTGTACGGAGGAGGAGCAGGGAAGGATGGTGGATCCACCAATCACATATCAGACGGAGGAGGAGGAGTGGTACTGAAGAAAGGGCCATGGACGGCGGCGGAAGATGAGATACTTGCAGCGTACGTTAGAGAGAACGGCGAAGGAAACTGGAACGCCGTTCAGAAAAACACAGGCTTGGCTCGTTGCGGCAAAAGCTGCCGTCTCCGTTGGGCCAATCACCTCCGCCCAAACCTCAAAAAAGGCTCTTTCACCGGCGACGAAGAACGTCTCATTATCCAACTTCATGCTCAGCTTGGTAACAAATGGGCTCGCATGGCCGCTCAGGTACACAACCATCTTATCTCTCTCTCTCTCTCAGATGTTTGTAAGAAAAAACCTAATCTTGTTTTGTTATAATTAGTTGCCGGGAAGAACAGACAACGAGATCAAGAACTATTGGAACACAAGGTTGAAACGTCTTCAACGCCAAGGACTTCCTCTTTACCCTCCAGATATTATCCCTAACCATCAACTCCATCCACATCCACATCATCATCAACACCATCATCATCAACATAACCATCATCAACATCAACAACATCATCAACACCAGCATCAGCATCAACATCATCAACATCAGCAAATGTATTTCCAACCACAATCTTCACAACCAAACACACCTTCATCTTCTCCTCTTCCATCTCCAACACCAGTAAACGCAAACCCCTCTTCATCTTTCACTTTCCATACCACAAACGCATCAACCGCTAATCTCCTCCATCCTCTTAGCCCTCACACTCCAAACACACCTCAAACTCCTTCACAACTCTCTTCCACGCCGCCTCCACCGCCACTTTCCTCTCCTTTATCTTCACCTCGCAACAACCAATACCCTACTCTTCCTCTCTTTGCCCTCCCGCGTTCCCAAATCAACAACAATAACAATAACGCGAATTTCACTTTCCCTAGACCTCCACCTCTCCTCCAACAGCCTTCAACGCTACTCGCCAAACGCTACAACAATGCTAACGCTCCTCCTTTCAATTGCATCAACCGTGTTTCAACCGCACCATTTTCCCCTGTTTCAAGAGACTCTTACACTTCTTTTCTAACATTACCTTTCTCTTCCCCTACCGCTCAAACCGCTCAAACCGCTACTTACCATAACTCTAACAACAATTACTCTTCCTCTCCTTCTTTCTCTTTAAACCCTTCTCCTTCTTCTTACCCTACAGCAACTTCTTCCCCAAGCTTTCTGCACTCCCATTACACTCCTCCTTCTTCCACCTCTTTTCAAACCAACCCGGTTTACTCCAATATGAAACAAGAGCTCCCTTCAAACCAAGTTTCCCAAGTTAATTCATTTAATGTCAACAACTTCACAAACGACAATGAGAAGCAGAACAGTGTCAGTATTCACAGAAGAAGTATTAGCTGCAGCCTCTTAGAGGATGTCCTCGAAGAAGCCGAAGCTCTAGCTGGTGGAGGCGGAGACCGACCTCCAAAACGTAGACAACTCACAGCTTCCCCTCCTAACCACCACAACAGTAACAACAACAACAATAATGACAACTTCTTCTCGGTTAGTTTCGGACAATATGATTCTTCTGAAAACTTATGTTCCTTACAAGGTAAACTAAAACCGCTCAAAATACGCTTCAAATCTAAACTACACTTCTCTCTCTCTGTGTAATATTCTAAATGTCTTTGTCTGAAAACGCAGATTTGAAATCAAAGGAAGAAGAGTATCTTCAGATGAACACAATGCAAGAGGACATAGCTAAGCTTCTTGATTGGGGAAGTGATAGTGGAGAAATCTCTAATGGACAATCATCTGTTGTCACTGACGACAATCTTGTTCTTGATGTTCATCAATTCGCCTCACTATTTCCAGCTAATTCTACAGCGCCAGCAACCGCAACAAACGACGAACACAACAACAACAATAATAACAATAACTGCTCATGGGACGACTTGCATGGAATCAGCTAGAAAAAGTCCGAAAAATAATCTACGGACCAAGATCAAGAACTAACTAAGGACAGAGTTCTTGATCTTTTATATTGTATTGTATCATTAATTTTTATTTTTTTTACTTATATATTTGTTGCAAATCTTTTGTTTACTATTTAATGCTATTTGATTCCTTGCTTAATTTTGTGATTATTGATATGTTCATGTATTTGTTTCATCAAACCTCTACACACTCTTCACTACTTTCCTTAAGAGAGACTCGAACTAAACATAACGAGTCTAATGATTACAAACCATAAGCTAATAGACAGAAACAGTTTTGCCAACAACATTGGCTCGGCAGATAGGGCAAGAAGGGTTTCTCATCATCAGCCAATTCATCACACACTCTGTATGGAAAACATGGGAACAGTGTAACTCCAGGCGACTCAACCCACTAGATAATTCCGTTAAGCATATCGGACAATCCGTCGCCGCCAGTTTTGTCTTCAGTTGTCTTGCCTGGACCTCACAAGAAGTATCTTTGTCCTTGTTGCAACACTCAATCCTCACCCAATGATCAACGTGGACTTTAACGTTGACTTCGATCCTGAAACCTCCTCCTCCTCCTCCTTCACCGCGGTGGCGGCTGCTAAAATTAAGGGATTCAGTTGATATATAACTGACAAGACGTTCTTGAGTAGCAGGCGGGAGATACATCTCCGACAAAACGATCATGACGTGATTAAGACATGTTTCTTGGGAGACAAGAAACTGTTCCGGGATGTTATGTTCAAGTCCAAGGACAGGGTGGGGGCGTTCAAGGGGGATCTTGATCATGTGTCCATGGAGATTTTCGTGGCGAATATCATGGTTTGTCTCATAAGTTACGGAGAAGGAAATCGAATCTGATTCGACCTGAAAAGCTTTGAGATAAATACATTCTGTTGTGGTTTCTTTTTTGAGGTAACAACCATTGATGACTTGATCATTTACGATCGTTGAAACTGAGACATGTTCGTGATTGCAGCTGCTCGTCATGGTCGATATGAACCAAAGGAAGAAACCCTAAATCTCGCTCGAACGATTCTTAGATCATATGATCTTTAATTACTTTTCTCTCTAGTGATGTGTTTAGAACTGAAGATATATACATATATGCATATCGACATATCGTAAAGGTTAAATCATGTAGGATTAGGATTTAGGAGGCTTACATCTTTCCTTTTTTCCCAACAAAATTATTGTGTTTGTTTACGATACAATTTGAATTTTCCTTTTTTTTTCTTTCTTTTTTTTTTTTGCTACAACCTTATCAATCTAATCTCTAAAAATTAATCCATATTTGCAAAGTCATCACTATTTCTGAAACCTTTATTTGTTTCTTACTAATTTTTAAATAAAAGATCACATCAAATGACGACAGTCTTGTTCTTGATGTTCATCAATTATAGAGCCGCGCGCATAAACAAACGAACAACAATTTGCATGGAATCAGCTAGAAAATATCGAAAAAGAATCCACAAATAACGAAGAACCGAGTCTTTGATTAGTTTGATTCCTTACTTAATTTTGTGATTATGGAGACGTTTATGAATTGTTCATCATATATACAACCTTTCTTAGTGTCTCGACAAACATAAGTCGTGCAAAGAAAGAGAGAACAAAGTGATGCCTTAATTTGATCTCTTAATTGAAGGTAAAAAGATCGTATACAATAATAAATAAACAAAGTGCACTAACACAGGTTTACTGTTTTTTTACAGAGCTAAAAGATAGAAGCTATCGCGCCAATAGCCTCGGCACGACAAATAGGGCAAGAAGTGTTCTGCTTCAGCCACTTCATCACACAAGATTTGTGGAAAACGTGTGAACACCGTAACTCCATGCGACACACCGCACCGGATACTCCGTCAGGCATTTCGGACAATCCGTACCGGTAACTCGCTCTCGCCACGGACAAGCTTCTAAACCATTGCAGCCACTTCCAATGCTCACCAGATTATCCACTTTCAACTTTGATCTCGACTTCGATCATGAAACCTCTTCGATAGCTCCTATTTTTAGTGGCTTCTAATCTGGAGATATATATAAGCCACAAGACGTTTCTGAATAGAACTTGAGAGACACGTCTCCGACAAGACCATTGTGATGTGATCACAGAAGATTTCTTCGCTGACAAGAAACTGTTTGGGGATTTCGCGGTCGAGCACATGAACCTTAGGCTCGGATTGTCGAAGTGGTGGTAGAGGTAATATGTGTCCAGCGAGATCTCCGTTGCGTAAAGTTTCGATCTTTCTGATAGGTCACCGACAAGGAAGAACACAATGATTTGACCGGAAAAGTTTTGAGTTTAATGCGTTCTGTGGTTGTCACTGTCTCGAGGAAACAAGTCCGGTTTCGCTCTTTGGTGGTAACATAGTCCGGTACCACGAAGCTGGTCATCACCTTGGCTAAGTCCTTGTTACGAAAACAACCTAGGATTAGATTTAGTTTGTATTTTACAAAAAAAAAAAAAGAATTATACCGATAGAAACAGTTTCTTTTCTACAAAGAAACATGCCTTGATCAAGTCATGATCGTCTTGTCGGAGATGCATCTCCCGCCTTCTATTTAAAAACGTCTTGTCCAATATATCTCATCCTTATAATGTTGACCCCTAGTTGTTCGACCTGAATAGCTATGTGATGAATGACTCTTTTGGTCTTTTCCTGTTCCTGGACGAAACAACCATTGACTCGATCATTTACGGTCGTTGAGGTTGAGACATCTTCCTGACTGAATCTTCTCTTCACTGTTGATATGAACCAAAAGAACAAATCCTAACTCTCTCTTGAACGACGATGATTATATCTTATGATCGATCTTTAATCAGTTTTTCGTATTCCAACAATCTATTTAGGGACTAAGTAATGTGTAAAGTAGTTCACTTTTAGACATTTTCCTTCATTTTTTAGCACTTTCCTTCTTCATCACTACAGTATTTCTAAATGAAATCTTGATTTGTTACTTATTTTGGTTAACTACAACAATTTGTTTATTCTACACATTCTCTATTACGTACTTTCTAAGGGTCTCACAAGATATCATTCACAAATACCAGTCAGAGAAAAGAAAACATTATTGGACAGAATGCTTTTATATAAATCTTTACGAAAGAATATATTCAACAACAAAGAAGCTTTGAGATCCAAGATTCATGTTTACTTCCATATAAACTCAAACCATTTGCCAAAAGCAGTTACAAATAAATATTTAAGACAAGAGACTTACAATCTGTCTGAACAAAGGGGAATATTTATCGGATAGCACCGGTCATATTAGCACCACCGAGATTTGCCCCTTCCAAGTGCTGTTACATAAGCATATCGCAAGGATTAACCATTTAAGCTCAAAAGCTTGACGAAGAGCTATTTATTTTTGGACCTACCGCTTCTCGCAGATTCACATGCCTCAAGTATGCTCGTTGAAGGTTTGCTCCTTTGAGGTTGGCATTACTCAACTTTGCACCCTATATACCAAACACATATACGCCTGATCCAGTTAAACCAACACATTTACGAGCCACGTATCACTTATCTTGTCTAATCACAACTCAATCCAGATCGTTAGCAACAAACTGAATTAAGGCTGAATATATGGTCTAATCTAATCCGGCTTGAATTATCAGTTAAAGAATTTGCTTACCTTCAAGTTTGCACCTTCTAGATTTGCTCCTTCTAAGTTGGCATTTGTAAGGTCTGCATTCTGATAGGCAAGAAAGAGAATCAAACATTAAATAACGCTATGCTCATAAGCAACTTCTGGATACGCAATTGAAAACGTTTATCGTGGTGAAAAGTCTAAGCTAAATTCCTATATAGACCACTTAACGCACCTGCAAGTGTGCAGAGCGGAGATCTGCACCACAGAAGCTACAGTCCACTAAGCAGGCATCTACAGTACAAAAATCGGAGCTTTTGAGTCAAATTACGTTTATAATGTAAAATTTCATATCGTGGCAGTCTGAGTGATCATTAACAAGCAAATTAAGCTTATATATGCACCTTGTAAATTAGCACTTTGAAGATTTGTGCCAGCTAACAACGCTCCTCTAAGATTTGCGCTAGTAAACTCACACCTTTTATAGGAAGGAAAGAATTCAAATCTTTCAAGAAGTGTTATCAAGTACAAATAATTTAATACGCGATGGGATCTCGACAAACTCCTTACTCGCGCAAAATAGCATTGTGAAAGATGGAGTTCTCAGCATCAGCATCCTGTTTTTTACAGATTCAGCAGATATGATTAGGCAGATCTTCAAGCAAACTGCCATGATATTATGATAACTTCTTCTCACGAAGCAGAAACAAACAAAGTTGATACAGCATATTTACCCGAAATTTGGCACATTGAAGATTTGTACGAGAGAAAAACACATTCCTGAGACAAGCATAGCTGAAGTCCACAAGAGATAGATCCTGCATTATCCAAAGAGGAACATGCAGACAGTAAATACGGAACTGACTAAGAAGAAGCCTACCAATCCCAATTGATGTTCTTAATATAAGATAACATGTTGACCAAAAAAGACACTCAGTAAGACAGCAGATGTGTATTCCAATTGATAGAATCAAATATATATGTGCTTAGAAATGTAACTACAAATTCTTTCTAAATTCCAGGCTAAAACAACGAGGATCAGTTAGTGCTATTCTATTACTTTGTCTCCACAGAAACACAATTTATCTCTGAAACAACTGATTGGGGGATCAGAACTTCAGTGAGTTCAAGTCAGCCGATAGCATGGTTACCTACAAGCATCTGAGATTAAGAAATATTACCAGTTTAGAAAGATCAATTCCAGAAAGATTAACCCCTCGGAACCTGACTCTTTCAGATTGTATACATTTGATGATATCCACACGAGTTAATTCTGCTTCTTCAACAACTTCTCTTCTTGAATCTTTTATTCTTTCTTTCAGCCCCTGAAACAGGAAGTGAATGCAAGAGTTTTTCAATCTCCATCAAAAATTAGTCCTGTACTCCGAAAAAAGAAGAAGTAAAACTCTAGTTATGAGAATAGTAAGATAAAAGAGAAGTTAAGCATACTAGAAGCTGATAGTAGTCTGCTTCACGCAAAAGTTCGGAACAATCAGGATCTGACAGAGTGGGATCAGTGCCATCACGCAACCAATTCAAAATATGACGGAAGTGCTTTCCATCCCTGTCTATGAATACATATCCCTGCAACAATTAAATCAGATCCTTTAGTGGATATACTTTGTCACACACTCATATACACACATTTCACTGGTACATGGCTTCAAATATACTATTGAATCAAGAGAGCATATGTCGTAGCTCACTCCACTACTTTTTTTTTTTTAACACATCTTAAAAAGTGGGTGGCTAAAATCAGAGTCTCTCTACGTAACTAAAATTTTGGTTTATCATCGTTAAATGAAGGCTACTCGATCCAAGGACCAACTATTACACTCAGCGAAGCCTATTGCAGGTTATGAAATGGCATCATCCTAAAACATATATTGAGTTGGAATTAAGGTGACACAGAATGCAAATAATACCGTTTTGGATTCCTGGCACATTGCATGTCGACCACTAAACATGGCTGCGAGCATTGAGTCAGGCTCACGGTTAGTCAAAGTATCAATGGTAGTACAAAATTTCTTTCCACCTGCATAAACACGAACATGTCTTATATGTTTTGAAGAAGAGCTAGACCTCGTGAGAGAGAGAAAAAATATAAAAGGTTTTCACTTTGAAGATAGTTGAGGAAGCACATCAATATCTAAAAAGGAGAAAACAACACAGATCTGGCCTTATCACAGTTTTAACTATGATCAACCCAGAGAAGCATTGAGGTTTACAACTCAAACTAAAGAGGAAAATGAATTCTTAACACCAAAGTTTTACTTACATAGGAAGAAAAAAAAAGGGGGGTTTTCTCCAGAGAAAATTTAATGAATTTGAACATGCAACATCTCAAATCTCAATTACAGAACTTGAAAAAAAAAAACACATGACCAAGTAGAACAATTTTCACAAGATATGCAACATTTAGCAATCCGTCTTCCAAACAAAACAATCGCTCTAATAAAGTGATTGCAAGAGAAAAATGGATGAAAGTGTACCAATGTTAAGTCGAACCATGGAAGACAATTCAGAAGTCGTGCCCATGAGAGAGAGGGAAAGAAGTTCCTTAACTCGATATCTTTGAAATCAGAGTAATCTAGTTTGGTAAAGCTTGCTACAAAAAGAAGAGGACTTTGAGAATCGACAGAAAAGGGGGAAGATGATGATACGATTAGAAATGAAATCAATGTTGGTCAAAACTCAAAAGAGTGAAATCGAAGAAATTTAACTTTGATGATCAAAAGTCAAAACTAAACAGAAGTAGATCCCACCAGAATCAAACGCTTCCAAACTCCTTCGTCTTTGATTTGGCTCGAGATGTCGACTTTTTTTCTGCTTCTCCGATTAGGCAGATAAATGGACTTAGTTGATAGAATGAAAGCCCAAATTTAAGGCCCAACATAAGGGATTTGTTCTAAACAAAAAAAAAATTGAACGACAATTTCGGTTTTAATGTTGTTGATATATATACTTTTCAAGTAGTCTTAATTTTTTTTTTTGTCGTCAGTATATTTATTTTTCAAAGTAATGTAACATATAATTTAATGATACTGATATATAGACTAATAATTTGTTTTTTTCAAAATAATACTTTACTATTTTGAAATTTTACTTTTGTCGAAACGGATAAGCAGGAAACAAAATTTGTATTGTTTTCCCATTGAAATTTGGTTTTTGGTTTGCACCATAAGATGTACTAATCACTGTAAATGATGTTCAGTTTTTCTTTTTCGTTTTTTGGGTCCACTAACGAGATTTAGTTTTTAGTTTTTTGGTTTGTTTTTAACGAGATTTAGTTATATGCAAACATTTGAATAAGAAAACTTTCAAAACAATTGGGAGAGCAAAAAAGAAATATACAAAATCATATACTAATATTTTGAAGAACACTAGATCACCGAAAATTCCGCAACAATTTTCGAAAATTGACTCCGAAGTTGCAAACACAATTAACCCTACCCAATCAAGCATTAATATTGGTTTGAGAGTCGTCACAAGGAGGATCAAAGACACTAAAAGCTCGATAAGCAGAAATGACAGATAGAAATAAGAAAGAGAAGAGAACAAAGACATGAAGCCCCAAAGCAATTGTGAGTTTTGAACAAAAGTGTGGATAAGAAGAACAAACTTCGCTCCATGTCACCATTTTGTCTCCTTTGTTAAGTAAATACACTATCTCTGTTGCTCCTGCTACTGATGTTGTCATCAAATAAGCTAAGACCTTCAAAGACACAAATACACTTATATAAGAAATTTATACTAGATTGGATTAGATATTGAGAAAAAAAAGAGAACCGAGAGATGAGATTTAAGAGAAAAACCTGGTCAGGGACAAAGAAGAGCCAAGCTTTGGAGACTAAACATGTGACCCATGAAGAAATAGAAGAGAGCAGAGCATAAATAGCACATATGGCACTAACACCAACCATATATCTGCAAATAGCAAATCAATAGGTAAACAACTAAATAACAATAAAAATGCTCATTCCATAACAGAGAGAAATATAAGAGTATACTTGAGACCCATGATGGAGTTGTAGTCTAAACTGCCATAGTCAGGGTTGGATTGTTGGTTAGTGACAGTTAACCAGATGGTTGCAACACTGAGAGGAACCACACTTAGCCTGAGACATGAGTCTATGAGCCTCAAAGACTTAGGAGCTTGTGTTTGCTGTTTTGAAGAATAGCTTCTCTCTCCCTCTCTTGTGTTGTTGTCTCTCATCTCTGGTTGGATCTCAAAATCAAATGTTTCTTTTTTTTTGGGGGAGGAAGAAAGCTAAAAACAATATGTTGAATCCAACTGGGTTTTCTCACTTAGATTATCATATCTTTTATATATAGATATAGATATAGATATAATATAGATGTGTTTGTTTGTGGTCACAGGACATATACAAACAAATTATAAAAAGATACAAAAAAGGTTCCTCTAACTTCTCTCCTTTGCTGTCCCAAAAAAAGTTCATCTCCTTTTCATGATTAAGCTTTGGAAACCGCGTGGGAAACAAATATATGTAATTTTCATTTATAACTGAGAAGACAAGAAAAACATACAAATGTGAATATGGAGTAAAGCATCCTACAATCATTCACATTAAATCAAAGTATTCTCATCATCTTCGGCTTGTATAAATAACAGTTTGATTTTAGAGGTAAAATGTGGATCGACTTTCCTCCAAAAATAAAAAAAAAGGATGGGCATCGACAAAATTTTTTGAAGAATGGAAAGATTATCTAAAATTATTTTCTAAGAATTTTAACAAACCAAAATAAAAAGAGAGAGAGAGAAGAAATTTTGTCTCTACGCTCTAGACACTAGACAGTGCACCGAAAATCTGGTAGTGGAAGTAACAGAGACTAGGCAAGTGCGGTGGTTGTTGGGAGCGCGAGAGAGTGCCATTTGGCTTCGCCTTGGCTACATTAATCATTGTTTTGGATTAATAATTTGAATACTTGATAGGTTGATGTCTTATAATATTAAGTGTTGTGGTGTTACATACTTGCATTTTTTTAATAATGTGGAGGCCGTTGTTTTTATACAACCACATTTTCAATCAAAACTATGATCAGCCCATAGCTTCTTACTTGAACTGGATCGATACTAAACATTGTTTTCGGGTCATAAAGTGATGACACTAGTATTAGTCAAGGTGATGTCACACCATATATTTCGAAGACCTTTAAAATACGTCACACATTAAACCAACCAATGATCAACCCTTGTGGGTCCGCATTTCACTTTAAGTTTCATTTTGTTCTTAAAAATTCGGTTTAAGTTCGGTCTGACCTTCAGAGACAGAAATTTCAAAATTAATCAAATCCTCCTTGTTCTTATTTCGGTTTGAGTTTGTAAATAGAAAAATCGCAAGAACACAATCCGGAGAAAGTCACCGGACAGTGAGGGGTTTAGGTATGGACACGCCGGAGAAGATGGAGAGCAACCCCCATGCTTGCTCTGCGGCATGCGGGGCGATATCTTGGTGTTAATAGGGACGAAACTGATAGGCTGAGAAGTTACGGTCACAATGTGGAAAAAAACCAAAGAGGGGGAAAAGTCGAAAAGAGAATGGGGGCCATAATGAAAAAAGCTGAAGAGATGAAGGATTTAGCAATGAGAGAGTTGGAAAGCTTCCAAGGAGAAAAAGCAGAAGAGAGAAGGATTCATTGATGTGTTCTTGGGGATGTAACAATGTGTATCAACCTTAATCAATTTCACTTTTGTTGATTTCATACCTTTTGCCAAATGAGAATTCACTTGTTAGATTAGATTATATCAAATACATCAACATTCACTAGAATACTCAAGGCAGGATACCTATACATCAACATTCAGTTTTCTTCAGCATCATGTTCCTTACTTTGAGCTTTCTACTAACTGCGAACTATTATGATCGGTTCTAAAGCATAAAATACGCCTAGGACACTTTCTCATTCTCATTATCACCATGATTTCTCCCTCATCATCATCAGCTTTTGTGTGATTTAGTTCTTCAATCTGTTGACCAGTCAAGAATTGAACCAAGTTTTGGATCCTTTAAACTTAATAACCAATTACATAAACTAATCAGAGGGTAAAGAGCTGTAGCTGAATCTGGATTCAAGTTCAACAATATAGGCGAAGACATTGAACAAAGGCAACATAAAGAGAAGCATTGTTCCCCCATTAGAACAAACCAAGAAACCATGTAGTCAAACTTTAAGCATTGATATGATGAGACTAAGTAATAGCATGAAGCAGATGAGATCCAACTTTTACACCTTTCAATTAGCATGATAACCAACCATATGGAATGAGATAAAAGCAAAAGGAAAACACATAGATAAGCATTACTATCCATATAACAAACAGAGGATAGAGACGAACATCAAAACCTATTGAGATGCTGACTGAGAGACTAAGGAAAGCAGAGAAATGAGTAAGGTGAATATAGCCTTTGACGGTTTCAATCTAACAAGAGACAGTAAGCTTGAGATAAATATGTGCAGTCTCTATAGGAAGATCATTAAAACTTGGATCATTAAACTATGGAGCATTGATTAATCTTCCAAAACAGCTAGAACATCTAGGGTTTGATACAAATCAATAAATCATTAAGAACTTCCACTTAGTTCCCCAAAATGATTCCTTCTCAAGAGTTGAACTGAATAATGAACAAACAACAATATAGCGAGCGGAATCTATGATCAATCCATATCGGAAACCAACGAAAAGGTAAAATCTTCAATTGTATAATGGAAGACGCACAATTTATTGGAAATTCAATAATTTAATACATAGTTTACGAGTATTGAACATATTCCCCCAATTGTATCAGTTCACAGAATAGGAAAACAATCTACATGTAAAATAGAGAAGAAACAGTTTAACTCAATGAGCAATTACATCACTACTCAACACACTGCTGTTTCCACCAGTGGATTCAATAACTGAATTGATAGGATTCACCATCATCAACGACGAGACGGATCTAGCGGCGGCCAACTTCTTCCTCTGGTAACTATAAGGACCATAGATCTTTCTCAGAAGATGTGGTACCTGTTCTATCGTCAGATTCCGCGCCGCCGCCGCTTCAGCGGCAGAGTTCTGAGAAGGAGACGATGGATCGAGTGGTTGCGAGAGGGAGCGAGATACGAGAGAGGTAGTAGATCTAGCGTTGATTCTCGAGTTTCGGATCTGGGCGAGCGCGCCTGGCTTCAAGTAGCGGTGGAATCCGTCGTTTCTTCTCACCGGAGATCTAGAGATATCCTTCATTGATTCGATTTGGGCTAAGCTTGGTTAACTTCGAAGAGATTGAATCTGAGAGAGATAGAGATAGAGAGAGAGATTGTTGAAGAATGTGTGATCGAAGATTGAGGGATCTAATGATGATTTTGTAGAGGAAAAAGAGGGGCGGGAAAAACGGCGTGAAGATTAGAGGTGTGAGATAGAATGAGAGGGAAGATGAGTCTCTTTAGGGTTTTGAAAAGTCATCAAGAGCGGGAGTTTTTTTGGAAAGTCACGTGCTATTGACACGTTTCTCTTCCTCGTCTTCTTTTAATTTTTTTTTTTAATTTTAGATATTTTTCTTCACTTCACTATATTCCAAAATTCGGGTCGGATCCTGACCGGCGAGATATTTCTCTCTGATGGGGCCCATCCATCGGTGGGGACTTTCGCATGATAGTAGTTATTCTCTGCTTCTCATACCAACTATTCTACACGTGAACCTTCTAACTTGTTCTCCAAATTCAATTATATCTCAACACGTGTCCTTTTTTGCAGCTCAAGATATATATGCGGCTGAGATTTAACCGCCTATCAGTATACAAATTTATTCCACCGTTGTTTGATCACTTTTTGCCACCGTGGTTTTACGTCTCTAATGGCGGTTTCACTCTCCTTTATATTCCACTCATTTTTCTCGAGAAAATTAACAGTCTCTATCTATCTCTCTGTTTTTTTGTCACATAGCTCTGATTAAAAAAAAATTGAAACGAGCAAGAAAACTACTATGGATTCTAGGATCGGATCCATCGACGCGTGTAACCCGACCATCGGAGATATCGGCGGTCCTCCAAATGGCGGCGTCTCCACCATTCAAAACTCGAGTCCTGCTCACTCCACCACCGTCAGCCCCTGCGACGCGACTCTTGGTCGTTACCTAGCGAGACGCCTCGTCGAGATCGGCGTCAACGACGTCTTTTCCGTTCCCGGAGATTTCAACCTAACGCTTCTCGACCACCTACTCGCCGAGCCAAACCTCAAGCTGGTCGGCTGCTGCAACGAGCTCAACGCTGGGTACGCGGCGGACGGTTACGCCAGATCGCGCGGCGTCGGTGCGTGCGTCGTTACGTTCACCGTCGGCGGATTGAGCGTCCTGAACGCGATCGCCGGTGCTTACAGCGAGAATCTGCCTCTGATTTGCATCGTCGGTGGTCCAAACTCAAACGATTACGGTACGAATAGGATTCTTCACCATACAATCGGTTTACCTGATTTCACTCAAGAGCTCAGGTGCTTCCAGGCCGTTACTTGTTATCAAGCTGTGATCAATAACTTGGAAGATGCACACGAACTCATCGACACAGCGATCTCGACTGCTTTGAAAGAGAGCAAACCTGTTTACATCAGCATAAGCTGCAATTTACCGGCGATTCCTCTTCCGACTTTCAGTCGCCATCCTGTTCCGTTCATGCTCGCACCGAAGGTGAGTAACCAGGTGGGTTTAGATGCGGCGGTGGAGGCAGCTGCTGAGTTCTTGAACAAAGCTGTGAAACCAGTTCTTGTTGGAGGGCCAAAAATGCGAGTTGCAAAGGCCACGGACGCTTTTGTTGAGCTTGCTGATGCTTCTGGGTATGGTGTTGCTGTGATGCCGTCTGCTAAGGGACAAGTACCTGAGCATCACAAGCACTTTATTGGGACGTACTGGGGAGCTGTGAGTACAGCTTTCTGTGCTGAGATTGTTGAATCTGCGGATGCTTACTTGTTTGCAGGTCCTATTTTCAACGATTACAGTTCCGTTGGGTACTCTCTGCTTCTCAAGAAGGAGAAATCAGTCATCGTGCAGCCTGATCGGGTTACCATCGGTAACGGACCTGCGTTTGGATGTGTGATGATGAAGGATTTCCTCAGCAAATTGGCTAAACGAATTAAGCATAACAATACTGTCTATGAGAATTACCACAGGATCTATGTACCAGAAGGAAAGCCTCTGAGAGATAACCCCAAGGAGCCTTTGAGGGTTAATGTGTTGTTCCAACACATTCAGAAGCTGCTCTCTTCCGAAACTGCTGTTGTTGCTGAGACCGGAGATTCCTGGTTCAATTGTCAGAAGCTGAAGCTCCCTGAAGGATGCGGTTACGAATTCCAGATGCAATACGGTTCGATTGGTTGGTCAGTGGGTGCTACTCTAGGCTATGCTCAGGCCGTACCAAACAAGCGTGTCATTGCTTGTATTGGAGACGGTAGCTTCCAGGTTACCGCACAGGATGTTTCGACGATGATACGGTGTGGGCAAAAGACCATAATCTTCCTCATCAACAATGGAGGCTACACCATTGAAGTCGAGATTCATGATGGTCCTTACAATGTCATAAAGAACTGGAATTACACGGCTTTTGTTGATGCTATTCACAATGGTGAAGGTAAATGCTGGACTGCCAAAGTGAGATGCGAGGAGGAGCTTGTGGAAGCGATTCACACGGCAACGAATGAGGAAAAAGAGAGCTTCTGTTTCATTGAAGTGGTAGTGCATAAAGATGATACAAGCAAGGAGCTTTTGGAGTGGGGATCTAGAGTCGCTGCTGCTAACGGTCGTCCCCCAAATCCTCAGTAGAGTTCCGACATGGCTTCATCTTATATATTTCCAATTTGGTAGTTCCTTTGTTGCTTTATGAAAAGTAGTTTGTGTATCCTTTTACATCTATATGGATGGAGAAAAACAGTGTGAGTCCCCTTAACGATAAAATCTTTCTGTGTAAAAATAAAATTTGGATGGGCATAGTTTACCCAGCTGCCTCTTTTTCTAACATTTGCCAGAGTAAGCAGAGGTTTGGTCTTTGTGTTATGATTTGATCTGTTTGTTATTGTATTGTATTGAGCAGGACATCTTGATCATAGTTGATATCGCCTTCAGAAATGCGCATTTCACATTTTAAAGGTATTGTTTATTCATGCCAACATTAGTTAACATCGATCTTGCTCCTATGAGGGATGCGTTGAAATGTTTTGGTAGAAGTTCATACACTAGTTTGTAAAATTACATAATCCCTATGGTTTTGTGCATACAGAAACTGGGATTGATGGCCTTGGAATCCAAAGCTGTTGCTTTCATTGGTTCACACTTCACATGTTGTTTTCTTTTGTTGTGTAGAAGGTAAAGCTGAGAGACCATGACTGAAAAGCTCAGGCTAGTTACATGGTTCTATATTAAGATAGCAATCTATCTTCAAATGAGAATTGTCGACTTTGTCAATTATCTATCACCATCTGTTAATTCATGGGTTTAATCAGTTGATATCACTCTTTTTATGTCAATGCTTTGAAGGTGTGAAATTAGTGAATCGAAATGATTCGATGTGTTATTGTTTCAATCTTACACGAGAGCTACTTAGTGTACCAAGGAATATGAACCTGAGAAACAATGGCGGTTGCTGAGGAGTGAAGACCCTAAAGTCACGTATTTGAAAATAGCTGTGAAAATTTTGTTTCCCTAACGAACAACAGTCATTAGTTAGTTTGAATGTTCCCTCGTATATTCACTGGTTCTGTGTTTTTTTTTTTTCCTTAGAATCGTTAATCCACTTTGAATTAATTTGTCAACAGTCAAAAAAGGAGTCACCAACCGTCCGTTCTGTCGCCGGAAGTCCATCAAACGGTTCACGAGTAAATCCCCGGACGTGGCCTCCTCAGTATGTGTATGTGTTTCTCCTTTCTTGGTAAAAAGATAACACAAGCGTGATGACTTTCTCTATTTCGCTTCCCTTCAACCATGTTTAAGAGGGTTTCCGTTGACCGTTTTATGGTTATCACTTATGTCTATTTATAGAGTCGTTTCTCTTAGCTTGCTTTACAACAATCCTTCTTCACTAGTCTGGTTGTGTCTACTTTATCAACTTTTGACAGGACATTACAATGCCAAATCTTTTGTCTGCACTTTGCGGTTAGACACACAGGTAATAACAATATTTGGTCTGACTTAGGTTTTCTAGGGAATGATCAGGTGGAACTGACATACTTTGATCATGGATTCATGGTGGTATGCTTCCCTACATCATCCGAGGGTTGAGAGCAGCAAGTGAGATTTGATTTAAAATCATCCAGAATCTGATTAATTAAGTTCCTCATCATTCTACTTTAGAGAAGATAAACTACTCGGCTTTAGAATTTTATTGTAAAGATTTTGTATACTTTGTTGTGTGCTCTTTCATTGTACAGTAAAGTTATTTGTTTGGCCATTAAACGACACTCACAGTTTGTTGTTTCATGGTCGCACAAGTTCAGTTTAGCTTCTGATGATTGGTTTAAAGTTATTTTACATGGCCTTTTTTATCAATACGTAAAATGATAAAATCCCAGAGTCATTCGATGATAAACATTTGTCGGTCTCACCATATATAAAAAACGTTTACTTTTTGTGGCAAAACGTTTAAAGAGAGAAAAACGTTTCATATTTGTAAAGAACCAAAGTATCGATCAATTTGCAATAAGACGGTTTCTTCTTTTCCAATTACATTTTTTCAATTTTGAAGT
Source organism: Eutrema salsugineum (assembly GCF_000478725.1). Taxonomy (NCBI): domain Eukaryota; kingdom Viridiplantae; phylum Streptophyta; class Magnoliopsida; order Brassicales; family Brassicaceae; genus Eutrema; species Eutrema salsugineum. The sequence continues at coordinate 10,616,114 of NW_006256829.1, forward strand.
TAATGACGCCGCGAATCTTCTAGCAAATTGTTGACATAGGACCCACTTGTGGCTCTTCTTACACGCGACCATTGTTTTTTTTTTTTTTTTAATGAAAGCTGTAGTGGGCCCCAAGGATTTGAGAGTTGCGCGTTTATTGTAAGCGAGAGAGCAATTATTCTCTGCCTCTCAGACCAACTTATTCTAAACGTGGACCTTACAACTTGATCACCATATACAAATAAGACTTATCCATACACGTGTCTAAAGTGAATGATAGATCTGCGGCTAAGATTTAACCGCCTTAAAAGGAAGGTTTATTGGTAGAAGAAAAAAAAACACCTATAAGTAGACCCTCCCCTGATCTCTTCTTCGTCAATTGAAATAACAAAACCGGAAGAACTTGATCGTCTTCTTCCCACACCTTCAGGTACACGATTTCTTCTCTTAATATTTTCTCGTTTCTCTTCCTTTGATTAATAGGAGATTTGTTTTTTTTTCCTATTTGTGTCGTTTTTTGATTGATTGTCATGCGAAATTACAATCGATTTTAGGGCTTGACTCAATTTTAATCGATGACTGAATCTCTGCACAAAATAGCGATCATCTAATCTTAACGCGGATTGATTGTTAGGCTTTGAATCAATTTTGATCGAATTATTATTGGTCAATCTGGGTGCGATCGATGGAGATTGAATCCAAATTAGATCTATGATCCTGTAATTGATTTAGCTAGGATCCTATAATCCTGAAGTTGATCTATTTAAGGGCATCTTGTATTTGATTTTCTGAGCTTTTTCATATATTAGAATCCAGATAATGTTGATCGAGTCGAGAATTTGGTTCCTCGATTATGATATGTATTGTCAATCATGATCTGTTCCTGATCGTGTGTTGTTTGATCGGGAGTCTAAACTTGGTTTTGTCTAATTCTGAATTTTTTTTTCTTTTCTTTTGTAAAGAGAGTCGAACAACTTGCGAAGAGCCGTATTTTCGTTCCAAGAAACCAAGTTTACATGGTTGAGCTAGACATCCAGATTCCATCAGCATTCGATCCTTTCGCAGAAGCACAAGACACAGATGCACCGGGTACAAAAGAGTACGTCCACATCCGAATCCAGCAGAGGAATGGGAAGAAGAGCTTGACGACTGTTCAGGGTCTGAAGAAAGATTACAGCTACGAGAGGATCCTCAAGGACTTGAAGAAAGATTTCTGCTGCAACGGGAACGTTGTGCAGGACAAGGAGCTAGGCAAGATCATTCAGCTTCAAGGTGATCAGAGGAAGAAAGTGTCTCAGTTCTTGGTGCAGACTGGGATTGCTAATAAGGATCAGATCAAGATCCACGGGTTCTAAGCTGAGGATCGATCGTTTGATGTTTATCTATCTATTTATATGCGAATAAGTGGACGTGGTGTGGTGTGGTGTGATCATTAGGAGTTTTCAAGGGAAAGCTTTTTGGTTTTTTTTTTTTTTTTTTGGAAGCTTTGGGTTTTGTTGTTCTTGGTTTAATTGCTGTTGATTGAAGGTGTGGGATATTTGACTATTGCAATGAGAAATCTTTCGATTGTTCTATTTTTCATCTCTTCGTTTAGTTACTATCGGCAAAAGATACAGATTTTTTTATGAAAATGCGAAAACAGAGATACCACCAAATATTCAAGAAAATGAGTGTTTAAAAGAGCTTCGTCTTTGAAAATATCTAAAAGTAGATATTTGTTTATCGTATTTGTATGGTTGAAAATATAAGAGAGAACTAAATCTGTTTAAGGGTTGATCTGAATTTAAACAAAGTTTTATAGTACAAGTTGGAACATTTTTTTTCTAATTACCCAAATTTTTGCAAAAAAAAATTAAAGTAGCAGCGGCAAATGGTCTTACAATACTCTACTTTTTGATTATTTGTGAAAGACCCAATTTTACCAGATCAGTCAGCATACGCCGTACGCTAAAACGATACAATCTATGTTGGGTATTTAGTTTGGTTCGGTTCGGTTTGTTTTGTTTTGTCAGGTAAATTAATTTTTTGTTTTGGTTTGACAAAAAATTAAATAAAATGGTAAATTTTTTAATATACTTTTCTTTACATTTAATAAAAATATTAGTTATTTTAATGAATTTGATTAAATTGGGGTTGGTTCTAACATAGTTTAGCTCGGTTCAATTTAGATTGAATAATTCGGTATATAAATTTTAATTGTATAGCTTGGATTTGGTTCAACTTTGGTTTCGAAAATTTTTGGTTTGGGGCTCTGATTCGGAAATTTTGCCGACCCTACCGTATATGGTTCGAAGATGTTTGAATACACGTGTAAAACACGTGACCTCCCAAAAAGAAGTATGAAATTGTAAGCCAAATTGTAAAGAACACAGATGCATAAATAAAAGCAAATAATATCCTTAACAAAAATATTATCTAAAAGCCCAAACAGAAACAAGCCATTAATTTGTTCAGCAGAGAAGGGTTTGCACCAAATCCATAATCTTTTCCGTAATTAAACAAACGTTGAGGCCTTTTCTTCCTCTCAAATGTTTTCTTGTCTTTTCTCCATTTGCCCTTTTTGACTCGTTAATGCCACAGGAAGAAAGCTGAGGAAACGGAGAAGAAAAACCGCAGGTCTGTCTTTTTTTTTTTTTATTGTCTTCTATGTGTGTTTACACAGAAATTGACGGAAAAGTGTAAAGCTGTTTTTTCGTTGGTCGTTGTTTTTTTTGGTCATTTTTGGTAATAAAACTCTGCGATGTGTCTCTCTCTTCACTCGAATTCTTGAAATCCGAGATATTTTTTCTTTTGGGTTTATATTTGTTTCGATTCTAGGGCTACTGAGAAATTGCTAATTTTTTCGTTGCTTTGTGATGTGATTTTTAATGATAATTTGTAATTAGTTCCCGATTTAGGAGCTAAACATGGTTTGCATGTTCGTTCAGAGGATAGAAATTTGGAATTAATAGATCTTATCTTCAAAAATCCCAAATTTTGAGTAGAATGTGTATAGTGGTAGCACTTCATTTCCAGTTTTTAATTTTCTCGAATTGTGAAAGATATTTAAGAAACCCAAAATGGGGTTTAGTGCTGGTGTTTGCTATTCAATGGTACTTTGAAGTTTTGATTTTTGGTAAACATTTTGTGATGATCTCTGGTATTGTTCTGTGTCTACTGTTAGATTCTCACTTGCATTGTAGTATTTTTTGTTGTCTCAGAAGAATCCTTTTAACATTAGTTACTGCACTATCTAAAGAGTAGAGAGCATCAAGAAATGGAAAAGGAAAGCCATGAGGAGAACAACAACAACAACACCATCTCAGGAGATTTCATGGCAAAACGGAAACGAGGTCGGCCGAGAAAACACCTGAAACTCGACTCGAACGAGCAGTCTCTTGGTCCTCCTCCAGGGTTTAGCAGGAGTCAGCTGCAGCTTGATGAAGCCATGGTTGGACAACCGGTTAGTGGCGTAATCGAGGCGACATTTGAAGCCGGGTTCTTGCTTTCGGTTAAGGTTGGAAACTCAGATAGCATGCTTAGAGGTGTGGTGTTCAAGCCTGGTCGCTGCGACCCTGTATCGGTTGATAACGACGTTGCTCCTGATGTTCCAATGATTAGAAGAAACAGCGACGTGATGATGATGCATCATCATCATCATCATCATCATCAGGGATCAGCTAAAGGAGGTAGGAAATCAAGATTCCGTGAGAAGCGTGGTGGTGCTAGTGTTAAAAGCAGAGCTTTGGTTCCTGTCCCGATTCAGCCAGCTCCTCATCCAAAGCATCTTTTGGTTCCTGTCTTGCCTCAGCATGGCAATCTACAGAATGGCAGCGGGAGGGTTCAAATGCAGACCGAGATCGAGTCTCAAGTGAGTGGAGGTAGTAACGGCAAGCCATTTGAGACGCTGCTTACACAAGTTATGAAGAAAAGTGAAGTTCATCACACGACACAGTTCACTGAAGCTGAGTCAGAAGAGCAGGCTCTATCTATTGAGCCGCTGCAGGCGATACACCCAGTGCATCCTGTACATATGCATAAACCTATGGCGAGTTATGGACGAGGAAAGATGACAGAACTTCTTCAGGTAAAAATAACCAAATCATACTAGTGATTTTATCCGAATTTTACTTATATCTTTCTCTATAGAGATTTCATCTTTGATTTGTCTTAGGCCGTGCAGGAGAATGTGAGAGATGGCCAGTATTCTCAAGGACAGTGATTTCTCTAGAGGTTCTTGCTACAAAATCCTTGGGAGCTTTAAAGTCTGATTCAATCTCATTGTAATCAGAAATAGGAAAACAGAATCTAACTACTGTCTAGCTTAAAGATGTCAGAGAAATTACGATAATGATTCGTTATATAAAATGCTCATAACTACTTTTTCTTCTTTCGCTACTAGGTGTGTGTATTATATCAATAAGAAAAAAACACAGTCGAATATTTAAACTTTTACAAAGGATCAAACCTTTTAATAATAGCATTATTAAGGTGGGCAGCAAAGAATAAGGTAATAAAAACGAAAACAAGACTCTTTATAGGAACTTTGGGCCAAAGAACCCATTAGGAACCAGAATTGGCATGGGCTCGTTAGTGGGAAATGGTGACTGCATAACCGGAATATTGGTAGGCATGAGCTCATAAGGCCGATGTTCACTGGCTGCAAACGGTTGGGGAGCATATAGCTGCACTGGTGCATTTTGATGCTTTGAATACTGGAACTGTTGTTGTGGAGGAAAGAGAGGGCGAGAGGGTAAATGTGAATAATGTGGTGCTCCTTGAACCAAATCCTTGGAAGAACGTAAAAGTGAAGATGATTTCAGTTTCTTGTGAGTGAACCATGCTAATGTAAATTGTTTGTGTTCATAAAATAAGAGCCATTTTGAGTTCTTACCTGAGAAATTGGTTGCATGTACATAAGCTGTCCTGATCTCCCGACCATCAGCTGGAATATACAATTTGGAAAGGAAAAACAAATCAGAAACTCATGGTATTCTTGATGAAATACAACCTGAGGATTGGGATTTACAAAGATTGGTGGTGTGGCTTGAACAGAATGATACTGAGAGGTGAAAGGGTCTGTTGTTGCCTGCGTTGGTTGTAACTTATTAGTAGATGCTACGAAACCTTTATTCATTTCTGAGTTTTCATCAAGAGGTGATGACTTTTCAGTTAAAGAGGGCCTCTTAGCAGGCTTCGGGGGAACCGTTACTAGAATGTTCCGGCATATTTTTCTCCTGTTCTGTTGGTTGTACACGTTCAGACGTGCTGTCCACTGTTATAAATACATGCAGATGAAAGTTGAGGATACACATGTCAGAAAACATTTTATTGACAAGAGGAAGCAGAACAACCATGGTTACATAATTTACATTAAGGTGGAGCTTACAGCTAGAACTTGAGCTTTGTGAATCAACCTGCAACAGGTAATATAATAATAAGCAGCTCCTCAAAGAATCTTGGAAAACATAAGTAAAATATCTATGTGCAAGACTAACGTTATCCTCCTGATGAACGTCAGTGTTTTGTTTACTACACTTCAAGATGCGGGTTCCTGCCTGTCTGTCAGCACTAAATTAGAATCAGAGAGTTAACTAGGAAAACTCTAATAATTTCATATGTCAAAACATAGAAAGTAACTCGTGCGAGCACGGAACACAGAGAAGGTTATTGTAGCCAGCAAATTAGATTGCTAAGATTGAGACAGAAATAGAAGTTTGGTTAAATATTGCCAATATTGAGACAGAGATAAATATTTTGACAGGAAACTAATTATATACCAAATACAGTATACTCATATTTCATACCGTTGGTGGTTCATAAAGCTAGGATGATGTTTATTCTGCAAAAGAGGAAAATATAAAAAACATCGAGAGAGTGAAAACAAAGAAAGGGTCAGGGGCGTGACAAGAATCTTAACTAATGACTTCTATACAAGACATCTAACCAAACACCATGTGCAAAATTTTATGGCCGACCATATAAAGGCTGGTTGTTTTACTTCCATCTTGCATAGGTTCCAACCACACGAGGAGAAGATAAAAGATAAAACCTACCTGTGCAATACCGATCTCCTTTTTTGTCCCTGGGTCTTTTATGGCATCTTTGGTACAACTTGGTGAAAGACTCCTTGGTTCTTGATCCTTGCCAGATTTCAAGGCTTTTACTTTATTTTCCAATCGATTCTGTTTGAAAAAAGTTAAAGTGATTCACTTTCCTCTGCTGCTTTACAAAGCCATAGAGTAAAATCTAAACGAAACTAAAAGAGAAATGGTGCATGGAGAAAACAAGATTCATAAAGTAATAGATGCATCCAATAACCCTTGACCTTCAACTTTTTTTCCTGAATATGAACTTAAAGAAACTACATTAGTTTACCTTCTATGATTACTGCCTCTTCTGTCAATGCCAGATTTTACGAGCTTGTTTGCAATACATGAACGAGGCTCAGGCTCGGAAGCAAAGTCTGCAACGGCCGAGACAACATTTGCACCTCAATATTGCCTCCAAAATCGCACGGAAGCGAGACTCCCTATGAACAAAAACCATCAGAAAAGCCACATAGGCTGGCGTGAATGAATCTACAGAAGCAAATTATTATAGAGAAAGGGACCAACCTCCGCAACAATTCGAACAATATCGCAAGACATAATAACAAGTGTCTCTACAATCTTTCTACTTACTACATTCGCTTTATTTGTTCCCTTCTTGGTAAGTTTTGCACTTTTCAAAACAATGCCTAATCTAGAACAAACCAGAGAAGTCAGAAAAACAAACCAAATGTTAACATAATTTTACCAAGTCGAAAACACTTGCCTAAACTCTCTAACATACATAAGATTCACACCACCAATTAGCTAATGATCGAAAAATTTGGAATATCCAATTTCAAATCTCTGAGTTCGACTTCACTAAGAGAAGAAGCAAAATCTCTCGATGATGAATAAAACAAATCGCCCACACAGATTCCCATCAATTCAAACACCAAATATGTTAAAACAAATCACCAAGACATACCGAATTCATTTTCGACGGAGATGGTGTAGAAAATCCCAGAAAAAATCGATCCGTCCTTTAAATGCACATGGACTTGCAAGCCAATGATGCACATAGTAGAGATTAACAGAGCTTCGTTGAGCGACGATGATAATGATGAAGAAGGATAAGAGTGTGAGATCTCGACTTCCAATTTCTTTGCGATTGCCATCGTTCAAAATTTTACACAATTTGATCGGAAAAATAAATTCTCACGGTGTATATATATGTATCGTAATAAAAGAAGACGAAGACAAAATTGAGATTTGAGAGGATCAGAGATCTAGAGAGACGAGGAAAAATAAAAGAAAGGCCTTGTTATTGGGCCTAAATTACTATTTTGATAAATCAACAAAATTTTAGTAATAACATAAAAGTTTTTTTTTCCTACAAGGAATAGAAAAGGTTACATCGTCGTCTTCAAACACTCCTTTTTTTTTTTTTTCAAACACTTAAACCCTTCAATTGGCTGCTACAAGCTCTCTTTGAGATAATACTAAAACCCTAATTTTTCTTCCTTCCCGCAAATTCTACTCTCTTAATTCGTAAGCGTCTCTTGCTCTGGCTCTGCACTCGTGATTGCCAAAATGGGAAGACCTAAGACTAGGGGAATGAAGAAGCAGATGCGGCTGAACGAAGTCGAGGAAATCAGTCTTCTGAACAAGTGGATCGAATCTCAGAAACCGGATTCAGGATCCAATCCACTCTCTCTCGGTCCTCTCCCCAAGGACGCCAAGATCGGAAAGTTCGAAGACGGAAAAAACGGCACCGTTTTCTCTCGTTACGCCGGCGTAAGGAAGTTCGATCAATTACCCATATCGGATAAAACGAAAAGGGGTCTGAAATTGGCGAAATACGTAGACATGACCGATGTTCAGAGAGCGGCTTTGCCTCACGCTTTATGTGGAAGAGATATTCTCGGTGCGGCGAGAACTGGGTCAGGCAAAACTCTGGCTTTTGTTATTCCGGTGAGTTTCTAAGAATCTTTCTTTTTCTTCGGATTTGGGAAGTTTAGAGATGCTAATTTCGTATTCTTATTGGTTTCTGATTGATGTTAATGGATGGGTATGTGTTTGTTTTAGATCCTTGAGAAGCTGCACAGGGAAAGATGGAGTCCTGAAGATGGAGTGGGATGTATAATTATATCTCCAACAAGAGAATTGGCAGCTCAAACTTTCAGTGTGTTGAATAAAGTAGGAAAGTTTCACAAGTTCAGTGCTGGGCTCTTAATTGGTGGTCGTGAAGGAGTTGACGTTGAGAAGGAGCGAGTCAATGAAATGAACATTTTGGTGTGTGCTCCTGGTAGGCTTCTTCAGCACATGGACGAAACCCCAAACTTCGAGTGTTCACAGCTCCAGGTAATAACCATAATGTTATATTGCTTTATGTTTTCAGTTTGTGAAAGGTAGGAAATCGAATATTTGGGAATTTTACGTTCTCCTACAAGTTTATGAACAGTAGGATAGTTGGTATGAGGATATTGTAGAACCAGTAAATGAGATTTATGTTTTTGTCTGCTATACTATTGTTTCAAAATCCATAATAGATGTTTTCTTTCTCTGCAGATTCTGATTTTAGATGAGGCCGACCGTGTTCTTGATTCTGCATTCAAAGGGCAGTTGGATCCTATTATCTCACAGTTGCCTAAGCACAGGCAGACTTTGCTTTTCTCTGCGACCCAAACAAAGAAAGTCAAGGATCTAGCTAGGCTCAGTTTGAGAGATCCCGAGTACATCAGTGTCCATGAAGAGTCAGTTACAGCTACGCCAACTAGCTTAATGCAGACTGTGATGATTGTCCCAGTTGAAAAGAAATTAGACATGTTATGGAGCTTCATCAAAACTCATCTTAATTCCAGGATTCTTGTTTTTCTCTCCACCAAGAAACAGGTTACATGATTTTGCCTTTCTTCCTCTGTGAATAATAATAAACTTGAAGATAATCTTGTTCACTTTAATCTGCTACGTTTATCCTTTCTTGACATTGATGAAGATATCACTGTTTCGATAGGTCAAATTTGTTCATGAAGCTTTCAACAAGCTCCGGCCTGGAATACCTTTGAAGAGTCTTCATGGAAAAATGAGTCAGGAGAAAAGAATGGGAGTGTACTCTCAGTTCATTGAGAGACAATCAGTTCTCTTCTGTACTGATGTTCTTGCCAGAGGTCTTGATTTTGATAAGGCTGTGGACTGGGTTGTTCAGGTATGAATCCGCATTCAGAATTGCTTAACTATATGATATTTTGGGCTGAAGTGTGATGTCATCATATTTTATGTTATAGGTTGATTGTCCTGAAGATGTAGCTTCTTATATTCACCGAGTTGGCCGTACAGCTCGTTTCAATACTTCAGGGAAGTCGCTCCTCTTTCTGACTCCCTCGGAGGAAAAAATGATTGAGAGATTACAAGAAGCTAGAGTGCCTGTAAAACTCATCAAGGTAGTAGATCCCGTCCTCATTATTGTTGAGTTTCCTACTGTCTGTGGTAAAAAACCTAGCTCGGTTATTTGACTTGAAAGATTTTGTTCACACAGGCAAACAACGAAAAGTTGCAGGAGGTTTCTAGGCTCTTGGCGGCTTTGTTAGTCAAGTTTCCTGATCTTCAAGCTGTTGCTCAGAGAGCGTTCATCACATATCTGAGGTCCATTCATAAAAGAAAAGATAAGGAGATTTTTGACGTGACGAAGCTGTCGATCGATGACTTCTCTGCTTCTCTTGGTCTACCATTGACTCCTAGAATCCGTTTCACAAACCTGAAAACGAAGAAAAAAGGAGTCTTTGCGAGTTCAATCGCTCTGGAACCGGAGGAGCAGGATAATGAAGCACCTGCGGTTGTAAAACAAGATCTTCTTGGTGAAGATTTAGAAGAAGAGGATTTTGCTCTCAGGCCACATGAAGAGGGCAAGGACGTAGAAAAATCAACCAAGGACGAAAAAGTTTCAATGTAAGGTTTTCGAGTTTCATGTTCTATTTCTGCATTTGTTCAATCCAATCTTGCACTCTTTTTATGTGAATAAATTCCTGTTGAGTTTCAGGCCAGGAACTCGGGTTTCCAAAAAGAAGACGCTAAAGATCAATCTGCACAGACCAAGTGGGACAAGGGTTAAGTTTGATGAGGAAGGCAATCCAGCAGCTCCCTTAGCAATAGTAGCTGCCACAACAGGGACTGAAGTAGCCCTTGATGAAGGTAAAAGAACATAAACCTCGAGTTAGATCATATCCCATCCCTATCATTCTAATCCTACAAACTAGCAATTAATTAGTTTTTACGATGCATGTGGAATTGGTTCTTGATTTTTGCAGAGACAAGGAAGGATTACTATAAAAAAGTGGGAGAGCAACTGAGGAAAGTGGATCATGTAGACAAGAAAGTAGAGAGGGAAAAGAGGAGGGAAAAGAGAATGAAAGAGAAGATTAAGAGGAAGAAAGGAGCTATGGAGGAGGAAGAAGAAGAAGAAGGCCATGAAGACTCTGGATCATCAGAAGAAGAAACAGGAAGAAAACGCAAAAGAGCAAAGAAAGTCGACTTTGATGGTAATGGTGATGGAGATGAAGAAAGGGAAGGAGGAAAAATCAACACAGATTCTGTCTCTATAGCTGAGCTTGAAGAAATGGCTCTCAAATTGATAACGCAGTCATGAAATCTCATATAGAAAACGTTTTCCTCTCTATTCGCCTTTTTGCTGATTCCCCCAATGATGCATTCATTTTTTGAACAAGGTTGGAAGTTTCCAACAAGTTTTGTCTGTTTGCCTTTTGTCTATCAAATCCTGTTCAAACTAAAAACAAACAATCATTATATAAAGTTAATTTATAGTCAAATCATCTTTCAAACGTTGTAGATGGCTTAGCAGATGATTGCAGTATAAATGTTAGTCGCATACATAAAAAAGATTTGATGCTTTGTAGAATTTTGTGCTTTTTACTATTGAGGAAAAAGATTTTCATTTTAACTTGGGTTTCTTTGTGTATTAACGAATCTGTTACACTGTAAAAAGTCTAAGTTCTGTACTAGATTTTGATGATCGTTTCTGGATTTGTCCACTAGCATGTGGCATATCCCAATTGTATGTTTATTTTTTCTTTCGACAAAAATTTAAATGACAGATAAAAGTTTCAACATTCACTAAAACAATATGTTCATAGCAAATCCAACATAAACTCATTCGCAAACAAAACTCACACCAAATGAAAAGACAGAGCATTCTTAATCTAAAGTCCTAGCAAGACTCAGCGACTCATATTTTTGTCCATAGGCCAAGACGTTGGTTGAAAAAGCTGGTGTTGATCTTTCACTGCATTGGGATAAGAAAAATGGTAAGAAGAAAGAACGTACACATACAGCATCACATGTGATAAATCTTTAGTGTAAAGCTGAGTTACCTGGCGTTGCTGCTGATAGTTGCCATAGCCAGGGTAACCGCCATAGTAGGCATTAGGATCCTGAGGACGAGGAGGAGGTGCATAACCATATGGTTCATAGCCCTGTGGCTGTGGAGGGTATCCATAGTATCCACCACCGTTCCATTGGGGTTGATCAGGCTGTGACTATAAAGTTTGAAGTTATGGTTTAGCTATGAATTTATCAAAATTATCACTCCCAAGTTTTTTAAAGGTAACAAACAAACACACCTGCTTGTTTGGACTACGTCCCCATGAAAGACGGATGCTTTGTCCACCTAACTGTGTTCCATTCAACATCGAAAGTGCATGCTCTGCAGACGCCCTGAAATATGACAAAGATAAATAATGAAGTGTGTAAACACAAGAATGAAACAAGTTTGCGTTAATGGGGAATGGATCATATGATTATTGTACCTGTTGGAATACTGAACGAATCCACAACGCTTTCCTGGAGGTATTTTCACATGAATTAGTTCTCCAAATCTACCAAAAACTGACTTTAATTCATCGTCTGTAACGCTAGCATCCAGAGCTCCAACAAATATCTGAAAGTAGAACGCATCAGCCTTTCATTCGAGCCAAACAGTATAAAAACATCAAACTAAAGATTTCGAGGAACATAAAGCAAATTAACTACTCACAGTCGTGTTATTTGGATCGACTTCTCCAGGATTTCCTCCTTGAGTGTCCTGATACATACCTGCAGATAACAGATGGGAGATGGTTGAAGACACTATTATATATTGCATAGAACCACTCGGTAACTTTAACAACACTTGCAAAGATCATTCACATCAACACTTAAAAAGATACAAGCAGAGAAACCAAAGAAAATACAGTTCAAAGATCATGATCAAGAGAGTTAGTTGATTATTGAATCAGTGATACACAAACCGTTGACACATATATCAAATGGTACTAAACACCCAAGCAAGGAATAATTGGAGTACAACTCTTCACCTACACCCAAATTTCTTCCATGTTTGAGGTCCTAGTGATCAACTTGGGGAACTATGCTTTGGCAAGGTTTAACAGTTTAAATACAGAAAAGAAAAAACTATACTGAACAAAAAAAAGATACTGAGAGAAGAAGTATTAACTTGCAGGTAAGACTCAAAATAAAAGAAGGGGAAAGTAATGGGCGATGGAATATGAAACAAATTCACTTGAAGGTAAAAGGCTCCAAAATCAGATACTTTTAGTGGATAAAATAAGGAACTGTAGGCTCATATAGCCAACTGAAAACATAGCCAACTGACCTAAATGAGGCCACGCAATAAGGTGGAATCATTTTCAGCGGAAATCAGTTCCAGGCTCCCCCAGAGAGAGCCACTTGTTCTCCTGCTTTAAGACAACATGAGTTGATCTTTATAAGATTTTGGATGCTTTCCAATATCGAAATTCATTTTTAAGAGCAGAAAAGCGAAAAACCGGAAGGAACAAAGAGCAGAAAAATTCTCTAGTCTCTGAGCACCAACTGAAGAACAAGATTTAGCAAACAGAAAGATCGGAAAAAGCAATACATCCACACAGAAAAGGCAAACAACCTCAACCAAAAAAAACCCTGCTTAAACCACCAATATACACAATGCACACGATTCCCTAGATATAAAGCATACCTGGTTGCATCGTAAGAGGTTTCTTGTTGGCAGCCGGACCAATACGCATAGGCCTGGTCGAGCAAAACTGACCGTTCATTTCGGTCATGGCACGCATCTGCTCACTTTCATCCCCGAACCTGACAAAACCATATCCCTTGGACCGTCCAGTGGTCCTGTCAGTCACAACCTTTGCCCCCTTGACAGACGAATATACACTCGTGAATGTTTCCGTGAGCATGTAGTCAGTGACCTCAGGAGCCAGGTCGCCAACAAAGATTGTGTGGTCAGGCCCTTCAGCTTGGCGTCTCTCTCCAGCCCCAGCCTGAGCCCAGTTCAGCCTGAAGGTCTGCTCACAGTTCGGCATCTGAGCACCGTTGTAAGTCTGCAGAACCCGCTCGGCTGCAGCATGGTTGGCAAACTCAATGAATCCATAACCCTCACACTGCCCAGTCTGCTTGTTGCGAATGACTTTAGCTGATTGAGCCTGAAACCACAGATAAAAACACCAATCTTTCACTAACCATAGGTTCACAATACTAGGCTACTAGCTAAGGCATACGTGAATTCACAAATACGTATAAAACTGGGAAAAACAGCAAAAGAATGACTCTGAATCGATTAACGTTGTTGAAACGAAGAATTATTGTTATCAAGGGAATACTAATTTTAATCTTTAAAGAAGGGACAATACTTGTCAATCTTCTTCAACATGATAAGCAAAAGACTAATAATGTTCTCTTCCAAATTCGAAAGATTCGCAAGATTTTACACAAGTTAAAGATTATACCTCGCCAGTCTGAGCGAAGATGCTCATGATGTAGTTCTCGTCCATCCATGGCTGCAAGTCACCGATCCACAACGAACGGATCTCACCGTCGGATCCTGGATTCTGAGATCCAGCACCGTAGTGCTGCTGTTGACCCGGTGACGGCGCCGACTGCTGGTTCCATCCAGCCGGAGGCTGACCCTGTTGCTGCTGCTGCTGCTGCTGTTGCATCATCATCCACTGCTGCTGCTGCTGGTGATAAGCTTGCTGGTCTGATGGTGCTCCGGCGGCGGTAGGCGGTGGCTGTTGCATCATGAGGACGAGAGAAAAAAAAAACCTAAAAAAGAGGGATTTGTCGCAAATGCAAAAAGGAATTATCTCGGGGGAGAGATACGAGACTTAAAAGCACGTTATAAGTCTCGCTTGCTGTATATATATGGAATTAGTGATATTATAGGCTGTAAATCGTTGTATGGGCTTTTATATCGGCTCAATCTTGCTACACTCAGCCCAGCCCATTAGCTGTTATACTGAAATTGAAAAACCGGTTAGGTTCTGAACCGGCTACAAGATTAATTTCATTTTCGACCTTTATGCTCTCGAGTTTTAACATGGTTGATGTCAGAAGGTTCGAATTATTAATCCTTAGCTAAGAAGACAAAAAGAATAGTAAACTTGAACTTAAGAAGAAGGGATTTGTGTAGCTTAATCAATTACACAAAGAACAAATTTTTGGACTGGTCTCAAATGTGGTTATTTCAGTTTGGTTTAGTTGGCCCCATCCCTCTCTTGCATTGCAAACACACAAAATCATCCAAGATTTGTTGTATACTTGAATCTGTGACTCAGTTCTTGTCTTCATGATTCTGACATATAAAATTAGGTTAATATTTGTTTTATACAATGAGGAAGTTTTGGTTTACAAATGGATTTGTTCAGGTCACAGGATCATTGTTTCTGGATCAAAGTTTCACAGAGTAACAAAACAACCTCTTCTTCTCAATTCCTCTTCCCTCTCCAGAGTATGATCTGCTCATCTTTGAACAATATGGGAACACATGGAACCAAGTCCTGCAATTTTGATCACAGCATCAAAACCAACACTATCAGAATCTAACAGACAAGACAAAACAAAAACCCATTTAAAGTTTATACCTTTAGCTTCACACCGATTCGTTTGCAATCACTCATCCCAACATGAGTGCAATCTAGTCTGACAATCTCCTCTGTGTCAAATTCCTCTCTCACTCTTCCCACGACATTAACATAGACACCATTCCTAGCTGAACCAATACATAATATCTCAATGAAAAACGAGGAAAATGAGGAAAAATATGAGTCTGAGGTAAAACTATGTACATGTACAACTACTTACTAAGTTTCATTAGAGCAGGAGAAAGAAGCCCACGATTTCTCATCTCTTTGGTCTCTTCAAATGTTAACCCATCAGCGACATTCTTGACAAGCCTTGGGTATATAGGTGGATAAGGCTTCCATAACATTAGTGGTATGATAGGTCGATTCTTCGGATCATAATACCTTCCTCGGTACAAAACAAGGATGTTTATGTTTCTGTATACGATCTTTCCACCGGATTTTTCCTGTCAAAACACACACAAATACAGTAAGATCAGGAGAAGTATCGAAAATTAGAGACGTGTTCTTGAGCTCTAAGAATTGGACCTCAAGGTGGAAACATATGTTGTCCATGTCAAGAGTTGGTACTCCCAAGCATTTAATCCTCACTGCCTCTGCTTTCTTCCAATGGTTATGAATGTCATCTATCATATTGTGAGTGACTCCTCCTTTCCCTTATAAACATCGTAACAACAACAACAACAAAGGTTCTAACTCATTGATCACTTAGAAGAATCCAATTATCATCAATCTCTAATTTGATTATGAAAGACCTCGAGCCTTGAGAATGAAAGTATCACAAACGGAAGATTAAACAAGCATGTATAAAATCATACAAATCAATAGGATTAACATAGCCTGAGGTATTAAGACAAAGATGTAACAAAAAGCTTCTACCACAACATCCTAATAAACGACATTCAGAAAGCTCGAATAAAAGATATGAACACAAGTTCTTAATAATGAAGCTATCCGGTTCATTAAACAATTCATCATCTTCCATTGTTAAGCCTCTTAATTTGCAATGATTTGTAAACTATAGTCTTTACTAAATTCAAAGCTTAAAGCTTTAACAAAAAGATTCATTTTTTCCACTAAAACGAAAATGAATACGAGCTTTTAGTGGTTCGAGGAAGAGTTTAATACCAAGATTAATCTGCCGTGGACAATCACTATGACGATACCGTTCCACTAGTTCAGTCACTTCCTCCTCCGTCAAAGGCTCGCCGAGAATCTTCTCTCTCTCCTCCGCCCATTGGCTCTGGTCACTCTCCGGAGAAGCCGGAGCAGAAGTCCCAGTCCAATTCCGGTCTAATCGACCCGGTCCGAATGGAGAAAACCGTTTCGGTTCACGGAATCCAATTGGTTCAATTGCCGGGTTGGTTTCCGAATACGAATACCTAAAATCGAACGGGAGGTCTGAAGTCACCGGCACCGTCCGGTTAGTTACCGGCTCCGATGACTGATCCTGCTTTGTTTTCTTCTTCTGCTTCGTCTTCTTCTCTCTTAGAGGTTTAGTGGGTTTCGAGAGAGGCGAAAATGGTGGATCATCGTAATCTGTAGATAGAAGTCGAGCTCGGAGATTACACAAGAACAAAAACGAATCTTTTGCCTCTTTCGCTAGAGTTAAGCTTCTGCGAATTGAAAGCATTCGGAAAAGAAACAGTCTTTGCTAAGCGCTTCTTCTCTTCTCTATAGTGTTAATTTGGAAGTCGACAAAATGTTTTACTGAACAAGACATATAGTTTCCTAGTTTACATTTTGGCCCAGAATTATTGAAATTCACCATCATTACCCTACCATACACATACACTTACATTATTCTCTCAATGACTTTAATTCCATCATTATTTAGTAGTGGAGATTCTACATTCAGAGTCAGACAATGATTGATAAATTGTATAAAAGATCCAACTTTCGCATGATTATCAAAACTGAAAACAATTCACTAACAATCTTCTTCTTTTCCTTCAGCTTACATGTTGTTACAGTAGCAGCCAATGGCTTTCAGCTAATTGTTTCAAAGTTCTCATCTTTACATCTTCTTTGATCTTCAACCATGGATTTGAAAACATCCAACATATTATCCAAACCTTCAGGATCTTCACCGATATCCTTCATCGCGTATACAATACTCTCTATCGTCGACAAACATCCCTCCCTTGGCTGCCTCCTAACTTCTCTGTACAAACTTGTACCTTCAATTTCCAGCTTCACATGGCTGCACAAAAGCTTCAGCCATGGATTCTCAAGGTACATTCTTCTTGCCTTCGACCATGTCCCATCAAGAACAATCAGATTCCTTAGCTTGAGGTCTCTCTGTTTAAGATCAGTGATCTCCACCGATTCTTCGCTAGGGAACAACAGAGCTGATCCAGGAGGAACCTCCAGCTCGAATTCTCGCTTCCCTTTGGAGAACTTTGTAACCACAAACCCTTTTGCCAAGACATCCATGGCGGCAGGAGAAGCCAATATTTGATCAAAACTAAGATCTTCCTCTTCCACATGGCTTTCCAGCATCAAAGAATGTGAGACATTGCGGATAACACCTCGTTTGTTCATAGAGATTCTGATTAAATCCTCTAAAATACTTTCTTCACAAGAACCTATCTTTTCAGTAAGCCGACAAGAAATTTCACCTGAATGTTGAGAAAGATTCACACTTTCAGCGATTTTCAATCTTCCACGATCAACAAGCACAACCTTCTTCTCTGATTCTAAGTTATCCACATTACCACTACCTAACTTTGAGCTATCATCAAGTTCCAAAGCGGCTTCATCTTCTAGCCAATCATCAGAATCCGAACGATTGGTGCCAATCTTACTCGAACGAGTAGCCCTGATTATGAACTCTGCCTCGTCATGTACATCGAAAACGGTGGTGACACTAACATTCTTAAGCCCTAATCTAGCGATTCGAGTTGAATTAAGGGCGTGTTTTCTCTCGAGACTGTGCTGCAGGATAGTAACACTAACCTCATTATCGAGACACGGAGAACGCATCCGCTTGCAGAGACAGAGCTGTGTGGGTTTAGCGCAAGAAGGACAAGTGGGTCGCTTAGACTGCGACTCCATTTTTAGGGTTTTCGAAACCCTCAAGCCTTGACACCGTATACAATCGGCGAAGTTACTTCGAGACAAAATCAGCTGAGACCGGGCCACGACATGGCCCATCATCTGTCCTGATGTCACACACATTCTAATGAAGCAATCGAAAGTTCCAATCTTTGCTACTACAGTACTACTTTAAGTTGTTGTGTCCGAGGAAGATGAGATTCAAATCAGACCTGTTCAATCCATATTAACCAAACTAAACCGAATGGGAGATGACTAACCAGAACCAAATTGGTGTGGAAACAGTCAGATGGCGTGTATACACAATATACTTGGTCATCTAATTTTAAACCTAGAGAAATGTTGAAGTCTTTCTTTCAAAAGGATTATTTTCAGATTCCTATTTTGTGTATCACATTTAATCCAAACAATTACATAGTGTGTAGTTTCGGCTGGCTACAAACCTGACCAATATATTTACAAACCGATTAAGTAATTGTTGTTAAGAGTTTTCAAACGGAATTACAATAAACTTTTTCCTAACAAACAGACATCTGAGGAAGATAACAATTGGAATTATCATGGTACTAGCAGTTCTCTGGTCTGTTGTATTTTGGAGGCAGAGAAGGACATTGTTCATTCATATGCGAGTATGGTTCCATAGTGTTGTAACCAGGAAGTTCCATTCTGTATTTACCGAGAATCTGACAGTAAGGAAGCTTTACACTGTCATTGTCATTGCACCATTCAGGAAGACGACTTGCATTGGTCTCGAAAAAGTTGAGCATGTAAGCATCTTTGATCTGTATATTGAAAATTGACAGATTCAGAGAACATGGTAACACGAACTTGCGGGTAGGAAGGAAAACAGAGACGATGTATTAGTTCTTACAGTGAATTCTGTGACTTGGACAGAATTAGCCAATGAGCCAAATAGGCCAGCTTCTTTGTACATTTCAAGGATGAATGCGATGCATGAGGTTGATTTACCATCGCTGTATATCCAATTGTCTTGTTCGGGTATTGCCAGTAATTTGTCAAAAGAGGATCCCCGCTTCTCTACTTCGACCAGTACATCAGAAAGATCAAGACCCTGCAATTCAGAACATGTTAAAGGATAGAAAGAAGGACAAGGAAAAAAGTTCAAGTAAAGAAGCACAGAAAAATGCAGAATCGTATACACAACTCAAAGATTAAAGAGTACAGAGAAATCAAATATTAAGACCATTTCAAATAAAGTAAAAATTTTCATCTAAGGTTCATGTTTAGTAATTAGTGATTACAACAAACAGGAAAGGCCACACAAATATGATACCTCTGTTCCGAGTCGCTTGTTCAAGGCTTCATTCCACATATTAGCAGCATAATCAGGCTGCATTTTGCTCCAAACAGTCATGAAAGAGGCAACCTGAAAGATAAAAAGAGAGAAACTCAAATATAATTCAATTAGAAAGCGTATTCATTCCATCAAGGCCAAAGTTGAGAGAAATGAAAAGAAAACCTACAAGGTGAGCATCTAAAGGAGGCGGGTAGTTGTCACTAACGGTATCGATCCAGCTAAAAATCAAGTTGTGATAACCATATGGTTTACCCTCCATGCTGCGAGCATATTCCCATGCAGCAGTAACGTTGAATTTAGCCCGGACATCAGGATGCAAAGGTAGCAATGCGATCTGAGGATTCGAGTCGTCTTTCGTTTGTTCAAATTCCCACCACTCCTCCCATGGTAATATCGCTATTACATCTTCTCCCTGTGATACAAGAAAAAGACTTCAACAAAAGAATTCTTCTTGTATTTAAAACTTAAATATAAGGCAACACACTGAAGTATTGTTACCTTTTCGTTTTCATTGCCAGACTCACCAACCCATAGTTTTCCTTCAGAGTCTCTCAAGCAGACAGCAGAATGACCAGCATATGCTCCGCTCACCCACTTTTCAAGAGTCTCAAAACCTCCCCACCGTCCACGGATCTTGGAAATAGCTAGTAGATCACCGGATTGTATTTGATCAGTTGTAACGTTCGTAACCCATGGTTCAGGACGAGCTTCAAATTTAGCTCCCATATGTTTCTCAAGAAACGCAAGATTAGAGCTCTCCCCCCAACCGGTATTGGTAAAGAGAGGAAAAACATCCCACAGTGCTTGAAGTGTTCCTAACATCCCTGCGTGCATAAGGAATATCGAAATTCCCTTATTCTTAACCTGATACAACAAGTAACCAAAGCACATCAAACAAACTCATAAATATCAAATCCTATATGGAGAAGAAACCAAAAGATATAGCAACGGGATTTGAACAAAAGTTAACAACAGCTTACATATTCATACTCGGCTTTTCCATCCCATTCCGGGAATTCCACAGTGTGTGCCCGAGAAATGAAGTACCAAGTCCAGGTCACGCGATATGGAGTTGCAAAGACATAAAGATCCATGCAAGTCCAACTATGTGCCTTATCAGCCTTCACATACATATGATAACAACAACATCAAATTTAGATTTCATCAGTTAAAAGTAGATTCTAATCCCCTGAAAAAGAGAGAAACTACAGAAATGACGATTCTTGATAAGAACCAACAAAGAAACCATCTTTGAAAACGGACTCTTACTCCACTTGTATGCAAGTCTAACACATAAGATTCTCATGAAAAATCGATTAAACTCAAAAATTGAGTAAGAAGAGGGTCAGATAAAATCCTCTCAGTGTTCTCCTAATTCCCAGGATCCCAAAATTTCTAGCAAGTGAATTCAAATCACAGACTTCCAATAGTCAAAATTGAAGAGGACCCATATACAATTACTCCAATAAACACTCGAAAACGAAACACAAATAAGAAACAGAACAATAGTATTGAAAGGAACCAAAATCGAATGATTTCTTATTCAATTTTCAAATTCACCTTGATGTGAAGCGTGCCTCCACCAAACTCGCTACCGGACTTGTTATGAAACTCTAACCAAGCCTTGTTCTCGTAGAAACAAGCCCCTTTCCACTCGACTGCATCGTTTCCTTCACTCGCTGTTCCGATAAAAGTAGGGAGCAGATCGGCGGCGCCGTAAAGGGAGTTGAGAATCGGCCACGAGACTTGCCTGGGCAAATGCGGAAGCAAGTCGCGAGGGTGAAACGGTGATTTCGCCGATTCCGCGGTTGAAACGGTTAGAATCAGTACGGCGATGGAGAACAGAGAGGAGAGCGAAGAAGACGGTGAGGAAGATGAAGACGCCATGTCCGTTTTGGGTTCGACGTCTCTCCACGATATCAAAACCAAAACTATTTATAAAAATAATGGCTTTCACCGAAATATTTATATAATTTTTCCCGTTTCTTTGAATATATCATTTTCCCCGTATAAAAAGAAAGTTCTTATAGGATTTTTAGACCCCCAAAAATATCATTTTTATTTGTTTAACTATTTCATTTTCTTTTATAATGATAAAAATATATGTATGTTACAGTTTACAAACTAATCTAGTTGGAGTGCACAATAATGTGACAGATCTTACTTTGTGTAGCTGACAAATATTTTGTTTCTCTTTTCAAATCATTCACAATATATAAAAAATTCTACTAATTATTGCAAACTTAGAGAAACGAGTTTCATAAGATATAGCGTTTGCTGATAACTAGGATTTAAGCATATTAATCGGTGCAAATTGGTTCTATAATAGCTAGTCAAACTTGCCAATCGTAACATATTAATCGTTTTGTTGGTGCATGTTAGTTCATATACTTGGCAAAATAAAAGTTCTAATTACTTGCTTCAACGGATTAATCTTATATAAAAGTTTGGAAATTGAACAATGTAAGAACGGTTGAAACTCTCCTTTATTCTTAATTTGATCCAATAAGTACTTAGAACTCGTACAAATTCATAGGTTTTTTTTTTAAAAAAAAAACGCATACACATTAAATCCTAAGTATGAAAAAACAAAATAAATAAAAATAGAATTTGAACAAAAGATACTTACATAATCATACCTGGCTAGCTTGGCTTTTCTATAACATTTCCCGAATTCCACAGTATACTATCACGAAATAAAGTATTAAGTACATGTCACACGATATGGAGTTGCAATTACCTAAAACCGTAAAACGTAAAAACCCATGCAAATCTATCTTAAAATTACTATCATGACTAGAGTATGTGCTTTAACGTTGGAAGGATAATAGTTTGATTTTTGATGTCTCCACGTTTGGACACGAAATTTATTTTTATTGAAAAACATTTATCTAACGATATTGAAATTACTTTAGGTTTGATTACAAAAAAGATCATTACCGTTACTTTTTTAACTAAATCTGGATGGTTTTTTTTTTTTGTCTAAAGATTATCTCCAGATGGTGACACAAACAAGACTACATCAACCAAATAATTTTAATATAACGTATATATTTTCATATCGTATAAGTTCAACCATTAACAATTAACGACATGATCAACAGCGTACACCACAACAACAGCAACAAAATTCACGAGAAATTGCCATGTTCTTTTTGTATTTCCCATTCCTTACAATGTTATCATTTCATTACGCTACGCTACCAATGATCTAACGTGTACACTGTACATTCTTGAAGTATTTTCATCAATCGCGTATAAATTTCTAAGATACATCGCCTTTTCTTCCTCTATAAATATACTCCCAAAATTTTAAAATTACAAAAAAAGCAAAAGACGTATTTTCAAAGCAACAACAATCAAATCTGTTACGTAGGCGTTGAAGTGGTTTATGTCCAATCCAATCCGCGGTTCTACATCATGGCTAGATTAGATTATACACTCCTCTATCATTGAACCGAACCAAAATTTTGATATGACGATATATGATAAACCAAACCAAAATTTCAAATGCTCACCCAGCTCTAGTTTCAATTTCAAGTAACTAGAAAACTTTGCAGTTTCATCAGTCTGCAGAAGCATTATGTATAAGCAAATATTTCTATTAGGTGTAAAATGTGGACTATTGATTCTTGATAAATACACCACGTTTATTATCCGACAAGATTTGTGATAGGTCCATCCTCAGAACTAAGAGATTGTGAACACTAAGAACACAATATCAACACAGTTTCTTTGGCAAATTTTCAGTCTGTTCATTATCTTAACCATGAGGCCTTTAAATACACCAAGGAAAACAATTGATCAATCCTACAAATATGGAGATAAGAAAGTGGAAAGTGGAAAGTGGGAAGTGGGAAAGTGGAGATTAAGTCCTATGATTAAGCAGAAATTAAAAGAACTAGTTAATAATAAATTGTATCTCATCAATTTGTTTCTTCATGTATGTACATGCAAATCCTTTACTAGCCAGAAAATATGACAGACAATGAAACATAGGGATACAAAAAGATTGAATCAAATTAATTTTAAGTATCTGCTCCACTAGTTGCATAAACAGAAGAAACACACGGGAACCAATAGCGACGTTTACCATCTTTATGACCATCATCAATCATCGCAAGACCCTCCTGAAATAAGTATGGAAAAACAAGAGTTTCAGAACCATTAACAACACATGTTTCTCTAAACTAACTGAGGTAAATGAAGAGCAAAAGACGACATACTTCTAATAAAGTTTCGAGGGCATCTATAACTCGACCAGAAGTCCATGAGTGTCGTCTTTGTACCTCTTCTACAGTTACAAAGCCTTGGCCCTGAAAATCCTCAACCCATACATTTCAACTATATATATATATATATATATATATATATACTACTTTCAAGAGATGTTTTGGCTCTTATTCTTTATGTTTTGTTACCTGAGCCAACTCTAAGATTTGGTTATGGTCTTTGTTTAACTCAGTGGGGACTGAACGGACAAGCTTTTTCTTACCAACCGTGATGACCTCAAATCCGCTGCCCAAAACCTGAGAGATTATCAAGTCCAAGATATTAGCAAGAACAGTTTTAACTACTTTTTTTTTTGTTCTATTGGAAGATTACGAGAATTAGGATGACCTTTAGCTTGCTAATAGCTCGAAGACAATCATCTTCAGTCACAGCTTCACGGTCTTTTTTTCTTCTCTGACGAAGATGGTTGCATAGCTCCTGTAAACTGATCAAGCCTCCATTATGGGACCTTGTTAGCATGCAAACTTCAATTATCTGTACTCCTGTTTAATGGATTGATCACTAAACCTTCTAAGTTCTAATACCGCTTAAAACGTGAATGATAGAGAATAGTATAACAAAAGGAATCACATAAGATTCGAAACAAGAAGACAATCTACTGTTCGTACATATGTATCCAGAATTCAGGATGCTAGAACTTAACTAAGACAATAGATTATGGACTGAAGGATCAAACTTACGCATAATCTTACTAACTGATACAAGAAATCATAAAAAAACATACCCAATTCATAATAGAAGTCACCAATTCCGAGTAGCTCAGCCCAGAAACCCTTGTTTGAAGCCAGAGGATCTACTCCAACTTTAGCACACATTTCATGGAATTGAGCCCTAAAGGCAGGGTTTTTACGAATATCGTTCTGCAAACATACGCAGATCATTTCCTTTTCAGAACAATTTAGCCTATCGCACAAACAATCTGCCACATTATTCAACAACACAGTGCTCTTAATAAGCAAAACAAACCGTTGAAAGTGAATCAGATTAGTAACAATTAGATGATTTTAAGAACTACCCAACAGAGAAACTTATACATATAAACTCATCCAAGTAACGACCTTGTGTTTACGAGCGAATTCTTCAAGCTGAGATCGGAAAGTGGCGAGTTGTTCCTTCATGAGATCCGTGCGTAGCTTCGCAACATTTTCTCCCAGTAAACGGTATTGATCCTTAAAGATTGAAACCCAAAAAACAAACAAAGAAGAGAGAGAGAGTGGTATCAATCACTATTGAACAGAGATGCAAATGATAAAATACATCAAAGAAAGTGACATCGGACGATCAAATCAAAGTTGGATTTAGAAAGCAAACCCTAGCAGCCGCAGCTTTTTGCAATCCTCCGATTCCTGGTCGTCGTCTCATCTTTTTTCAAATGATATTGATCTTTTCGGATTTCTCCTTCACCGTCGATACTCGTCGGACAATCTCCCTTTGAACAGATTGTTCATTTCTGTGTAGTTAACAAAGACTGAAT
Organism: Eutrema salsugineum; assembly: GCF_000478725.1. NCBI lineage: Eukaryota > Viridiplantae > Streptophyta > Magnoliopsida > Brassicales > Brassicaceae > Eutrema > Eutrema salsugineum. Next base: position 10,641,173 of record NW_006256829.1, read on the forward strand.
CAACTTTTCGGACCAAAAAATCAGAGTGGCGCAGCGGAAGCGTGGTGGGCCCATAACCCACAGGTCACAGGATCGAAACCTGTCTCTGATAGATTTTTTTCCCCATTGAAAGCCCACTTGATTTAACCAATTATTACGCCTAATTTCTGGACCCAGCTTGAAAGCCCACTTGATTTAACTAATTATTACGCCTAATTTCTGGACCCAGCTTGAAAGCCCACTTAATTTACCCAATTATATGGCCCAATTTGTTCGGGATCCATTATCTACATTTACAAATAAAAGTATTTCACTCAATTTTTCTTTTTCACTTATTTTTTTTTAAAAAAAAATTGACAACTGTTTGATTTCTTGATTAAACAGGAAAACTTTTATACTTATTTTTTTTTGTGAACTCTTTTGAGATTTTTGTAATTAGAATATGATGTGTATCATGATATAAAATTATATCATTAACTTATGTCTTTACATAATCAAGATAACCATAAAAACAATTATAAACTGACATAAACAATTTCTTCTCTATCTTTCAGGTTTGGAGGCTAGATCGGGGAAACAGGAGACGGAATTGGAGCCTAAGACTGGTTGGAAGAATTTTTATAACGAATTAATGAAGATATTGAGGACAAAAATAATAGAGTACCTTGTCGACCAAAAGTATTTTAGAGAAGAATCAGAGAAGAATCAGAGAAGAAGAAGGGGAAAATGGAATTAACCATCATGGAACAAACTAAGTATTTGAACAATTATGGTAAATGTATGCTTTTTGTGGTTAGAGATATGGAAAGGCTGAAGAAAAACATTGCTGAGAAGAAGGATTTAATGTTACTTTTCTTTCATTCTAGAATGACAGTTTTAATTCTAAATGTTGAGAATGGATCTTTGTAATAATTTTGGATGGCGCTTGTCTTTTTCTAGTTGAGTTAAGTTAGTGAAAAGGTTTTCTATTTTGGTTGGACTTAATTGATGAGAAAAATGTTCATGGCAACAAGACCAAGAGTTATGCTTGTTTTAATCATGTATAAATCATCTCTTTAGTTCAAATGCAGATGATGATGCTTGTTTGAATCATGTCGAAACCATCTCTTTAGTTCAAATGCAGATGATGAAAGGTGTTATGGAATAATGAATTGTTTTTCTTTCGTATTTTAATAATGACGTCTCTCCACGATATTTAAAATTGGTATTTTTGCACTATAAAAATCCAAATTGGATTAACTAAAATTAAGCAATTGTTCTAGTTTGTATAATTAAAAACGTTTTTTTTAAAAAAAATTATCTGAGAGAAATAAGATTTTTTGACTAATTATCAAAGACACCATATTATCATTTGAAGGATGATAGAATGGTTGAGAGGAGAGACAAAAGTGGTAATTTTATTGGTCCTCTCCGAGACTGATGAAAAACCAAACGTAGTTGAGAAAGATGGAGGTAACTTTTAGTCTAGTTATTTCTATTTGTTTTTGAGTTATTCAGAAAAATAAAAAAGATTAGGATAACTCAATTTGAAATTAAATTGTGTATGCACTTGTTTGATATAAAGTAGAATAGATAACGTGATTGTGATCGATCTTAAAAGTTAAGTTTAGTCTAAAGGTCGTTTTAAGTTTATCATACAAGTGAAGATTGCAAAAGAGAAAATGGAGCTGTATAATCTTAGTATATAATTGACAACTCTCTAACTCTGTCTGATGTGTGTGTCAATTCCAAAAGTTTTTAAGAATGTCAAAAACTGATGCCCCCAAAAAATGCGAAACCACTGATCTAAATCTTTTCTACGAGAAACTAAGCTTTTGTCTCTGTGACCTACAAAGCTGATACTCCTGTAGCTTCCTTGGGTATCAAGAAAAGAAACAAAACAGGTATATAAGTGCAAAACACTTGAATGGCTAAGCCAAGAAACATATTCTCAAAGGACCCTGAAGAGATTCCCAGAACTGAAGCTAATCCTGCTCCCATGAATGACCCAACTGTGTTCCCAAGGTTGTTTATAGACATAAACAGCGCAAAGAGTGTTCCTTCAATCCCAGGAGGACATAATCGACCAGACAAGATCAAGAACGGCATGAATCTGCGATTAAAACGCCTCAAGGTTAAAGTGAGCAATAAGCCAAAACATCCTTGTGAGTTTACAATTCTTCAAGAAAAGTTTCAAAGAGAAGTTAAAGAAGGATAAGCAGATACATACTTGAGTTGATTGATGGCATCAGCTAGAGCTGAACCGAAGAGCACCATTGTCTTGTCTGAAACTCTGTAAATCACATTTGCTCTAGATACTAGAACCATATCGAGGAGTATTGTTATAGACAGCCCGATGTGAGCAAACCTACGAATGATGTTTTTTTTGTTGATTACACCACTCAAAGAAGGACAATATTGAGATGCATGGAAGAATTGATGCGTGTGGGAAATATATAGGCTTACAAGAGAGACTTGCGTAGAGTCATATTTGTAAGATAGCGGTTGTAGATGAAGGTTCCAACCATGAGCCCAAACCAACCAACAACACGGGCTGTTCCTAGGAAAGAAGCGTCCAATTGCAAGACCTCGGTTTGGTAATAGAACATGACGGTAGAGAGATTTGGCACAGTGATATGCGCGATGAAAAACCATGCCATTGGTCTTGGAAAACCAGACAAAAAGTTAATGAGAAATCAATACTTCAAGAAATTTCGAAAGCGGACTATCAAGAAAGCGTGCAATACCTCAAAATAATCGGTTGCTTGAACGCACGGCATAACTCAAAAGTGGCTGCTTTCAGTGACTGGAACAACTGTGAAGCTAAAGACTTTGATTTCTTCTTCTGTGTCACAGACTTTACATTGTTAGTCCCTTTTCTACCTTTCTTTTTCCCTTTCCTTCTTCTTGTATTGGACTTAATCTTATCTCGATATTCATCATTGCTTTTCTCTTCGAACCCGTTCGAATCCAGCAGCTCGGGCAATGGCTCATTGCTAGCAGGAATTTCTTCAACCAGAGCACATGATAGTAGTTGAAGCGCCGGTAGTACCGTGAAAAGGAGGAATATTGTTTCTATCTTCAAGTTGGTTAATGCATAGCCTCCTAATAGACTACCGCATATTCCACCCACAGCCATAGCAAACCATGAGACAGACTGAAGATCTCCAGCAAACGAGGCCCTGATAAAACGATTAAAAGACAGTTCAACTAATGAATAAGAATCCCATTTTCCCGATAGATTCAGTCACTAAACTATGATCTTAATTGTGTATCCGAAACAGAAGAACACAGAATCTTACTTTTCAAGTCTTACTGCCTCAGCTATCATGGCATCTACCACAACATCAGCCATGGCTGATCCAAGATTCTGGACGGTTAAGAAAATCATCAGGTACAGACTGGAACTTCGTGAGGTTGAATCTAGACCAAGCAAGAGCCATGGCACAAGAGAGAGCACAGTCGAAATCACCAAATACGGCGTCCTCTTTTTCCCTCCGATTGGGATACAATCTGAGATGATCCTACAACAAGAAGCAAAGGAGAAACAACATGTCATTATTACTAAGCTCCTAATTCTCTGCAGTGTTTTAGCTTGATTTTTATGTTTTGATATATCGATCAAAACGTGTAGTGTAAGAATTTATAAACTCTTTTACATTATTATTGAAGATTCATACCCATATAATGGTTTTATGCTCCATGGAAAGAATGCTACAGAGAAGACAAACTGAGAAGCTGATGGTGATAACTGAAGCCTGTCTTTGAGCTGGTAAGAAACTGCTGTCCACACGAACGATCTAAATCCCTATATACAAAAAAAAAAAAACAGCAAATCAATTTGAGTATCACGCAATGAATTTTATATAGCTAATCCTAAGTTTCTACAGGATTAATTCACCAATAACATGTAATCAAGCGAAACTTTCTCAACACATGTACAATGATCGTCGAATTATCTAACCAAAGCGATAGGAACACACGAAGGTCTAAGAAAACAGAGGAAAATGCAACAATATTTGATCCAGTATAATGTCGAAGCTTCCAATTCAAAAACATCCACAAATCAGAAGCTTCTAATACCTAATTCGCATTTGATTCATGAGATTTCGATTTGGTGTAATCAGAACGACAACGAAATGATGGATACTCTGCTTAACAATAATCCGCAAACGAGAAATCAATCACCATTTCTGTTTTGGTTTAACGAGGATCGCCATTTCAGATGAATTACCGGAAAACAAAAGAAAAAAATCCAGAGATTGAAGCAGAGAAGGAAACCTGAGTAAAGTAAATGAGGCAAACGAGCCACAGAAACGCGACGCCAAACGCCGATCGCAGCTGCTTCAACCAATGTATCATCGTAAAGCAGGATTAGACAAAACAGCTCCTTCGGATCATCAAATCTCCTAAAAATCTCTTTCTCTTTCTGTTTCGTTCTTCTTTTCTCGGGAAAATCTGCTCTCTATTCCTTATAACGAATTTTCTTTCCCAGATTTATGGTTTCCTCGTCCCAACATTCAATTTTCCCGTTGACTGACCACTGACGCAAAGAATGACGATAGGGGTACTTTCGTATTTGCCATCAAACAAAAAGCTACTCGTGCTTGAAACACGTTGCCGAACCAATAACATTCAGACACGTCATATGTAGGACCCATTCAACAACAACTGTTATTTATCTTCCACGTCACCGCCTTGTGAGACTAGTCTATCTTTGACTTTAACAAAGACTTCATTTCTCAAGTTTCTAAAGGGCTTGTGCTACATATCAACATTATACAAATCCAAAATGTTCATATTATTATAATACAAGTTTACAACTTACAAAGGAGTTAAAAAGAGGTATGAAGGGGCTTTGAATCAGCAATAAGAAGGTGCATATTGGGGTCGATACACAAAAGGCTTCACGGAATGAAAGTAACCGGAAGGGCGGTTATAAGTGAATTTGATTCCGGTATTGCCTTGGTTTAGGCGGTTGCAAGGTGTGTGGAAGCTGCTAATGGGCCTTGCAAGGCAAGCGTCCCAACGTTCGCTCTCTGGCATTGTCTCTGCTACTGTGTAGACACCTTTTGAGTTTGTGAAAGCTTGATAGTTCACAACTTCTCCGGATTTGGTTATGCAGAGAACCGCAACCTCAGCTCCTGTATATATACACACACAACAGAAAAAGATTGAACAACAACAACACAAAAAATAAGTTGAAAATGTATGTGAATGATCACAGTTTACTAGGAGAAGGATGATATGTATTCAGTTTACTAGGAAGCCACCTTCTAAGAGACAAGAGATTATGTAATGCTTGATCCCTATCTACTTGATTTATGTAAGTAAGAAACAGAATATGAATAAGAAAACTTGACAAGATTTCACATAAAGCATACATAATCTGCAAAAACTGCAGGCATTAGACTCGCATAGATATGCACAATATGCTAAAAAAAGAAACAGTACCTATAAGATTTGGCTAATAGACTACTCTATAGAACTAAAAAAATGTTCTTCATGTCCAAAATTTACAATCGATGCTAGAGTAAATGTTAAAACCAATTTGATGTGTGAGAAACACTTGCTATTGAAATAAACAGTGATCAATCTGAAGAAATCCGTCAGAACAATAACAGTTTAGTCACAACTCACAACACACAAACAAAGCAACACTCTTTCTCAAAATTACTACTGAAAAGTGAAAACTGGATCCAGGATTCTACACAGTAAATTCCAAAGAACTCGACAAAATCAGACTTGGTTTTTTTTTCCCCGAGAATCGAAAAACTAAAACTTGTCTAAAGAGAAGACATATATATATATATATATATATGCAGAAAGAGAGACTAACCTTCAAGAACATGATCTTCTGGTCCGATAGAAGAATCGGCACATACATCGCATACAACTCTGCCGCGAATTTCGCCAGTCCACGCGTCGACACCAGAAGCTAAGATCGCAATCATCACGAACAAACCCATCACTAGTTTACTCATTCGCGAATCCATGAGCAAGAATTGCTCTAATCTTTACTTTTTTCTCTTAGCGCTTCTCTCTGAGACAAAATACACGACGGCTCAGAACAGAACTTGTTAACTGAAATGACCGGAGCCACCACAACACACCTACTTCTGCGTTTTGTCGGTTGTTTAAACCCTCTAACTGGCAAAGTGAGTTCCAACAATAACTAAAACGGCAGCGTTTGTATAATTTTCTTCATTATCTTCTCATACAATTGAGAGTATTAAGGTTGAATCTGTGATAACTAAAGAATATAAGCCTTCTTATATAATTTTTATAATAATGTTCTCATTGTTCCCGAAAAGTAAAACATTATTACTTCCTCAGTCCAATTAAAATCATTAGAGCAATATACTCTACACTGTAAATAAGGAACGTGTGCGTGTTGACTAGTCGCTGCCCTTTAATCCGTCACGCTTTACAAGAAAACTCAGATTTCAAAACCAATCAAAAGAACCAAAGATTTGATTTTTTATTTTTTTCCCCAATCGTATACCTAATGTTCAATGCGGGTCCTATATCCAGTTCGATCAATTACATCGCCGATTCCAAGTCCTGAAATTTAAAAAGAACTCAAAAAAGTTTGGCTTCTGCTCGCTTGATCGATTTTGAAGTGGTAAGTTTTTGTTTTTTGGTGATTTGTTGAGAGCATTGGTTAGGGTTCTTTTAAATTAGAGGAATTTGTGTCTGTTTCTATGAGATTTATTTGGAACACTTTTGATGAGGTTTTTGACCCATTTTCTGGGATTTGCTGCTTTGTAATGTCGAATATGATTAGTCAAAGCGTTAAAATCCAAGAATGTCGTTCTCATGATTCTTTTACTTCAAATCACTTGTCTCTATGGTTTCGTTTTCCTCTTTTTCCCTTTCTCTCTGTGTGATTCCCTCTTGGTTTACATTGATAGATATTTAATTTTGATAGTGTAAAGTTGATTGATTCTCTGTGATGGCATTACATTACTTCAAGTTTCAACCTTGTATCTCGATCAATCTGTAGAAATAAGTTAATCTGAACTATCTGATATTCTTGTGGACATAATCCAAGTTCTTATTCTGTTGTGTCTTGTCTTAGTATCAGTAAATAGTTTGAATGCTTTTCTTCCCATTTTATTAGTATAGCTAGATTACGATTTTTTCTGCTGGATTTAAAACCATTCTTTTGCAATCCTTTGATTACATCTTTCTTTCCTTTTAGATAAAAGCATTTGATATGGCTTGAAACTGGTATACATGTAACGTTCTTGAAAGTCAAGAGTAGTGCAGTACACAATTGGTTTCTTCCTCTAGATTGTGCTTTGCAAATAGCTTGTGGAAGAGCTTTGCAACATCGCTTGCTCATTTCACAATTGGTTCTGTCTATGGAATTTGCAGTTCCCTACCTCTGCTTCAAAGTTTGTTAAGCCAGAAACGTGAGCTACTAAATCCTTTCGGATATTCCCCGAGTTGAAATCCATGAATTCCTCATAAAAACTGCAAAAATTCTGGTGAAAAAATGGCTTATTTGTTTGGTTTTCTGCTTCTTTTTCTTTTCAAATATAATAAGGTTACTAAATCTTCTAGATTGATGCATTGTTTTGCTTATTCAGATTTGTTTTCAGACCCGTGAGGCCGAACAAAACTCAAGAAGTTATCCTCTAAGAGAGGAGCAGAGGCGAAAGAAAACGAACAAGTTTCATAATGGTTCAGAAGCTTGAACTGATCAGAGGTGGAGGAGGATCAATAAAAATAGGAGCAACAGGAACAGTCGCAACTCTAATGACTCGAGAGCTAGACTCCATGAAACAGCCTTCTCCTCAGACTCCCACATCGAGACCCATTAGAACAACAATCCCTGTCTCAGTAGACTGTGGCACATCTTCTTCCACTCCAAGAAGACAGAAAGCAAGAAAATCATCAGACGAAGCTAGCAGCAGCAGCAACAACAACAATGTTAGAACACCAAAGGGTCACAATGCCAGAAGCAGTCATCAGCTTCCAGTGATTGGCTCTGATAATCTTAGAACACCAAAGGGTCACAATAACAAAAGCACTCATCAGCTTCCAATGCTTGGCTCTGATAATGTATCGTTGCAAGGAACCCCGAGAAGAGAGAAGAGAATGAACATTGTGGATATTGTGGATGTGAAATGTGGGAATCCAGATCGAGCTTGGGCTAATCCGATAACCAGTAGACTCAAGAAGCTTGGCTTCTCTAAACTCAATGAGAGCATTGTTTAAAAGCTCTGCAAACTTTGCCTTATACTCTGGCACATGCGGTTTGAATATCGGGTATGAATTGTAATCTCTCTTTGTCATAATGTAATCTCTCTTTGTCAAACCAACAATGTAATTGCAAACGGGGCTTTTGGTCATTAGTTTTGGAATCTTTCTTCATCCCAATACATAAAGGCAGATGCTTTGCTCGGAAAATTCCTAAGAGACTAAACCATTAAAGTTTTTTTAAAATTCGATTCTCCTTTCACAAGCTAAAAGAAAGAAACAATTATGCCCTTCGAGAACGATTTTGTCAACCTTGGAATATCTTTTCCTTCACCAACACATAAAGGTAGAGTAGTAAATTGATTTAAAAACAAAACAAAAACAAGAACGGATAAATATGTTGCTACGCATTTCCACTTCCATTAAGTACTAATTGAATTTTTGTGACAATAAAAATAACTTTGATCTTCTTTTGGTTCTTATGCCATTTGATCTTGAAGAATTGGGATAGATGACCCTTTTTATTCCAAGCAATTTAAAATTTAGAAGATGCTGTCTAGCAAACTATCTCTTGCTTTTTACATTTAGTGGAGGAAGGAGGAAATAGTTTTCCATATTTTTCGATTTATTGGTTAAAGTAATGAAAAATATCTTTTTTCCATCTATTTTATCTTCTCTGTTGAGTATTTTTTTGAAAATCAGATCACTATGATAGATACGTAATAGACAAACTATATTTGAGTGGGTGATGTATATGTTTTAAACGAAGAGTAGATGAAACCGAGCTTTCGAAGACTATGTAGAGAATTAGTTTGAAAAGTCGAAGTCTAGCCACGTAAAAGACATTGGCATTCTCTTTGTCCTTTAACATTTCCGATTATGATGTAAGAAAAAAAAAGTTTTTACAAAAACACAATAAAATATAGTAGAAGAAATTAAATAGATTTGGTTAGTTAGGACCAGCCACATCATTGAACTTGAATGTTCGGTAACAAACACCTATCATCATCATGAGTTTCATAAGTTGTTCAAGTCTCTTTTGATGTGCATCCACGTGGTCCAACACATCAACTGGTTCTTTAATTTATTTTTATTTATTGAAGTACCTTTTAAAGTTATTATATTTTAAATTCCCTTCGTTAGTGAACAAACTTGCCAAAATGGTGATAATGCTGATGACAAAAAAACTTGCCAAAATGGTAACCAAAACATAACCTTTGTAATGCAGGTTTTTTTTCAGCTTTGTAGCCAGTTTAGAGAGGTTTTATACCGAGGTTTTGGTTTAAGAGGTTTTATACCGAACAGTGGATTGGAGTTTTTAGGGTTTAGGTTGTGATTTTATGTTTTTATAGGCTCGTATCTTATACAAATTAAGATATTATTTGTGTGGTATTGTGTTAATAAATCCTTTAGGGTTTAGGGTAAATATGTATCAGTCTAAGTGATATAAACGAAAACTTGTAAGGTCATGATTCAGTGGATATTATTTATTAGTTCAATTTGTCTCGTTCTATCAATAATTAATTTGTATTAAAAAAAACAATTGTTATCACTTTTTTAGATTCTATCATAAAATAGAGAATACTTAGTTATTGTGTGATGTTAAGACTCCACCAACAAAGAAATAACTAGCCTAATATCATCAACCAACTCCATTACAATAAACATATATATACTTCAAAAAATTCAAAATTGTAGGAAAATATATATTTTTGTCGTAAATGTGTGTTGTATTGTGATTTAGAATAAAAAATATAATAAATAGGCTGGTTCTAGTGATTAGTCCATTATCTGTATGTTTATAAAATATCATTACATCCGTATGGGACTCTTTGTAGACTACGCGTAATTGACTAAACAATTATAATATTTTACTTTTTTAACTATCATCTAGACGAAGTTTCTGATTGAAGATAAAGATTCCATGCCGACAACAACAAACATATATTTTTTTTAAACAGAGCTAACGTCTAAGAAAATCATCTAATGTCTATTTTCTTACGAAAAACGCCAAAAATACAAAAGCTTTAATTTATATTTTTTCGTCGACAAGCATTAATATATTATGGTTGAGAAATTACTACGCTCGAATTTTAGTTTTTTTTTTATAAAAAAAAACGAAAACTGTAATACTTTAATATGTACATTGACGTATAATAAACTTGAAAAATAAAATGTAGTTAAATGGAAATATTGTTGAAAGATAACTAAAGTCTAAAAGTGTTACAAAAGAAGAAACAAGAGGGACAAGCCAACGAGTTATTCCTTTGAGCGTGTGTTTTAAAATGCCTATAGGAACTGCATAGCTATGCCATTTATATTTATCTAATCATATTAATTTTGATTCTATTGATTTTTGATAGTCTAGTTTTTTCTTACATATTGATTGATGTGGCTGAATTCAACATTTGTTCATAAACGATATGCATCTAAACATAAATGTTAACACGATTCACAGTTGAAAGTAAAATTCATGAATACGTTCTCATTCCTTCATATTAAAACATAAAGTATTGGATATGCGTGACATAGATCCAACATAGATCCAACCAACGGGAACTACATTTACTTACATCATTTTTTTTCTTACTCAATGCTTATATCATTCTTTAAGAAACTACTTTTGAAAAAGACAATAAAAAGATGGACATTTTTTTTTTGTTTCCTTCAACAAAACGCTTCTCAAGATTCTCGTGCTTTGTGTTTCAAATGGATTTACTATTTAGATACGGTTTTCTCCTCTTCATTTCCAACAGTCAATTGCTATAGTTACTCCATTTATAATTGATAAGGTGTATACCATATTTGATTAATATGAATTATACCTTAGTTTTCGTATAATCGTATTATTCCCATATTTACTTAGGCATAATCGAATAAGAGAATTCCATAGGAAATTATTAAAATATAGATGATAATAATCAAATAAGTACAAACGATAGGAGCAGAATACTCTCAATAAATTTAGATGAATAATCAAATGTTGACAAAAAGGAAAGAAAAAAACAAGGATAATCAAATGATAACTAGTGCGCAGTGACACGTACACTTGGGGTTTACTCCATGGGAAGATAATAAGCTCATTAATTGACCATATTATCCTTCCATAGCAAAATGCCAAGAACTAGCCAAAGGCTTAACTAGGGACATTCTCGGTATTTCGTTAGACGACCGGTCAACCACCAATCCATATAACTGATAACTTCCATTTACACAGTATCAGCAAACGAAGAGACCAACATTTAGAAAAAGAAAGAAAAAAGTGATACAAACAGCAAAGTATGTGAGATTGTGAAACGCCAAAAGCTCATACTTCTTTCTGTTTTCTATGGCCGAGAAAATCAATGAGATCGCCGGAAAGATCACACCTCTCTGCCGGAAAATGGTTCACGTGGACGTTAAATGGAGAATCATCGATAAAGTATCCATATTTGGAGACTTTTTTAGGTTTCTATGGAGAAAAATCGTATCTTGCTCAAGTATCAATGAAAAACCTATTATTTACCGGCGAATCGTTCATCGGATTTCTTCTACCGCCGGCGAGATCTTCGACGGAGACGAAACCGAATACGAACCTACTGTTTCCAGTAGAGGGTTCGGTTCAAGTTCAGATTCAGATTTGGTTAGTCTCAAGATCAGCATATTAGGCGATTGTCAAACAGGGAAGACTACTTTTGTAGTAAGTATAATGAAACTTGTGTTTATAATAATTAACGTTTGATTATATTACCTTCTTATAGATTAATTATTCTTATATAGATCAAATATGTGGGAGATGAGAATCAAGGGTTCTTGGAGATGACGGGTTTAAATTTGATGGACAAAACGTTTTACGTTCAAGGAGTAACGATTACGTTTAGCATTTGGGATGTAGGAGGTGAGTCAAATTTATATTAATTAATCAAAGAAAGTTTTATATTAACCATGGTTGGTGATTAGAGTCTGTTGGCAATTACTTTGTTAATTTGGAGATTTTATAAATTATTATTGCAGGTGATGAAAAGAGGTCAAAAGATCATATACCGATTGCTTGTAAAGATTCAGTAGCTATCTTATTTATGTTTGATCTAACCAGCCGATCTACTCTTAACAGGTTTTGAAATTTCTTTCTTCTTTTTTGTCTTTTCTTGATATTTCTCATCGTTCAAAGGGAAAAAAGAAAATCTGATTTCTTTAACTCGTCAACTTTTTTTTTTTTTTTGGCAGTGTCTTTGGGTGGTATAGCCAGGCAAGAAAATGGAACACGGTACGTTAATCTAGGTTTTAAATAATAAAATAATACAATCACATCAATCAAACTTTTTTAGATGAGATTTTTGGTCTATCTATTTCTCTATTTCTGTTTTTGGATGATTTTTTTTTCCTTACATTAGTTGTTTAATTCAGAAAGTAAAGAAACCAAATTCAATTTGAGTTGTTCCATACATTTTCCAACTCAAGTTAGATTCGATTTAAAAACAAAATGTATAAGGGGTATCATTTCTTTTCCATTTCTAGGCGTTAAACTATTTTGGATGCATAAGAGCAGGTCCATTGGTGAACCCCTCTTAAAGGAGTTCATCAAAGTTCATCAGATATTAATTTTTTTTTCTTTTTTTTTTTAATTCAAAAATTAGAAAAAAACCTTCACCCAATAACATTTTATCACTTGGACGAATCGGGAATCTTCAGGGTTGCCGTGATGAACCGATCCTTCCCATATAAGCATTATTTCTTTTTTTTTAATCAAAATTGTCTATGAACTCGAGCCGAACTCTTACTCCAATCTCCAATGGACATGCTCTAAAATTTTGTTATACTGTTTCGGTTTAGTTTCGGTTAAACCATATACTAGGACAACCAATTTTTCTTAATTATTGAACGCTTAATACTTTAAAATACAGTTATAATTTATTAACAAAAAATGCATGTGTATTAACATATGTTTTGGAATCTGATTCCAACAAAATACTTTTCTCAAATCATTTGATAATATTTGTATTTTCTTTGATCAGACGGCAATTCCGATTCTAATAGGAACAAAATTCGATGATTTCGTTCGGCTCCCACCAAATCTACAGTGGACCATTGTCACTCAGGTATACCAATCATACAACTTACTCATAACTTCTTATCAATTGTTCATTATATTTTACGTTTCCATGATGAATTCAAGAATTAAAAGTTTGGTGATAATTTGGTTTAAATTTGGTAAATATGAAATAACTAGGCAAGAGCTTACGCGAAGGTGATGAAGGCGTCATTGTTCTTTTCAAGTGCGACACACAACATTAATGTGAACAAGATCTTCAAATTCATTTTGGCTAAACTTTTTAATTTGCCTTGGAAGATTGACAGAAATTTGACCTTAGGTGAACCCATTATCGACTACGATTCCTAATTTTACTTCTTTTGTTTTTGCTGCTTACTTATTTTAGTTATCCTATTTATCCCTTTTGTATAGTTGAGAGAAAATAGCGTTAGCTTTGCGTATTTTCATGTCGATTGTAAAATATATACGTAAATATATACGTATAGTTATAGTGGCAAGACTACAAAGACAAAACTGATGTGTAGTATAAAACTCAACATTTGCTCAAACGTATACAAATTCTAATGCATAGATACAATATATTGACCATTGCATTTATAAAGTATAAAAAAACCGTAAAAGACAAAACTCCTCCTCTCGTGTCTGTTTTGTTGTTCGGTAAGGGAAAAAATGAAAACAAAAAATAAAAATAAAGAAAAAATAATCTGAAGTAAAAACTATTATTTCAACGGCTCTAACTGAATTTCCATCCTCCCTCCTCCATTTCTATCTTCTTCATCATCTTTATCTCTGAAACCTCCTCTCGAGTCTATCAGATCAATCGAATCATCTTCTTCAACATTCCCTAAAACCCAATTTCCTCTGCTGAGACTCCTCGCTCTTCTTCTTCCTCGTTCCCTATACTCCAAATACGCAACAGTGACCACACCTAAAAAGACCCATAACCCGAGGGCAAGGTTAAGCCCGTCAACGTTCTCCGCTCCATTACGTTCTCCCAAATGTTTCATCCCCGTGAAAAGCGCGATAACTCCAATCACAACAGCTGACTGACCAACGATCGAATGAGAATACTCCCATATCAATCGCTTCGAAGAGATCACTTCTCCTTGAGCAGGTTTCGCAGGCCTTAGCCAAGCGTTCACAGGCTGAGCACAAGCCAAAACTATGGCTGTGAAACCAAACTTGACGTGCGATGAACCGAAGCTGAAACCATTAAGCTCAGCTACTGCAAAGAGAAGGCCAAGGAAGACAATGGCTAGTCCTGAACATTGAAGATACATATGAATCTTGAACCAGCCATCGCCTTTAATGTGTTTCAAGTATCTTGCCGATAATATCCCTCCGGGAAGCAAGATTCCCCAAGCGAGGAACATCATGAACCCATGAACACCCAAGACCGGTCTGAGATCTTGTTCCGCTTCTGCGGATCCACGTGTTAACATAACACGGACAGGTCTCTGACTTGTAACAGAGTGCATGTTTCTCTCAGTTAACTGACCATCTGTCCATTTAGCACCCATTGCCCAAATCACTTTAAGAGGAGTCGTGGGATCGATCATGTTCTTACACTCGGGTCTATCTCGATGACTACATGACGACGGTTTCAAGGGACGTGTAAACTCCAGCGTGATGATTCCTTCTTCGGATTTGCATCTCACGTATGTCATGTTTTCGTTTGTGGGATGCACAGAGGAAGCGGATTCTCCATCGATCCAGTAAGTATTTACATGCCCTGTTCCGTTTCTATCGAACCAACCAACGTAAGCAAAACTGTTTGCCATTTCGCTACCGAAACCAATCGCAAGATACCCGCTTTTCTTCTCGCCACGAGCTGCAATCGATATTGAATCACCTACTATGGTCCAAAAGAACTTAACTTGCTGATCATCTAGATTAACACTGTTGTTGTACATATCGGAAAGTCCACCGTCCACAACCTGCACTTTCCAACCCATTTTCTCTTGAAAAATCGAGTGGTAATAGAGTTGGTCAGGTGTGTTTCTATTAGGAGCCCAAACCAGCTCTAAAGGACTCGCCACTACTCCATGAGTTTCTTGCCCACCTGCATAGATCGTCTCAGTTCTGTTCCTTAGAGAAGCATTCCCACCGAGAAAATCCGAAGTTATGTAGAAAGAAACGTCGTGTCCTGCTTCTATTGAGAACTTCACAGGAACCCCTCTTTCAACTCTCAACACAGGAGCTTCTTTCTTGTTAATGTACAGCACCTTGGAAGGGTTTGGAGGGTTCGGATAATGCACAGATGGTCCAGCCGTGACAACGAGAGGCGCGTTTGCATCAGCGATGATCACACCTTGATCATACTTATTGTCTGCATCCAATGGTCCAAAACATTCATCCACATGATCCGAAAGATTAAGCGAGAAATGGCCGTAGTTTTCTGACTCCACACCACCGTGATTCTCTGGGAGATAGTAAGGATTTATAACATCTGGTGGCTTAATCACCCCAAGTGCCCAAATAACTGTTAGGCTTTCATTTGGATTCACAGGAAAATCAAACTTATTATCACTATCATTCAACGGTCTCCTATACCTAACAAACGAAACTCCATCTATCCTATGCCCGTAAACAAGTTTAGTGTTATTCACCGAAGTACCAACTGCATCTGGTCCTTCATAAACAGTGTCAGGACAAACCCCGGAAGCAAAACCGTCCTTCACAGAGCACACACTCGACTTCGTGATGTAGAAATCATCAGCAAAAGGGAAGCCATCCTCTCTAATCCCGGTGACCACAACATCAGCATTCAACATCAAGTTCGAGGTAGAGTTCGGTTTAGCCCAACCAAACGCCATGTAGTTCAGTAAACCAGTTGTAGCCTCTAGACCAATATCTACATAACCTTCCTCTGCTTTCAAGCTCCACCTGAGCCTATACTTATCCGAAAGCTTCTTGCAGTTATCAAACATGGTAGGAGCCTTATAGGGCTCGCTGTTATTCGATTTCCCCGGAGCAACAACAACATCTTTGCTCTCTGAAGGAGAAGACGAATCTGGCTCTGTAGTATTAGAGAGCAGAACATGCCCAAAATCAGAAGCAGTAGGTAAATCCCAAACCGAAACCACACCTAACTTATCCCATGTAACATTACCCAGCAAATGGACAAGGAAAGATTCGTTGTTGAATGTTTGGTTAAGCTTGTGATCAGAGATCACGAAGCCATTATCAGTCATATTCTCGAAATCAGAATTCATCGCACCCCACCAATGAACATCGGCGCCAGATAGCATATCGAAACGAGAAACCCTAAACGAACAATCATCAACGACGGTGAAAACCCCTCGAAGCTGGTGTTGAAACATCTTGAACTCAGACTCGAAACCGATCAATGAGCTCGAATTTGAGCACCCTTGTCCATTTGCGAACAAGAGGAAGAAACCCAACACGAGAGACCCTAGAAAAACGGGTCCTTGGTCGCACATGGTTGGGTTAATTTTCACTCAGAAATACAACCAAACCCAGATCTGCAAACACAGCATATAGATCAACTCGCCGTGGCTTCTGATCTGAAATCAAACGAAGCAGATCACAATCGCGATCAAACTCTAACCAATTCGGGTGTAATTAGCAGAATCAGACGAGAAGTGAAGATTACCTCAGATTTGCTACACAGATCTTCGAGCACATGAATGGGTCCCGTAGATTCGAGGCAAAGATCCGTGCTTTCGAGAGAAATGATCGATTTCAATCTGAGAGAGGTTTCGCGGGATTAACTTTTCCCGCACCAGATTTCGTTTTTAACCGAAACAACTTTTAAGGATCTTTCTCGCTAATATGCCTTTCGCTTGTAGAAGAGACGGCAACGCTTATGAGTTAAGAAGCTAATTAAAAGATTTTAAATTTGGCTAAATGTCACTATAGATTTTGTGATATTTCGAGTAACAAATATGGACATTTCTTTACTTTATAACTTTTGGTTAACGACTTCGGCTCTGGTTAACGTACATATACAGCAAAGTTATAATTATCAATCGGAATCAATCTTTAATAAAAGTTATTTTTCGTGATTATGTGACTTCTTTACGCGACACTGATTTAATTCGTTCCATTTCTTTTACAAACTACATACGTTTCTATTTATATACTTTTGTTCTGTTTCATTCTTCACTTCTTGTTTCCATGATTTTGCATACTCAAGTTTTTTAAGCTTGCCACTACTGCACTCTTTGGTTATTAGGTTGTATTTATTTTGGTCTCCTTAGGTTTTAGTCGTAGCTTTGATTTATTACTAGAATTAGAGGAGTCATCATACTAGGATTTTGGTTGCACAAAACAAAAGAGTTTAGGATTGAACCATATAGCTGATTTTTGTTTAATCTGCTAAGTCGATATAATCGACTTTGCCGGGGTAATTTACACACGTGTTGAGATATTTGGTGACAAGTGTGTAAGATTTGGTGCTAGGCAGTCCACAACTCGATTGAAAACTCTATGGTTGAATTATATCAAACCCTTGACGAATCAACTCGAGTTTTTAAAGAAAAACTTTAATCGAGGGCCATAAATTTGATGCTTAACCGCTAAAACGACCTACTTTGCATTGGTCTCAAACACC
Organism: Eutrema salsugineum; assembly: GCF_000478725.1. Taxonomy (NCBI): domain Eukaryota; kingdom Viridiplantae; phylum Streptophyta; class Magnoliopsida; order Brassicales; family Brassicaceae; genus Eutrema; species Eutrema salsugineum. The sequence goes on from NW_006256829.1 coordinate 10,658,947, forward strand.
ACATAGGCACATAGGTAAAATCTAGTTCCTTCACATACTACTTTTTTTACCAATGTTTCTACACACACACACTCCAATGCCTATTTAAGCTTTGCACTTATGTAGACATGATGGTTGAGTGGGAATGCATATGGTACCAGTACTACACTGGCTCAAAAAGTATTTTAACCAATGAAGCCCAAAACTCATTTACATATGAAATCTTAGTAAAATAACAATAACTTTAAAATGACTACATGAAAGAGATGATCACCAAACAAGAGCTTCATGCAGACGTTTTCGGAGCCTGATCCCTAGAACAACAAATCTTCTTCAACACCACAACTAGGGTTATGATGATCAGTACCACGAAACTTGCACATGTTGCAATGAGAGTATTATATACTGATCTGTTCATCTCTACCTTTCAACAATGAAGAAGCTTGAATTAGATATATAGAAGATATTGGAGCACTTACCGTGATTGAAAATCAAAGGTAATCAAGGTAATTTTGAATAAGGTAAGCAAATTTCTTACCAGTAGAGGCAATGGCAACTCCAGAATTTATGTTTATTCATTATTGGGAGCACACATTTTTTATAAATCTTTTTTAAATTATATATATATATATATATACAGAATCTCTTGAATTTTCTTAAAACAATCTATAAAAAATATTTTCATAATATATCATTGTATAGTATTTTTAGTCTTAAGGGAAAGATGATATTATAATGTGTTAATAAAAATGTTATATAAGTCATTTTTTATATAATATCTAATACATCTAGATAAACGTAGATTGTGTCTAAAAAATACATGATATGTTTTTAATTATCAAAGGAAAAATATACATTTGGAGGGAATAAAAACTTAAAAAATAAAATTTCATCTAAAATCATATAGAAAAAGAACAACAAAATATAATTAAATCAGAACAGTGCAAAGTTTAGTAGATTGAGTAGGAAATATGGAGCTACTTAAGAAAATTATATTTAGAAAAAACAACAACAAAAAAGTATAATGGAGATATTATGGGATTTACGTGGAACTAATGGGGGCACTATAATTTTACCAAGTAAATTACCATTTCTTTCACATAATTACAGACAAATATTTTGTTTTTTTATAAAAAAAACAAATTTAACTGCGGCAAGTGCAATCCTTTTCTCCATAGATCCGCCCCTGGGTGGAGGTGAGATTTCTGCTCATCGTTGTGTTTGTTACAAAGTTTTGACGTTTCACTACTGGAAGTTGCAATGAAATTTACATATCCTGATCCGTCTTTCATCATATCTTCTACAGTTCTACACCTTTTAAAAATTATGAGGAAGCCTGAACTAGACGTTGCATTCAATTCTCTTTAATAATAGTTCAATGAAAATTTTGATTCAAATCTACAAACATCGCGTTAGAGCTTCTCTAACCATAACATTATAAATTACATTATATTTAGTGTGATTTCAATACTAAAGTTATTTTCATCTCTAACCACAGTACCAAATATTAGGGCTGGTTATTATCCGATATCCGGTCTCCGGTCTCCGATCCGATATCCGATCATATCCGATCCGTAAAAATCGAATATCCGTGTAGTTCAGATCTGGATTCGGATAGTGAATTTAAGTATTTGGTTACTTCGGATACGGATCCAGATAATAAAAAAATTTGAAATCAGATATTTGTTTATCCGTTTATTAAGTATTTATTTATTTTGATAATATTTTTTCATTTCTAAAAAATAACTTTAAAAGTCTGTCTTCAAATTAACATTTTTGTTTTAATTATGTTCGAAAATTGTTTTTGGTTTAACTCCTTTACATATGATTAAAATTCATATTGCATGATAATTTTTTATTTCGGATTGTGAGAGAAGAACATGAAAATGGATAACACATGGATATGAAGATAAATTAACTTTTCTATTACTATTTTCTCTTTTGCTATGTAAACTTTTAAATTTTGTGTTATTTGAATGCTACTTGAATGCTTTTTAATTTTTGGTATTTGTAATTTTTGCTATAATGATATATTTTAATTATATATATATATATATATTATCTCGTTATAATTTTTAAAAATTGAAAATTTTTTTAATCAACGAAACTGGATATCCATAAATATTCGGTTCAAATCAAATATCCGGAGACCGGATATCCGGAGTTTTCGGATCCGGATCCGGATAATAAAATTGATTATCCGGTGAATCCGGATCCGGATCCGGATATCTTAAAAGTCCGGATATCCGGCTCCGTTCCAGCTCACATCAAAAAGAAATTTTCTTAATATTATATTAATTAAAAAAATCTCTTTAATATTTAATTTATATTTAATTAATTATTTATTTTAAAAATAAAATAAATGAATAGTGTTTGGTATTGTTAATAGTGTCATACCAAATTTGGTGAGATAGTATTCACAACACTATATTTGATGTTAGATTTGGAGTTTCATTGAGAGTTTTGGTATAAAATCAATCCCATTGGAGATGCCTTTAGGCCCCAAAAACACTTTGATTAACAAAACTATAGAAGTGTCCAAGTAAAATCACGTGTTACTAAATCACTGATTTTAATATCCTTTGTAAAACTTATATGTTATTGATTTTATGATCTTTAAATCTTAGTTAACCTTTATCAAAATTATGGTTTTATGATTTTTAAATCCTAGTTAAGAAAGTGTTATTGAATACTAAGGATTTACGTATAGATTTGATTTTGCAGTGGATTTTAGTGGATTAGAAGGATTTCCAGGTTAAAATACAAAATTATAAATCCAAAAAAAACATACAGATTTATATTAATTGAAATCCACATGTTATTATATTTATAAAACAATGAATTTTAATTAATTAGGATTTTGATAAAGGTAACACTTAGTATTGATAGATCCTGTATATAGAGGGGAAAAGGGAAACATATAATTAGGCGTCATTGGACCATTTGTAAGTGACTTTTGGCTATGGGAGAGAGAGGGACTATAACAAACCCTAGATTGTTTTTGTACATTTCATCGAGTAACATGAGATTTGATCTTGACTCTTATCACTAACATATTTCAGGTTTGGCATTTTTTGATTCATGTTTTTATACGGTCTTATTTTTGTATAAGCCATTTGAGCAGAAATAATTAACTTGTTGATATTACAATACAATGTAACTATTATTCAAGACGTGTGACCGGCAGTCGGCAGGTCAGTCTCCGAGCTATTGTAACATTAATGTTAAACCATTTGGATTTGCAAATGACAAACAAATAATTAAAAGCTTCAACAAATTGAAAGCACAAGATATATTCTTATTTGCAAATGATGCAAGGCCAAATGCATCTGTTGATGATGCCAAATAACACAAATACTATATGGAGAAAATGCAACTCGTGAACGAGGCAAAGTGTATACCAATTAATAAAAGTCAAAGACGCACCGAAAATAACAGAAGGAAAATGACTAGATTTAAGTAGAAACTGTAAGTGAATTTTATAAATACATATTCATAGTACACAGTATTGTGTTCAACAAAACGAACTAAAAATTAAATCAATCCGGAAAAACTATAAATTCCAAATATAAATGAAATATCAAATTTCGACCAAAAAAAAAAAATGAAAGATCAAATTGTTTATAATATCATTTAGATATTACTCAATAATACATTTATTATTATCTTTGGTTCAGATTGATGACCAAGTCCTCATTTTTTCCTGAGGCTATTATTCATAAAACAAACAAACTTAACTGGATCCAAACGGGAACATCCATCCTTAAAGTTAATAAACCAAACACAACACCATCACTGATTAAATGGGACAATCTAATCCCATTAGTGAAGAGTCCTGAAAAGATGACCTTTTCAAGAATTATGCCCAAGAAACCTGAACATGCTCCGAAATTCGCTGCAACATTTCGGCTCCTTCATATGCATACATTTTTTGACTTTCGTCCAACCCATTGGACACGAAAATCTCGACCTTTTCCAATACAGGTCCAGAGCCAAGCCCACTCCCGGAGCGAATCAGATACTTGAGCACATTTAGCTCGTTCGGGCCACACTTAAAGTTCTTAACCACCACGGTTTTAAGTGTCTTCCTCATACAATTGTATGTTATGTTATACAGCCAATATACTCGCGGATCAGAACCCTCATATGATGTAAATCTCTGAGAAATATGAAATCATTAATTGTCGTGTGGTTTAATAATTTGAAGAGATCCATATAGATTCACTTTTGAGGATATATAATTATATACATTAAAAAAATAACAAAAAAACTTACCGTGATGGGGCTTGGAGGAAGCATTTCAAAAGTTAGGGATTCCAAGTCCGGGCAATTCTTGAGAAAGAGCCTAATTCCATGGAACTCCCTCGGTTCTAACTTTGTTTTCAGCACTAAATGTTGTGTCTTCACGGGTCTCAGCATATGCATTGGATGGTCAGATTCGTGAATCGCCTTACACAAGAAAAGAAAAAAATAAAATACGCATGTTACTGTCAAAATTACATTCTAAACATTCTCTATATAGCCAAATTTAACCTAATATGGCTCAATTTTCACTAGGTCACTATTATCATACCGTGAATCAATAATCTTAAAATGCGTGGGTAATCGACTAGTGACTTAATAGAATTAGTTTATGGTTTAGAAAGAAATATACTCTCGTAATAGAAGTACAATATTTTGTTTAAGATAGCAAAGAGTTTGATAAAAAAACTTAACCTAGTAATTTCAAACTACTAATAGCTAACATCTATGTCTTCCACAGTTCCACATATATACTTTCTCTTCACTACGCAACAACAATTACTACCACATCACAAATATATAGTTCAAGCTTTCCAAGAACCATTTAATTAAAATGAACTTATACTGAATGGCCTCATTATTGTGAAACATTATAATGTACATCTTAGACTTAGAAATACCTGAAGGAGATAAGAGCAGACTTTTAAGGTCTAGCAGATCGAAGACTATTAAGCATATCACAAAGCGCTAGTGCTTGTACGTTTTCGTCGTCCAATTCATCATCATATTCACCTAATACCCCAAAATCCAAGTGAACTTCTTTCATGTTCGTATTCATTCCCTCGAAATGAAAGCAGAAAATATCTCCGGAGTACTTGAAGATATCAACTTTAGGCAGGTTAAAGGAACAAGTAGTCCAAGGGAAGTCACAGTTCTTAAAGGCAACTTCTCTCATATTCCCAGCTATCTTCTTGAAATCAAGTCCCCAACATTCATTGATACTTAGACTCTCAAGCCCCGAAGCCTTTGATAGCAAAGGCTCGAGATTTTCCAGTCTCATATACCCAAAAGATAAGCTTTTGAAAATCCCTACGTCTTTGAACCTCAAGGGATCAAACGTTCTGCACGCCCTAACCGTCAAAGACTCTAGAGACGTTAAGTTGTAAACGCTCTCGGGAACTTCGACAGTGAGATCCAAATATTCATGCACATCACGAGTGGTCTTCCAAATAGGTTTTGAGAAATCGAGAACTAGCTTCTTGACTTGTTTTCCGACGGCGAACGCGATCAGGGACTCGATGACACTCATGTAAATAGAAGGACGAGAGATGCTAATCTCGAAACTTTCGACGTCTTGATCTTGGATTCTATCGACCCATCGACACGCATAATCAATAAATGCATGCCTAGCAGAGATCCAGGATGTTTCGTCGAGAGTAGGGTTCACGAAGTCGGATTCCTTGAAAGAAACATTAGTGGTTTGAAGACAGAGATACCTCCACCGCTTGGAGAGGACACTGGTCTTTATGCAATCCTTGAAAGGCAAGCAAGAAATGATCAGGACCAGAAGTACATCAGGTAGGTTCGAGAATCTGTCTGGTTGAGCACTCGAATCCATTGTTGTAAGAGAAATGTAGAGAGAATTTCGAAAAAGAGAAAAAATGATTTGTTTACGGATAGAATCTGATGGTTTAGACGCCACAGACAGTGTAATATATAAATTTATTTAATTATTTTTGGTAAAGAGTCTTTATATATGGCTTGTTAGGTTTTTTTCTAAACCTAGTCAATTGTGAGAGGCGCGTGGAAGATATACTTCCATAAGTGGTAGACCTCATATAGACACTTAAGAGTGTTACTCAAAAAGGAAGATGACTCATTCACAGACTGGCACCTAGTCAGATGAACAGAACATATCATCTCTCTCGTCTCAAGGCCCATGGGCTTCGACAATCTAGCAAAAATCGGGGCTCATCTTTGTGGTTTCTCAATAGAAAACTTATATGTAAGAACATGCAAAACATGGTAAAAAAAACTTACGTGGAAGAACATGAAAAATTTCTGGGGTAAAGCACCCAATCGTGTGGAATCGGTAAATCAATCGATCTTTTGAGAAACAACTGTGAAGTCAAAAGAGAAACTCGAAGATCAAAAATTCAAAATGGAGATTATTTACAGATTTGGTTTGCGACATTGTGATGACCTCATCACCTTCGAAGAGAATGTAGATCAGAGTTTAGTTGCTGGTTCCGCCATTATAATCTGCTTCCTACATTTCTCTTTAATGGCCTCCACCATCAATTATTTGACAAATTAACCATAATTCCTTGCTATATCTTTTGCATCTTAGAACCCTTCAAAAAATAGCTTTGTTTTCATAATCAATGAATTTTCAAGAACCCTACTATATATTATTTTTTTTTGTTATTTTCTTTTGAGCTTTCGATAAAGATATCTAGATTATAAGATATATGCTTTGAGCTAAGGTACATTCCCTAGATTAGTGAGACTTGATTCCGGTACCCGTATCCATAGAAAAAAATAACGTATGCTTTGAGAATATTAGATTGTTGTTGACATTAGTAACATATCTATCAACTATTTCATTTTAAGTAAAATTAATAATAAACGGTTTTTATAATATATATAAACATAGATATAATATATATAAGCAGAATTACCCTAGCACGATTTGTGTTTCTCTGCAACATGGCGGCTCCCTCACGAGTCTCCCTCATTTCATCTTTTCCCCAGCTCATTTGTCAACTCTTTCAAGCGAGCGCACACACTCAGGCCCAGTCCGAACCAAAAAGTTTAGCATATGTAGCTGGTCCAGGCTACCAGTAAATTTCTTAAACACCACAGCCTTGAGAGTCTTTATCAGACACTTGTATGAGATGTTTTGAAGCCAATATGTTTGTCGATCGATTCCACGATACGTAATAGTTTTCTGCTAAATTTCAAACTAAAATCATGAGCTTACCATGAGCTTTACTAATTATAAAAAAAGGATCTAAGAAAACATGCATGACATTAAATATTGTATTTGAAATTAGACTTTATATTTCGAAAATTAAGCTAAATTTTTAATCCTGAAAACTAAACCCTAAACTGGAATCATAAACCCTAAAATCCAAAAAATTAAATTTTAAACTTTAAAAATATTCATATAAATCTTACCGAACAAAAGCTTGAATCTGGAGGAACATAATCAAAAGTTAGTGTTTGCAAAACCGGGCAATTTTCAAGAAGGATCCTAATGCCCATAAACTCCTTAAGATGCAGCTTTGTTCTCAGCACCAAATGTTGTGCTTCCAAATCACGAAGCATAAAATCCGGATCGTGACATTCTTGAATCACACACACACATGGCTCGATCAAATTTTAGATCTACCAATACTCCCTCCGTTTCATAATAAGTATCATTCTGACACATTTCACACATATTAAGAAATTAATAAAATATACAAATATACTCTTAATTAATATACTTTTATAACATTTAATTACAAAGACTATTATCTTTAAATGATGGATAAAACAGGAAATAAGAGTAAAAAATTACATTAAAAATGCAGAATGACACTCTTTTTGAAACAAAAAATGAAATGTAAAACGACACTTATTATGAAACGGAGGGAGTATAACTTAGTAACTTAGGAGTATCATCTTCTCTACTTTTCTAAAAGATCTACACCATCAGAACTACGTATTCAACATACAGTAGAACCTCTATAAATTAATAGTCGATAAATTAATAATCACCATAAATTAATAAATTTTGTTGGTCCCAAGTCGGGCCAATGTAAAATTTCATCAAATTTGATAAAATAATAAGATATATTTTTTTTGAAACCCTTATGTAAATATATAGTCCCAACAAAAATATAAATTAATAATTATATAAATTTATACAAATATATGTAAATATAATATTATAAAATATGATTAATATGTTTAGTTGAAATCTTATTGGTTCTCATCTCTCTAATTATTATATCAGTAGCTCTTATTGATGTTTTACTATATATATTCAAAATTATGATGCTTTTTTGATGTGATAATTTATTTTTTTACCTGTAAATATATTTAAAAGTATTGTAGTGTTATCTTTAATTTTATCATCAATAATACTGATAGTAGTCATGTTTTCTTTATATAAATTTTAAACTTAAAAACATGTATATTTTTACACGGACAATCCAATATGGTGTTAAAAACTATTTTACTGCAATAGTTATGATTGTTAATTATAATCTATGTTATGAGATTTGTTAAAATATTAAAATATAACATTATTCCAAATAAATTTTTAGAAAATTATATGCTAAAAGCAAATTTTCTCTTTAAATTAATAATTATTAATTTATAAATAAATTAATATCACGATAAATTAATAAAATATTATAGTCCCAACATTATTCATTTATAGAAGTTTTACTGTATTCTTAATCCTTTACGTACGCTACAATTAGAACTATATTGTGAAAATATCATCTTTTAAAAATGATGTAGATAGCTGGTAGCGAGTGTGCATTAATTTTTTTTCAGATTACAAAGAGTGAAAGAGTGTCTTCTTAAACTACATACCTGAAGGAGATAAGGGCAAACCTTTAAGGTCTTAGCAGATCAAAGTTCGTTAAGGAGATTACAAACAATTTCTCCTTGAGCTATGTGTGACTCTGTTGGTTCATCTTCATACTCTCCCTCTACACCGAAATCCAAGTATGCTTCTTTAATCACCATGTTCACTTTCTCGAAATCAAGGCAGAAAATATGTCCCGAGTACTTGAAGATGTCTACACTTGGCAGGTCGAAGAAGCAAGACATGAGAGGAAAGTCATAGTTCTCGACAACCAATTCCTTTATTTGCCCCTCTATCATCATGGAATCAAGTTCTCAACAGTATTTGATACTTAGACTTTCGAGCAAAGGAAATTTTGATAGCGAAAATTCAACCTTTTTGAGATCACCAGTCCAGCCGACACAGAGACTTCTTAGCAGCTCCGGATTTGCGAATTTAAAGGGGTCAAACCTGCATGCGTAAATACACAGAGATTGCAAGGAGTTTTGAGTGTATACGCATACTAGTAACTCAATAATAACCTCACGCCACACAGAGTTTGAGAAATCAAGAACTAACTTTTTCACTTGTTTTGAGACTGCGAATTCGATGTACTCGATATCTGCCCCTAATCCCACTGAATCGAAGAGATGAATCTCGAAACTGTTAATGACTTGACCTTGAAATCTAGACACCCGTTGATGCATGTAGTTAACAAAAGAAATCCTAACGACTTTGTTGCAGCCAAACTTGTGCACGTACTCAGGTTCTTTGAAAGCAATACTTTTGGTTTGTGGTTTAATGGCATAGATTCCTCCAACGCTTAGAAAGAAGGCTGGTCTGAAAACATTGCTTGAAAGGCAAGTGAGAGATGATCGTAACCAAAAGTAGATTTGGTAGAAACGATAACCTGTCTGGTTGGCTACCTGAATTCCTTTCCTTAGTATGCATCTTGGTTTTTTAATCAAAATCCTGCAATGGACAGATTTCAAATCAAAACACTGAATTACTTATCTCATTTGCATCTACAGTTTTTGAAAAGAAAAAAAAAAGCAATGCCTGAATTAATCATATATAAATCAACCTTTGGATTTGATAATAAGAAACAGAGAAAAACATGGCCTAGCAAAAAAAACAATTTAAGTAAATTATTTACATGTAATAATAACATATCCTGTAACATTAAAACCAAAGAAATAAATATCATAACAAGTACATAAAAAACGATTTCTTATTTCTTAATTTATAACAAAAAGTGACCCACCTTAGATTTTTCTTCACTTATGCTTCAGGAAATTTGAAGGATGTTTCCCGAAGGAGTTTTGTTTATTATATTTTGTTAAAATATTTTTTCAGGAGTTTGGTTAGTTTGCACTATATGGTGATGTTATTAAATCCAAGCATGAGCATCTCTATACGAAGAAAAAGTAAAGCAAATCTTAATTTTGATTCAACGAATCTAAATTTTTTTTTATCATGCTAATGTTTTATATTTGCTGAGTCGCAAACAACTTTCTTTACATAGAATGAGTAATATGAGATCAATGGTAAGTTGAATCAGATTTATTGCATATTATCTACTTAAATATAAACCAAATATACTATTTGAAAAGAAAAAAAATATACTAATGTAAAGATGAGGGAAGGTGTTTGACTCTTCATTAGGAAAAATCCAATCCCATCTTATTATTCCGATCCTACCAGTTTTTTTTGTTTTTGGGTAAAAACAAATAAATGAATTTTAATTGATTACTCAATTTTATGGTCAAAATTTTGACCATTTTTTTTTGTTTTCTCTAAGAATTTATACAGAATAACCTTATTTGGGAAAGATATTCAAAGATGAGGATAAAATATATTGACCAAAATTGTTTTGTAGTTGATACCATTACTATTTTAGCACCTTCGGTTTCTTGAATTTGTAAGACTTAAAAAGAACACACACTTATCTTCAGTGACTCGATTGTCGTGATGGTAAACGCAACATGGCAAATAGACAGAGAGGTGACGATCAAAACTAGGGTCTGAAAAAAATTAAGAACTATGATCTTGACTTTGTTTAAAAACTTTGAATTAGACCAGAGAGACGATTAGTTTTTGGAAACCATTAGGGTTGGGGAAATAATTTTTGAATCTGTTGATGAAGAAATAGCTGAGGAATCTCGACATGCATTGGTGCATTCGAGAAATGAAGGAAACCCTATCGAGTGTGGTGATATCTTCATATAGAGAGTGTTGGAGGTGAAAACCGCACCCCGGTTTTCTCCGGTACAAACCGAGATCGGTATAACATAAGTCTGGTTTACTAAGGGATGTACCGAGAAAGATGGGCCGAATGAAACATTGGACCGAATACAGCCCATTAGGCCGAGGTCGGTGAGAAGTCTCTCGAAGGAATGGAAGGTTTCTCTGAGCTCGGTCGAAATAAGAAAGTTTCCTAACGGAAAAAGAAAACTTCGGAGAGAAAAGGAAAGGAACCGAGAGAAAAGGAAAGTCCTCTCGGTCCCATATCGTCGAAGATGTATTTGAAGACCGACTCAAAGGATATATATAAAGGGAGATGAATCGACACCGAAGAACACAAGATATTCCCGAGAAGACTTAGTGACTGAGAACTCAAAACGTTAGGCTCTTAGTTGCATTAAGTCTTAGTTCGTTATTGTCCATCTAAATAACCAAACTCAGTTGTATTTGCTTGATTCGATCTAATAAAAACCGAGCTTCCGATCTAAAGTACTGTTTTGTCCCTTGTCGATATCCACATATCAACAATTGGCGCGCCAGGTAGGGGGCCTTAAACAGATTTCTCAAGTTTTAGATCGGACTTCGGATAGATTGAATCAGCAATGACGAACCAAGCCAACCTTCAGGAGGAAAGAAACCCTCTCGGTGGAGAAGACGCGAACGCTCCAACAGAGCAGGCAGGAGGAACTCCCAGGGAAAACGCTGGAATCACAGCCGGGCAAACCTCCGCAGCCGTAAGAGGTTATGGAACCGAACTTTTGCTCCAAGTATTCAACGCTCAGTTCGAAGCCATCAACAAAAGGAGCGAGGAGCGTTTTAGCCAGATGGCGGCGCAGATCGCCGAGCTCAGTCAAACCCGAACTCCCCTTCGAGTTCGGAACATCACTGAAGACCTTAATACCGACGGAGATCCGGCCGGAACTATGAGGTCTACCGCGGTGGGATCAGCGAACGCACCAGCATCAGATTTAAGTCGAGATGCCGAGTTCGAGGCAATGAAGACTCAACTGTGTGAGATCACGTCAAAGATACACCAAGCAACAAGCGCGGCTCCGGAGATTGAGCGCGTCATTCAAGAAACGCAGAAAACACCCTTCACGCCGCGCATAGCAGGAACACCGGTTAAACACATGGAAAAACTTAAGATGAAGGTCTATGAAGGCAATACCGACCCCAGGCACTTTTTGACGTCATTCGTCATCTGCATGAACCGATACCAATTCAGAACCGCCGAGGAGAGAGATGCGGTCTAGTGCCAATTGTTTGTGGAAAGCCTGGGAGGAATAGCCCTCGATTGGTTCTCGCGACTCGAAGCAAACTCGATCGACAGCTACAAGGAATTGACAACAGACTTCGTCAAACACTTCTCGATGTTCATCGCGCAGAACACCAAGAACTCCGAGCTATGGCAAATAAATCAGGGAGCAAGCGAGAGTCTTCGCGATTTCATCCAGCGCTTCAAAAAGATTGTCGCCAATTGCACGATCAGCGACGAAGCCGCCCTTCTTTGTCTTCAGAAAGGATCTCGGATAAAGACTATCTTCCGTAGCGCGCTCACGCACAACCCCCTCAGACATTGGAAGATGCACTACACCGAGCTAACACTTATATGTCGAAGAAGAAGAAGAAGCCGCCTACGAGCAAAGCTATTCGGCGAAGCAACCCAAACGTCCGAAAGCAACAACTAGTGAACCGCAATCAGGATACGGTCGAAGGTATGAGAATCGCAAGAAGTTCTACGCTAATGCAATCCAACAACCGACCAAACAGTGGAACAACAAATGGGTCTGCGGCGAAGAAGATCAAGACGAGTCTTTGTTCTGCGAATTCCATAACCGCAGAGGACATAGCACCGAAGAATGCAGACACTTGCGTGAATACCTGCTCGGCCAATATCGAAAGGGGCCAATCTCAGTTGACGACCTCCATCGCTTAAACGCGCCCAAGAACAGCGGACAGACCTCGATTGACGATCTCCGTCGTTCGAACATGCCTCGACCGAATAACGCGCAGCTTGAGAACGCGATCACTAAGGATCCGCCAACTCCACCAACCTTACCGGCGTTACCACCGCCGCCACCGAACCCGCCTGCTTTGCCTGAACAACAGAAACGGAATCGCGATGACCGAGCACAAGAGAACCATGCTCCCAAAGCCAGGAAACGCGTCAACATGATAATGGAAGCCATCGAGGCTTGCGGCTACTCAGTTCGAGCTATCAAAGAATACAGTCGACAGGCCGCTAGCGCGCCCAAAGCCCCACAAGATCCGCCGAAAGGGACGCCTTTGGTATTACCGAAACCGACACAATCGGGTTGCATAAACCGCATAACGATGCTCTCGTTGTCGAACTACTCCTCGACGATGTCGAAGTTAGGCGCATTCTGGTCGATACAGGCAGTTCGGTTAACATCATCTTCAAGGAAGCACTTGACCAGCTCGAGTTGGCATCAGATAGGATTGAGCCGTTTATCGAGCCACTTACCGGTTTCGATGGAGAACGCTGCATGACGGTTGGCATGGTCAATATCCCGATCTACCTCGGCGGAGTCGCAAAGATTATCCAGTTCCTTATCCTCGACAAACCGGCAATCTACAACGCCATTCTCGGTACGCCTTGGTTACACGCGATGAAGGCGGTCGCCTCAACATACCATCAATGCTTGAAATTCCCGACCCCCGACGGTGTTTACACTCTCCGAGGAAACCAAGCCGTCGCTCGATCATGCTACATAAATGAGTGCAGACTTCATTCGGCCAACCAAGCTTGTGTCTTTAGTTCGTTCGGACCAACGGACAAGCTCGTCGTCCAGCAGACAAAACCTAAGCAGGAGTCAATCGTTCAAGTTTGTATCGACGAGCTAGGGCCAGAACGTCAAGTCGGAATCGGTGGCGAGTTCGACCCAAACATCCGCGAGCCACTTGTCCAATTTCTGAAACAGCACTCGTCAACTTTCGCTTGGTCGGTAGAGGATATGCCACGGATCGATCCACAGATCGCGTGTCACGAGCTCAACATCGATCCGACGTATAAGCCAATCAAGCAGAAACGCCGAAAGCTTGGACCGGAGAAAGTGCAGGCTGTCAACGACGAAGTCGAGCGCTTGCTCAAAGCAGGATCCATCACCGAAGTAAAATACCCTGATTGGTTAGCAAACCCCGTGGTCGTAAAAAAGAAGAATGGTAAATGGCGGATCTGCGTCGACTTTACCGACCTCAATAAGGCATGTCCGAAAGATAGCTTTCCTTTACCTCATATTGACCGCCTTGTGGAAGCAACTGCTGGGAATGAACTACTCTCGTTTATGGACGCATTCTCCGGGCACAATCAGATTCTTATGCATCCGCAAGATCGGGAGAAGACGTCGTTCATCACGGACCGTGGCATCTACTGCTATAAGGTCATGCCCTTCGGCCTGAAGAACGCAGGAGCAACGTACCAACGACTGGTAAATCAGATATTCGCGAGCCAGTTAGGACGAACTATGGAAGTTTACATCGATGATATGCTCGTAAAGTTACTCATCGCTTCCGATCACGTCGGCCATCTTCGCACATGCTTCGATATTTTGGACCAGTATGGTATGAAGCTTAATCCCACTAAGTGTACGTTCGGCGTGACATCTGGAGAGTTCCTCGGATACATCGTTACACGGCGAGGCATTGAAGCTAATCCAAAACAGATCGCAGCTATTCTCGAGCTCCCATCACCGACAACCAAACGCGAAGTTCAGCGACTCACCGGACGTATCGCAGCACTTAATCGATTCATATCCAGATCGACGGACAAGTGCTTGCCTTTCTATCAACTTCTTCGCGGTAACAAGCACCTCGAATGGAATGAGAAGTGTGAAGAGGCCTTCGCCGAGCTAAAGAAATACTTGTCCAGTCCGCCAGTCTTATCTAAGCCTGAAACCGGCGAGACACTCTATCTTTATATCGCGATTTCGGAGTTCGCAGTCAGTGTTGTACTTGTTCGAGAAGATCGTGGCGAGCAGAAGCCAATTTTCTACACAAGCAAATCCTTCGATGGATCGGAGTATCGTTATCCGACTTCGGAGAAATTCGCCTTCGCCGTAGTTATTTCTGCAAGGAAATTACGCCCGTATTTCCAATCTCACGCGATCGTGGTCCTAACCGATCACCCTCTTCGCACTTTCCTCCATAGCCCAAGTCAGTCCGGACGACTCGCCAAGTGGGCCATCGAACTCAGTGAATACGACATCGAATACCGAGGAAGAACTGCAACGAAGTCTCAAGTCGTAGCAGATTTCTTGGTCGAACTTCCACCGGAGCTCGTCGAAGCTAATCCGGTCGTACAACCCTGGATCCTTCACGCCGACGGTTCCTCGTCTCATAAAGGATCCAGAGTCGGAATTCGTCTTAAATCACCCGAAGGAGAAGTTATCGAGCAGTCATTTTGACTCGGCTTCCCGGCATCCAACAACGAAGCCGAGTACAAAGCATTGATTGCCGGACTACGACTTGCCAAAGGTATCGGCGCCGAGCACATACACGCCTACTGCGACTCTCAACTCGTGGCTAACCAGTTTCATGGCGAATACGAGGCCAAGAACGACCGCATGGACGCATATCTCAAAATCTTTAAGGATGTTGCTTCGGAGTTCTCTACCTTCGAGCTTACAAAGATACCTCGAAATGAGAATGCAACCGCCGACGCCTTAGCCACTCTCGCGACTAATTCTGATCCTGACCTTCGGCGAACTATCCTAATTGCAGCAATCGAGCGACCAAGTATCGAGCCCGCTCCGAACTGCAACATCATTACAAGACGACGTGGTTACGAAGCCCAACCCAGTCTCGCTCCACCCCTCACCCGGAAGACGAAACCCAAAGAGGTCATTCCCGATCCCAACAACGACACGGACGAGCTTAATGATAACGAATCCGATCCCGAAGACGAATCCGAAGGCCAGCATGTTCCAATCGATATCGAAGCTGAAGGAGAGGACGAACCCGAAGATTGGACCTTAGAAATCGTGGGATACATCGGAGACGGAACAGTTCCTGCAGATAAATGGGCAGCTCAGCGACTTAAGGCTCGCGCAGCTCGATATGTGGTCATTAAAGGTACTCTTCTCAGATGGGACGCGTCCGGTGTACTCTTGACTTGTGTTCACGGCAACGACATCATGGAAGTAATGCAGAAGGTTCATGAAGGAGACGGAGGAAATCACTCCGGAGCTCAGTCTTTGGCGTTCAAGATAAAAAAAGCCGGCCATTACTGGCCTACTATGCTTTCTGACTGCGAAAAGTATACAGCACGCTGCCAGAAGTGCCAACGTCACCGAGCTCTTGATGACTTCGACCGCTCCATATCTTTTCATGCGATGGGCAATGGACATCATCGGTCCGTTTCGCCGATCTACGACTCAGAAGCAATATGTTCTGGTCGTCACGGATTACTTCACCAAATGGGTCGAAGCCGAAGCATACCCCGAGATTCATGGAATCGATGTCAAGAAGTTTGTCTGGAAGTTCATAATCTGCCGACACGGAGTCCCGTACGAGATCGTTACGGACAACGGAACCCAATTCACAGATTTTTGTGCCAAGTGGAAAATCCGACTAAGTTTCTCTACCCCGCGATACCGGCAAGGAAACGGACAAGCCGAAGCCACAAACAAGACCATTATTGATGGACTGAAGAAACGACTCGATACCGCTAAGGGAACTTGGGCGGACGAACTTGATGGCGTCTTGTGGTCTCACCGAACTACACCACGACGTTCAACCGGTCAGTCACCATTCTTCCTTGCATATGGCGCAGAAGCTATGTCCAGCCGAACTCAACGTCCCAAGTATTCGCCGAACTATGCTTACCCAGCAACCCGACGCGAATAACAACATGATGATCGACGCACTCGACTTAGTCGAAGAACATCGCGAACGAGCATTGCTCCGGATACAGAACTACCAGCAACTTGCAGCTCGCTACTACAACAAAAAGGTTAAGGGCCGTCACTTTGAAGATGGCGATCTCGTACCTCGCAAAGTCTATCAAAACACAGAAGAAAAGAACGCAGGAAAACTTGGCGCGAACTGGGAAGGACCGTACCAGGTTATGAAGGTTGTTAAGCCCGGCGTTTATCAACTCATGAAGTTAGACGGAACTCCGATCCCGCGATCTTGGAACTCAATGCATCTCAAACGATACTACTACTAGTTCGTTGCGTTTTGTACTACTTAGTCGGAGCAAAAAACACTTTTGTACTTAGAACTACGAATGGCTTGATCCCTTTAAAGGGTACGTAGGCAGCTCGTTACCGAGTCCAGCTATAACATCAATAAAAATTTATTCTGTCAAATCTTCTAAGTTCTAGTTCAGAAATCACAAGGTACCGAACTCCTTGTTCTTACATCGACTTCCTGGCCAGATGTTCGATAGCATTCCACATGAATGCAAACTTAAAAGCCGAGATCCATCTCGCGAGCACCCACATGGTGCCGTGGTAAAACCACATGTTAAAAGCCAGGCCCAGTCCCGCAGTTAAATTTCTAAGTCACCAAGAGCAATAAGCCGAGCACATCTCGCATACTTAGGTTCGACTTAGAAAAACCTTGAACTCGTTTCGTGCGTTTACAGGAGTTCGAATAAATTCACTCTTCCAGTACGAAACGATTCACTTAGGTTCCCCAGGCCGAGGCCGAGTTTAAATGCTCGCACAATAAGCCGAACTCTTCAGATTCGCACCATAAGCCGAGTTCACAACACTCGCAAAACGTAAGCCGAATTATCGCAATTCGCCATCAAAAGATGAGAATTACGTTCGAACATCATCTACTATGTACTTGAAAGATTTTTCTAAGTTATCGACGAAAATAAAGTCAAAATTCAAGGTAAATGCCGACCTACTACTTTTGAAAGGCAAATAAGTTCAAAAGAAGCCAACCGAGCGCCCAGAAATAGATAAAAATTACAAAGTAACCCATGAAAGGGCGGTTGATTAAAAAGAAAAAAATGGAGAGAAATTAAGCAGTCTTCGAGGTAGCAGCTTGGTCCGCATTGAGCATATCTTCGTTCGAGCCGAACTGCTCACCTCTCGCAGGATCCTGCGCTCTGAGTGACATTCACGACCGGAATGTCGTCCTCTTCAGCGAACGGAGACATCCGCTTATCTTCCTCCAAAAGAACGCAGACATCGACCGCACGGAACTCTTCTAAGGCCTTGGTGTGCTTCGCCTCGATGTCAGCAATCATCTCAGGCTGGACCTCGTATAAGCCCTTCTTCTTTAGCTGTTTGATGAAGCCGAGCACTCCCGTAAGCTGGTTGACAACCAAGTACGGCTTCCGAACCTTGTCAGCTTCATCCAAGCTCCGGATGACCTTCTTTAAGCATTTGCATGCTGTAGCATGAACGCTCCTTGCCCGACCTTTCCAGTGCGCAACCAACTCTCGAAGCTGCTCCCTATCTTTCTTGAACTCCTGAGAGCAGGTTTTGAGCCTCGGTCAGTTCAGCTCGTACCGCTTTCAGTTCCGCGCTCTCCTGCTTTAACAAATCGACGGCGGTGTGAAGAGAGTCGTTGATCTGGAGCTCGGTAGCAAGCCTTTCTTCTGCCTTGGAGACCCTCTCTTGCAGCTCGGCCACCCTAACTTGCTCGTCGTATAGAGCTACCTCGTATGCGGCGACCAGAGTGTTAGTCTGGCTAGCGAGCTGCACAAAGTTAAGCATGGTTAGAGCTCTTACTTTGAGAAATATTCGAATGAAGAAAAGGAACTGAGGAAGTACCACGGCAGTCGTGCGAGCAATCCCCTTGTACAAGTTGGGAAACTTGAGCTCGAAGATCGGTGGGAGACTCGGAACGTCGGAGGAGATCTTGTGGTAAAGATCGGCTCACGCATCGACGTTCTCTTCAAAAGGACCCTCTTCGTCATAATCAAAGCACACCTTGGTCCTTTTGGCTGGCCCTTGCTCCGGAGAGTCCTCGGCATGCTCTCTGTTTTGCCTCTTCCGGGAGTTAGAAGTTTCAGGCTGATCCTGAGAAAGGGCGGGGTCCGACGCCGCAGCTGTCGGTGGGTTGAGCTCGGCGGGTGCATCCTGCGCCCGCGAAGAGTTTTCAGTCCTCTTGGTTTTCTTCGAGGACTTCTTCTTTTTCAATTTCTTCTGACCTACTTGATCAGGCGAGTTCGCGGCAGGCAGCAGCTCTTCCGGTTGCTCGGTGGTCCCATCGGTACAGGGATGGGGGTCGGATCGGCCACGTTCGGCTCTTCCTCGCCGAACAAGGTGGGGATCTCGTCGAGTGAAGCATCCTGGCAGTTCGTGTGCGTTTGGCTTGCGAGTTAGGTACTCTGCGTCTTGGAGCAGCTCGAGGCTTATTGGCTCGAGCTTTTGGCTTGCGCGGTTTTGGTTCTCGGACAGAAGCTGCAATGGAAATATGTCAAGGAAGAGTTCGGGCTAAGTTCAGAATAAAGCAAGTAAAATCGAACTCAGTAAACAAACCTGCTTTCTTGGATCGGCGCTGAAGAATTTCTTCCCACACTTCTGGCCAACGACGTTTGCCGGCCTCGCTGAAAGCTGCTTCAAATTTGGAGGTGAGTCCGGAGTTGAGAATGATACTCGGGAGATGACGACCTGCAGAGATCCAAAAAGAAATTAGTAAAATATAAAGTTAAAAACTAGCAGAAGTTTAAGCTCGTCTAGATCTACCGATCGGAATCTTCCACTCCGATTGAGTTGAGATGTCAGAATCGCTGACGGTGAGATCGTTTATCTCAAGATAGAAGTAAAGAGATTCCTAGTCGTTGAATTTACTGGGCTTAGGTCCAGTAACGATGTTCTTCTTCGGCTTAGCATTCGCGGCAAAAAACCACTCTCTGGATTTGTGGATGTTCACCGAAAAGAGATCCTCGAACAACCGACTGGTTGGAATATCACCGAGCTCTTCGCATAAGGAGACGAACCCTGTGTAGTTCGTTATAGAAGCCGGCATTACCTGCGTGAGGGCTACACCTCGCCGATTACAGTACCCGAGCAGACGGGAGGGAATTGGAAACGAAAGTCCACATAGTGTGAAATAAGTCAGGTAGATGCAGAGGAAGCCCTCGGGGACGTCCCATGGCCGATCTCCAGCTTCTGGAATTATGAAGACAACTTTGTCTTCGAGTCCGTTTGCTTCAAGCACGGCACGAACAGCACCAGGAGAAACAGACGAAGAGGGTACGTTGTTGGGACGAACAACTTTTCGTTTCGGAAGAGGCGGTGAAGCATGAATCACGGCTTCGAGATCGTCCTCGGCACCTCCTGTCTCGGCGACGTTTTCCTCGGAATTTTCTTCTTCAATTTCTTTAACTTCTTCGATCTCTTCGATCTCGTGATCGACGTTAACAGCGTTCGGCCCGGCGCGAGCATCCGTTTCAAGAGCTTCTGGTTGTTCTGTCGCTTCGACTCGTGGTCGAGAACGGCTACTGCTGGCACCAGCCGATTTCGAGTTCTTTCGGACTAACTGTGGAGGGCTATTCTCTTCTCGAGACGAGTTCGATAGATGAGGATCTGAAGAGGAAGAGCTCGGTTCTGAGGATTCGCGACGATCTTCCGGAAGGATTTGGTTAGAAGAGGAGTTAGCCGAAGAGCTGGAAGACATTTTGAGTTCGAAAAAGAAGATTTGAAGGGAATCCGGGAGAAATGAAGAACAGTTTGAAGATCAACCAGAAAGATTGAAGGTTGATCGGGAAGTTTGAAGATCGATCGGAAAAATCAAGGGTTCGCGGCGGCGAGAGTTGAAGAAACGAGAGAAAAACTACAAATAAAGACTAGAGAGAGAAACAAAATCTAGAGAGAAGGGAGAGCGGCGTACCTTATATATGCTTGAGCGAGAATAATGAATGCGAGAGGAGGGTTTTTCTCTTATAAACAGTGGGAATCGTGGTTCCTCGATTCTCGCGACAACTCCGGAATTCACGCGCCTCATTGAAGACAGGCGCGAAACGTCCAAGAATGTGAATCGACAGCAGTTACCGAGCTCGGTTTGTGATCCGATAATCGAAGAAACAAGTTCGACTGAAAGTCACCTCCTTTCACCGAACTGAGGGGGGGGGCTAACTGTTGGAGGTGAAAACCGCACCCCGGTTTTCTCCGGTACAAACCGAGATCAGCATAGCATAAGCCCGGTTTACTAAGGGATGTACCGAGAAAGATGGGCCGAGTGAAACATTGGGCCAAATACAGCCCATTAGGCCGAGGTCGGTGAGAAGCCTCTCAAAGGAATGGAAGGTTTCCCTGAGCTCGGTCGAAATAAGAAAGTTTCCTAACGGAAAAAGGAAACTTCGGAGAGAAAAGGAAAGGAACCGAGAGTAAAGGAAAGTCCTCTCGGTCCCATATCGTCGAAGATGTATTTGAAGACCGACTCAAAGGATATATATAAAGGGAGATGAATCGACACCGAAGAACACAAGATATTCCCGAGAAGACTTAGTGACTGAGAACTCAAAATGTTAGGCTCTTAGTTGCATTAAGTCTTAATTCGTTATTGTCCATCTAAATAACCGAATGCAGTTGTATTTGCTTGATTCGATCTAATAAAAACCGAGCTTCCGATCTAAAATACTGTTTTGTCCCTTGTCGATATCCACATATCAATATCAACATAGAGATTTACAAACTCGGATTCCTTAAAGATGATGTTCTTGATGTCACGATAAAGATTCCTCCATCACTTCAAGACAAGGCTCGTTTGTGCAGTTTGCTTGAAGAACAAGAAACAGATGATCTCAATCAAGAACTTCAGGTGGTAAATCCAATATTGATGTCTTTGATCTTCTTCCTGTTAACTGTTAAGAGAGTTCTGTAAAATTTTATACCTTTTAATTACTCTGTTTCGTATTTCATCAGAATTAGACATCCTCTGTTTTAAAAAAAAAATTGTTTAGTAAGAGATTAACACATAGTATTAATCTTTTGACGATAACTAGATGATACAATACACTGCACACTATGTTTTTATTTTGAATTTTCAATATTTGTGTTCTTCCACGATGTATGATGCTACATTTCAGAGAAGAGGGCATATTTATGGAATATCAATTCAATAAAATCATTAAACCCTATCAAACTTAAACTATTTGGATTTGCACGTGAGAGAAACTTATATTTGAAAAAGCAAAATTGAAGGCTCGCCCTACATTCTCATTGTTGTCAAATTACAACAAACCAAATCAAATACTAAAGTAATTGAGATAAAAAGAAAAATTAACTTTAAATATCAGAACAAGAAAAGAGCCTTAACTTAGATTGTAATATTGTCACACGGATATTAGACAAATATCTATTATTTTGTTTTGGTCCACATATGACATATAAGACCAATTATTATGATTGCGAGAGTCTTATTCATAGAAAAAAAAAAAAACCGAAGATACCAAAATATCCAACTTCAACGTAAGCAAACTTGAAACATTACTAAATGGGATAATCAAAGACCCATTAGAGAAAAACTCTTGAAAATGTCAATTTTTCAAGCGCTGTGTAGAATTATCTTCGCACGGTTCGTCGTTTTCTCCAACGTCATGACTTGATCACGAACCCACCATTCCCCTAACTTCATGACTGCATCTGGTACGTAAACATCGACCCTTTCCAACAGGTCCCCGGTCCGGATCAAATACTGCAACAGCTGTAACTGGTCGAAGTCACCAATAAAGTTCTTACACACAACGACCTTGAGAGTCCTTCTCAAACACCTGTATGAAATGTTTTGAAGCCAGTGTATTTGTGGATCGATGCTATGACATGAATAAGTCCTCTACAAAATATCAAATGAAAATATCATGAGCTGACCATAAGCTTTCCTAATTATAAGAGAAGTAGACTTTTGAGAAAAATTTACATATATACGGAAAATATACCTCATATCTCTAAGTTATATATAATAGTTTAAAACTAAATAATAAACCGTCAAAATTAAATTCTTATCTTTGAAAACTAAATTTTAAACCTAATCCTAAACTCTAACCTCAAAAATTAAATGTGAAACCCTGAAAAGTCAACGGTAAACCTGAAAATGATATATTTCTTTGACCTTGAAAGAATTTTTATTGTATTTATTTTAGCATTTTTATTAGCTACTCCAGAAAATATACATATCCAAATATAGTAATATAACTAGTTTGGTATGTATTCTATATACCTAGTAGCAATCTTACTGGCGAGGCGCTTGGCGTTGGATGTACATGGTCGATAGTAAGTGTCTCCAAGTCGGGGCAATTATCGAGAAGGAGCCGAATGCCCATAAACTCTTTAGGCTGCATCTTTGTTCTCAGCACCAAATATCGTACATCCACATCACGAAGCAAAAAAGCTGGAATGTCACATTCTTGAATCACCTTCCAGTAAAAAAAATATACAACATGGTCCGATAATACTTAGTGTCTAGCAATTTAACATATTTACTTATATAAGAATGCTAATACTATTATCTACTATCTACTTTCACAGAATTTACATATCAGAACTACGCACTCAACATATTCTCAACCTTACACCACACTTGATACACATCGCAAAACTATAATCCTCTAAAAGTGATTTAATTAATTAAATAGACTAAAATCGGTAGTGACTATAGTGATAGTGCACAAATATAGTATTTTGTTCAGAATATATATATATATATATAGATTTTTTTTTAAAAAGTTAAAAGACATACCTGAAGGAGATACGGACAAACGGTTAAGGTCTTAGCAAATCGACAAGCGTTAAGAAGACGAGAAACAAATTTTCCTCCTGCTTTGTGTAAGAAGATTGCAAATGGGTCTGTATCAAGTTCTCTCTCTTCATCAAAATCCAAGTATACTTCTTTCATCATCGTATTCACACTCATGAAATGAAGGCATATCATATATCCGGTGTACTTGAAGATCTCTATATTAGGCAAGTCAAAAGAACAAGACTTCAGAGGGGAGTCGCAGTTCACGAAGACCAATTCTCTTATCTTCCCGGCTATCATCATGATATCAAGGTCCCAACAGTGTTTGATACTTAGACTCTCGAGCAAAGGACACTTAGATAGCAAAGATTCGACTTGTCTGAGACTTAACCAACTGATAGAGAGACTTCGTAGTAGTTCTGGGTTTGTGAATCTGGAGGGGTCAAACCCGCACGCCGAAATACACAATGACTCTAGGGTTTTTAGACCGTAAAAACTTGCTGGCAATTCAAAAACAACTCCATGCAACAATGCATCAAGAGTGGTTCTCAAAGAAGGGATGGAAAAATCAAGAACTAACTTCTTCATTCGTCTAGAGACTGCAAAGTTGATCAGGTACTCAATATCTGCCACGAATTCCACTGGATTGGAGAGATGAATCTCAAAACTTTCAATGACATGACCTTGAAATCTAGACACCCATTGATGCATGTAGTGAACAAAAGAAATCCTAGCGACTTTGTTGGAGTTAAACCCGTACATATAGTTGGGTTCTTTAAAGGCAATGTTTTTGATTTCATAGCATAGATTCTTCCAGCGTTTTGACAAAATACTGGTCCTGAGACTCTCTTTAAAGGGCAACAAAGAGATGATCAAAATTAGAAGTACATCTGGTAGACTCGATAAACTGTCTGGTTGGCTTCTTGAAACCCTTTTAGTATCCATCTTGGTTCTTTATCGAAATCCTGCAACGGATAAAGCTTATCATATCTTTTCATTGCAATCTCCACACAAAAAAAATGTCTGTAGAAGCATACATAAAATCAATCCGCCTTAGATAAAGAACAAAAACAAAAGTCCATAATCAAAAAGTTTGGGCTAATGAAAATTTTATTCAAAAACAAAATTGCTTGATTCGCATTATTTAACACTCAAGGATCCTGATTATACTTAAAAAAAAAAAACAATCTGGAATTGTGATATTTGGAGATGAGTAACAGGAAAATAACAATTTCAAACCCTACACAATGACTACTAAATCCTGCATGAACGAACTATTACTCCATTGGTTCGATTGAAAAATCAAGTAAGACAAAATAAGTGGCCATCAATTTGAAGCTTACAACGCATGTCTTGCGTTGCATATGATTATGCTATGTTCTAGTACTTGAATAAAAGCAATGGCACAGAAATTGCAAAATTTGTATCACATAACAAGTTTATAACAACAATTTCTTACTTACATACCTGAGAGCTGATGCTTTGTCCCTAACGTACGCTCCTGATTGGTGAAGATTTCAAGAATTTTTTTCTCCAGGTATTTTGTAAGTTGCACTATTCGTTAATGTTAATATATAAGGTTATGCATGAACCATCTCAATAAAGAAACAAAAAGTCGAAATCTTCAGGTTCAACGAATAAATAAATTTTAGGATGATTTTGTGTCGATTTTGATGAGTCATTGTGAACTTGCTTATTATGTAAAGGATAATATGAAGTTGCATTGTAAAGTTTTCGTAAATATTTTTTTTTGGTCTAAAAACTTAAATCAACGGGGTCATGGAGGAGTTTGAATAAGATACGATATACTTAGATAGTAACAAATATACTGTACTAATTTATAGTAATTGGGGAAAATTTATAACCAAAAACAAAATTAATCAATGTAAAGGTAAGTGGTAGGTGATGGCTCATTTGATAAAGTTTTTTTTCAAAACCATTTGTTAAAACCGATCCAAGTCCTACCAACTTACCTTTTCTTGGTAAAAGACTTATTTCGTATTAAATATTAACGTAATATGTATTTTTATTTGTTTTTGTGTCAGAAATTTGACCCAAATTCTCTTTTTTCATAAAGAATCTATAAAAGCTCTTACTTTGGAAGGATATCCAAGGAGGGAGAAAAATATTGACCAAGAGAGATTCAGTAATGGCAGCCTCAGGCACCGTTGCTACATTCAGAACCTCCGTTTCTTCAGCTCCTTCGTCATCGTCTTCCTCTTCCCAGTTGACCCATTTGAGATCGCCCTCCAAAGCTCTCAAATTTACGCCTCTGCCATCGTCTCGCTCAAGGTCATCTTTCTCCGTCTCTTGCACTATCGCCAAGGACCCGGCCGTTCTCATGGCCGCCGGATCTAACCGGACCCTGTGGCAAAGACCCGATTCGTTTGGGGAGGGAAACCGGATGTCTTGGTGGCTTGTGTAGGTGGTGGTTCAAACGCAATAGGACTCTTCCATGAATTTGTAGATGACATAAAGGTCCGTATGATCGGTGTGGAAACTGTTGGACCGGAGCACAGTTTCCTTAAAGACATGGGACGTGCTGAATACTATAGCGTAACCGACGAAGAAGCCTTGGAAGGTATGGATCGATGCATAGTCTTTTGTTCTGTAATCTCTTCTTTGTTTCATATCTCATCTTTTTGTGTTTCCTTTGATTTGCGGCTTGTAGCGTTCAAGAGAGTGTCGCGGTTAGAGGGAATAATTCCGGCGCTGGAGACATCACACGCGCTTGCTCACCTCGATAAGCTATGTCCCACGTTACCGGACGGAACGAGAGTGGTCTTGAACTTTAGTGGAAGAGGAGATAAAGATGTTCAGACGGTGGCTAAATATCTTGAAGTTTGAAAAGAAAAAACAGTTCCTTTTGTTTGTTTTTTTTTTTTTTTTTTTTTTTTTGAAAATATGTTAAATTATATTCCAAAAAAAACTGATTCTTTACATATTCTATTTGTTAGAAAAGAAAAGCAAGAACTAATGTCGCTATGCTAAAGAACAGAACATTAAGATCTTCAGAAGCTATTTTTAGTGCCGAGTATCAAACCATCTCTCCAGACCCTCTTCGTAGGTGTGATCTCCTGCAATGCATAATTGATAATAGGAGGTTTATTAAACTCATCATGTTTGGTGGTGTAGTGGCGTCCGAGTAGGCGTCGCGTAAGACCATGCCAGACCTGTTGTTTTAAATTTTCAGACAGTGAAATCTTTTGTATTTGTAATTTAGTTGTCCTATGCTTCTCTTGTCGGGACGTTTCCATAATAGAAAGGAAACAGAAAAAAGACTACGACTAGAGCAAATTTGAATAAATATATTATTATCAATTAAAAAAACATTTCATATTTTCTAAAGAGTTTGACTGAAATTGTTCTTCAGTTAGGTGTCTCCGTCTTTGGGTTTTCTACAAAAAAACCCACTTTTGCAGATACAAGAATGATATATTACATTCTTTTTTTTCAAATGCACAAATTTGTAAGAGTATTTCCCCTATCGAATAAAATTCTTTTTCACTTATGTTAATTAAATAAATTTCAGCTTCTTTATCTGACATTGAAGTTTTTTTAACCAGTCATACTTGCAACTTTGCAAGATTTTATCTCATATTTCATATGTGATTCTACATTAGAAAAAGGACCGATTGATAGAAGACATATATTCGCAAATTTATGAGATATAGCATCTGATTGATATTATCATGTTTCCCGTGTGATCCTTGACGGATAAAACAAAAAAAAGGTGATGACTCTGACCAAAAAATAAATATAAATTAATCAATTAACAAATTATGATCGAGATCTTGTTTCAGCTCATATTTTGTTTGGCTCTGATTTGGTACTTGTCTAAATTATCAATGTTTATGGAACTTAGAGTATGCCAACTAAAACAAATTATAGTATTCTTATACGGGCCTGTTTTTTTACCCGACGCTGCGTCAACGGCAGCGACCGAATAAATCAGCTTTGGACGGATAGAAGATAACACACCAATGAGAGGAAAACTGGTGCTGAGGATGAACGCCGATGAAGATTGCAGTGACGCAGCTGACGCTGAAAATTTGCAGTGTCTCATTTCATATCGTCGGTGACTCATCAGTTAATCGGCGACTACTTTTTTGTTAAGTTATGTTGTCGTTTACATTTGTGTTCTATCACTGCTGACATCGTTTGCTTCGTCGCTGCCGCTGACGCAGCGTCGTGTAGAAGAACAGACCCTACGTGTCTGTAAAACAGCATTTTAAGTTGGATTGAGTTTTCATGCTTGATTTTTGTTCTGAACTCGTAATATTAGTATGTTCTTTATCGACATGTCAATTGCAGCCCATATAGAAATTGATTTAAGGCCCAAACTGAGTTGTCACTCTATTAATCATAGAAACAAAACAAAATAATCGCGCAAGAATTGGTCATGAGATTTTGATCATTTGTCTATTTTTACTTAACTATATAAAATAATAAGTATGTGAAGATATTCATCCCTTCAAAGCCATTCTTCATAACTTCCATTTCCATCTTCATTTCTTCTGGTCGTACTTTTTCATTCGGATAGGTGAGATACTTTTTAACGAGTTTATCCAGAATAAAAACTCCAAACACAAAATCAACCGTCCTCTCAATGATCTTCGTCGTGTTTGTACAAAGTTTCGACGTGTGACTGCTGGAAGTTGCAATGAATTTACATATCCTGACCTGATACTCATCATATATCTTCTACCTTTTCATAATGAATTAGGCCTATTGATTTACAAATATTAATTCAAATCCAAATGTTATAATTATAAATCAATGAATTTTGATTAAAATTTTCAAAAAGATAACTCTTAGTACATAGAAGAAAACATGCCATATTTTTACAAAAGTTCTTACGAAAATATTTGGTAAAAATATTTTTAACCAATTTTTTATGTAATTATGACAAAAAATAGAAGTGGTAGAAAATAGGTAAAAAGTTTCATACAAAAAAATATTAAAAAGTAGTAAAATTTATCCAACTAATAACCTACCAAATTTATATTCGTAGAAAATACGGTTAAAATTTGGTAAGAAAGTGGCAGGATCCAATTAACTATTATGCTGGTGAAAATTTTGTAGAAAATTTGTAAGTAAGGAGTTTTTTGTTATTGATATATACTAGTTGATTACCCGTACCATGTACGGGGTAAATATTAACCACAATTCTTTTATTCGAATATGTAAATATAATATATATAAATACAACTATAAAAATGTTAGCTGATATTTATAATTGCAAATATATATGACATTTATGAAATTATAATAATAATCAAATTTATATTTATTTTATAATACAATTGCATAAATTATATGATTTCATAATTAAATTTAGTAGTATTTTTATATGAATAAAATTACACATTAAATACATTAATTAATATGTTTTATCTAACCGGTCTAACATCAGACTAAGATACTTTGCTTTGATATAAAAACATATAAATTATAATATGTATGAAGATTTTATTATTATTAAATATATAATATGATTATTTTTTTAACAAAATTAAGATTAAAGAAAGATGAGATAAAAATAATGTTTAGTAACATAATTAATATTATGTATTAAATTTTATAAATATTTTGATAAGAAATAGAAAGAGAGAGAATATCTTTACAATTAAATGTTTGAGTATTAAATATATATTTGATATAAACTAATCTTTAACCAAATTAATGTTAATGGCATATGATGTAATTAATCTAGTAAGTTGAGTCTAATTTAAAAAATCATTGAGAAGTTTTTTGAGATTGACACATCAGCATGGCAAAGTTGTTAATAACATTTTTTTTTAAGTGTCCTTCTCAAATAATAATAGAAGATAAAAAATATATATATATATATAATTGTAAGTGAGGAGTGTTTTGGCTATAAGTAAGAGAGAGAGAGAGAGAGAGAGAGAGAGAGAGAGAGAGAGAGAGAGAGAGAGAGAGAGAGAGAGAGAGAGAGAGAGAGAGAGAGAGAGAGAGAGAGAGAGAGAGAGAGAGAGAGAGAGAGAGAGAGAGAGAGAGAGAGAGAGAGAGCCCTATATTGTTTTTGTACGTTGTTTTTTTTTTGAAGGAAGGTTTGTTCTTCTACGTTGTTCATCGAGTAATAAGAGAGATATGATCTTGCATCACCTTTTATCGAAATGATTTTGAATCTTAACACTAATTAACATATGTCAGGTTCGACATTTTTTTATTTTATGTTTTTATACGGTCTAATTTTTTTTGTAAGCCGGCACAATTAATTAACTTGTTGATATCACAAAAACATAACTGTATATTCGAGACGTGTAACCGGCCGATCAATGTTAAACCTATTGGATTTGCAAATGACAAACAAAAAACTACTTCTAAACAAATTTGAAAGCACAAGATATATTCTTAATTGCAAATGATGCAAGTCCAAATGCATCCATTGATGATGCCAAATAACACACAAATTTGGAAAAATGCAACTCGTGAACGAGGCAAAGTATACAAGTTTAGTTTCATAAACATATGCACATGTATCATTTTAACTAACTCAAAGACGCACCCAAAACTAAAAGAAGGAATATGATTGGATTTAAGTAGAAACTGCAAGTGAAATTTATAAATACATGAAATTCATAGTAAACAGAATTGTGTTCAACAAAACGAAATGTGAATACGTACTAAAAATTGGAATCAATCCGGAAAAACAATAATTTTTTAATCTAGATGTAAACGATCAAATTGTATATAATATCATATAGATATTACTCAATACAATTACTATTATCTTTGGTTCACATAGATGACCAAGTCCTCATTTTTTCTTGAGGCTAGTATTCATAAAACAAACAAACAAACCAACTTAACCGGATCCAAATGGGAACATCGTCCATCCTCGAAGTTAATAAACCAAACACAAAATCATCACAAATTAAATGGGACAATCTAAACCCATTAGTGAAGAGTCTTGAAAAGATGACCTTTTTCAAGAATTATGCCCAAGAAACCTGAACATCCTCCGAAATTCGCTGCAACATTTCGGCTCCTTCATATGCATACATTTTTTGACTTTCGTCCAACCCATTGGACAAGTATATCTCAACTCTTTCCAATACAGGTCCAGACCCACGCCCACTCCCGGACCGAATCAGATACTTGAGCACCACGGTTTTAAGTGTCTTCCTCATACAATTGTATGTTATGTTATACAGCCAATATACTCGTGGATCAATACCCTCATATGATGTAAATTTCTGAGAAATATGAAATCATTAAATGTCGTGTGGTTTAATAATATGAAGAGATCCATATAGATTTCGCTTTTGAGGATATATAAATATACATTGAAACCAAATAACCAAAAAACGTACCGTGATAGGGCTTGGAGGAAGCATATCGAAAGTTAGGGATTCCAAGTCTGGGCACTTCTCGAGAAAGAGCCTAATTCCATGGAACTCTCTCGGTTCTAACTTTGTTTTCAGCACTAAATGTTGTGTCTTCACCGGTCTCAGCATATGCATCGGGTGGTCAGATTCGTGAATCGCCTTCCACAATAATAATTAAAAAAAAAATATACACACATGTTACTGTCAAAATTACATTCTAAACAATTTTCTGTATACACAAATTTAACCTAATATTTTTGGGGTATTACTCGATTTTCATTAGATCACTATTATCATACCGCGAATCAATAATCTTAAAATGCGCCAGTAATGACTTTAATAGGATTAGATCATGGTAAGGAAAGAAATATAGTCACCTAATGGAAGTATTTTGTTCAAGATAGCAAAGAGTTTGATAAACACTTAACCTAATAATTTCAAACGACTAATAGCTAATCGGTTTATACAACATCTAAGTCTTCAGCATACATACTTTCTGTTCACTAGGCAACAATTACAACCACATCGCAAATATATAGTTCAAACTTTCCAAGAACTTATACTGAATGACCGAATTAATGTGCAGCATTATAATGTAAATCTTAGACTTATAAAATACCTGAAGGAGATAAGAGCAGACTTTTAAGGTCTTAGCAGATCGAAGACTATTAAGCATATCACAAAGCGCTAGTGCTTGTACGTTTTTGTCGTCCAAATCATCATCATATTCACCTAATACCCCAAAATCCAAGTGAACTTCTTTCATGTTCGGATTCATTCTCTCGAAATGAAAGCAGAAAATATCTCCCGAGTACTTGAAGATATCAACTTTAGGCAGGTTAAAGGAACAAGTAGTCCAAGGGAAGTCACAGTTCTTAAAGGCAACTTCTCTCATATTCCCAGCTATCTTCTTGAAATCAAGTACTCCCCAACATTCACTGACACTTAGACTCTCAAGCCTCGAAGCCTTTGATAGCAAAGACTCGAGATTTTCCAGTCTCATATACCCAAAAGATAAGCTTTTGAAAATCCCCATGTCTTTGAACCTCAAGGGATCAAACATCTTGCACGCGTTAACCGTCAAAGACTCTAGAGACGTTAGGTTGTAAACGCTCTCGGGAACTTCGACAGTGAAATCCAAATATTCATGCACATCACGAGTGGTCTTCCAAATAGGTTTTGAGAAATCGAGGATTAGCTTCTTGACTTGTTTTCCGACGGCGAACGCGATCAGGGACTCGATGACACTCATGTAAATAGAAGGACGAGAGATGCTAATCTCGAAACTTTCGACGTCTTGATCTTGGATTCTATCGACCCATTGACACGCATAATTAATAAATGCATGCCTAGCAGAGATCCAGGATGTTTCGTCGAGAGTAGGGTTCACGAAGTCGGATTCCTTGAAAGAAACATTATGCAATCCTTGAAAGGCAAGCAAGAAATGATCAGGACCAGAAGTACATCAGGTAGGTTCGAGAATCTGTCTGGTTGAGCACTCGAATCCATTGTTGTAAGAGAAATATAGAGAATTTTGAGTTAAAGAAAAGATTTTCTGCGGATACTGATGGTTTAGACGCCACAGATAGTGTATCTCTTCTCTACGATGTATATATGTTTATTTTTATTTATTTTTACTAAAGAGTCTTTATATATGGCATGTTAGGTTTTTTTCTAAACCTATTCAACTGAGAGGCGCGTGGATGATATTCTTCCATAAGTGGTACTACCTCATATAGACAAGACTGTTACTCAAAAAGGAGGATGACTCATTCACAGACTGGCACTTAGTCAGATGAACAAAACATATCATCATCTCTCTCGTCTCATGCCCATGTGCTTCGACAATCTAGTAAAAATTTGGGCTTATTTTTGTGTGTTCTCAATAGAAAACTTAAATGGAAGAACATGCAAAAACAAACAAATAAAAACTTACATGGAAGAACATGCAAAACTTCTCGGGTAATATTACACTCAAATACTCAATCGTGTGGAATCTGTAAATCAATCGATCTTTTGAAGTGAGAAAGAACTGTGACGGCAATCGAGAAACTCGAGGATCGAAATGGAGAATATTCATCTAACCGATTTGGTTTGCGACATAGTGAAGACCTCATCACCTTCGAAGACAATGTAGATCAGAGTTTAGTTCCACCATTATAAACTGCTTCCTATATTTTTCTATGGCCTCCACCATCAATTATTTAACAAATTAACCCTAAATCCTTGCTATATCTTTTGCATCTTCCTTACTCTTTAGTAATGAATTTTCAAGAACCCTTCAAAAAATAGCTTTGTTTTTATAATCAACGAAGACCTGTAAAATAAAGGATTCTAAATATTAATTAAAGAAGGGGGGAGGGGGGTCTGCCCTGCTAGGGTGCTATATATAATTTTTTTGGTTATTTTCTTTTGAGCTTTCGACAAAGATATCTAGATTAAGATATATGCTTTGAGCTAAGGTACATTCCCTAGATTAGTGACATTTGATTCCGGTACCGGTTTCCATAGAAAAAAAGAACGTATGCTTTGAAAATATTAGATTGTCGTTGACATTAGTAACATATCTATCAACTTTTTAATTTTAGCTAAAATTTATAAACGTTTTTTTTATATTATGATAGACATTGTGAATTTTGTTTTACAAGAAATTTGTCTTCGAAAAATCTTATAGGCTAGTAAATTATCCAATCTGTTATATGTTTTCTTCGTAATGAACCTTAATTGAAATAATCATAAAGGTACATAACAAATATCAAAAAAAAAAAAAAAACAGAACCTTACTTGAGAAAGTCAACTTTTCAAGTTGATAAGTCCCTGCTAGGACTGATCACTACTGTATATCAAAGACAATAGCTGAAGAACACAAAAAAAAAAGTGTTTCTTTTTCAGTAGTTTAGAAACCCTTTCTATTTGTTTTTTATTTGATATAAATATTTGGAGTACACCTCCTAACAACTTGAAAACTGGAAAAGAAGCTTGGAGTACACGTTGAAACACAAGAAAACTTAGTCGTGATGATATTTGGCATTGGGCTTAGGGATGCGTATAGGCCTTGTGTCTCCATTCGCATCACAAGGGCTGTGCAGAATTATCCTCGCAAGATTTGTTTTTCTCTGCAACATGGTGGCTCCCTCACGAGCCACCCTCATTTCATCTTTCTCCAGCCCATTTGGCATGTAGAGGTCCACTCTCTCAAGCGAGCGCACCCACCCAGACCCAGTCCGAACCAAAAAGTTTAGCATATGTAGCTGGTCGAGGCTACCAGTAAATTTCTTAAACACCACAGCCTTGAGAGTCTTTATCAAACACTTGTATGAAATGTTTTGAAGCCAATGTGTTTGTGGATAGATGCCACGATATGAAATAGTTTCCTGCATTAATTCAAGTGAAAATCATGAGCTTATATACCATGAGCTTTACTAATTAGAAAAAAAGATTTAAGAAAACATGACATCAATATTTTATTTGAAAATAGACTTTATATTTCGAAAATTAATTAATATTCAAAACTTAAGAAATTCTAAGACTAAATTTTTCATTCTGAAAACTAAAACCTAAACTGGAATCATAAACCCTAACATCAAAAAATTAAATTCTAAACTTAAAAAATATCCATATACAGTAATCTTACCGAACAAAAGCTTGGATTTGGAGGAACATAATCGAAAGTTAGTGTTTGCAAAACCAAGCATTTATCAAAAAGGATCCTAATGCCCATAAACTCCTTAGGATGCAGCTTCGTTCTCAACACCAGATGTTGTGCTTCCAAATCACGAAGCATAAAATCCGGATCGTGACATTCTTGAATCACCTTCCATAAGAAAAATACACACATACATGGCTCGATCAAATTTTATGTCTACCAATTTAACTTAGAGACTTAATTAAGGGTACCATCTACTCTACTTTTGTAAAGATCTACACCATCAGAACTACGTATTCAATATATTCTTAATCCTTTTACGCTACAATTAGAACCATATTGCAAAACATAAATATCATCTTCTAAAAATGATGTAAATAGCTGGTAGCGAGTGTGCATTAGTGAAAGAGTGTCTTGTTAAACTACGTACCTGAAGGAGATAAGGGCAAACCGTTAAGGTCTTAGCAGATCGAAGTTCGTTAAGGAGATTACAAACAATTTCTCCTTGAGCTATGTGTGACTCTGTTGGTTCATCTTCATACTCTCCCTCTACACCAAAATCCAAGTATACTTCTTTAATCTCCATGTTCTCTTTCTCGAAATCAAGGCAGAAAATATGTCCCGAGTACTTGAAGATGTCTACTTTTGGCAGGTCGAAGGAGAAAGACATGAGAGGAAAGTCGCAGTTCTTAAAGGCAACTTCTCTCATATTCCCAACTATCTTCTTGAAATCAAGTCCCCAACATTCATTGATACTTAGACTCTCAAGCCTCGAAGCCTTTGATAGCAAAGACTCGACATTTTCCAGTCTCATATATCCCAAAGATAAGCTTTTGAAAATCCCTAGGTCTTTGAACCTCAAGGGATCAAACATCTTGCACGCGTTAACCGTCAACGACTCTAGAGACGTTAGGTTGTAAACGCTCTCGGGAACTTCGACAGTGAGATCCAAATATTCATGCACATCACGAGTGGTCTTCCAAATAGGTTTTGAGAAATCGAGGACTAGCTTCTTGACTTGTTTTCCGACGGCGAACGCGATCAGGGACTCGATGACACTCATGTAAATAGAAGGACGAGAGATGCTAATCTCGAAACTTTCGACGTCTTGATCTTGGATTCTATCGACCCATCGACACGCATAATCAATAAATGCATGCCTAGCAGAGATCCAGGATGTTTCGTCGAGAGTAGGGTTCACGAAGTCGGATTCCTTGAAAGAAACATTAGTGGTTTGAAGACAGAGATACCTCCACCGCTTGGAGAGGACACTGGTCTTTATGCAATCCTTGAAAGGCAAGCAAGAAATGATCAGGACCAGAAGTACATCAGGTAGGTTCGAGAATCTGTCTGGTTGAGCACTCGAATCCATTGTTGTAAGAGAAATGTAGAGAATTTTGAGAAAAAGAAAAGATTTTCTGCGGATACTGATGGTTTAGACGCCACAGATAGTGTATCTCTTCTCTACGAATGTATATATGTTTATTTTTATTTATTTTTGCAAAAGAATCTTTATATATGGTATGTTAGGTTTTTTTCTAAACCTATTCAATTGCGAGGCGCGTGGATGATGTTCTTCCATAAGTGGTACTACCTCATATAGACAAGAGTGTTACTCAAAAAGGAAGATGACTCATTCACAGACTGGCACTTAATCAGATGAACAGAACATATCATCTCTCTCGTCTCAAGGCCCATGGGCTTCGACAATCTAGCAAAAATCTGGGCCTATCTTTGTGTTTTCTCAATAGAAAACTTGCATGGAAGAACATATGTCCCGAGTACTTGAAGATGTCTACATTTGGCAGGTCGAAGGAGCAAGACATGAGAGGAAAGTCGCAGTTCTCGATGACCAATTCTTTTATTTGCCCCTCTATCATCATGGAATCAAGTTCCCAACAGTTTTTGATACTTAGACTTTTGAGCAAAGGAAACTTTGATAGCAAACATTCAACCTTTTTGAGACCAGTCCAGCCGATAAAGAGGCTTCTTAGCATGTCTTGGTTTGCGAATTTCAAGAGGTCAAACCTGCATGCATAAATATACAGAGATTCCACGGATTTTTGACGGTATAAGCATTCTGGTAAGTCAATAATAACTTCACGCCATGATACATCACTAGTAGTTCTCCAAGCAGGGTTTGAGAAATCAAGAACTAACTTGTTCACTTGTTTTGAGATAGCAAATTCGATTAGGTATTCGATATCTGTCCCTAACCCCACTGGATTGGAGTGATGAATCTCGAAACTGTTAATGACTTGACCTTGAAATCTAAACACCTATTGACGCATGTAGTTAACAAAAGAAATCCTAGCGACTTTGTTGCAGCCAATCCGGTTCACGTACTCAGATTCTTTGAAAGCAATATTTTTGGTTTGATGGCATAGGTTCCTCCAACGCTTAGAAAGAACGCTGGTCTGAATACATTTCTTGAAAGACAAATGAGAGATGATCATAATCAAAACTAGATTTGGTAGACACGATAACCGGTCTGGTTGGCTACCTGAATTCCTTTCCTTAGTATGCATCTTGGTTTTTAATCAAAATCCTGCAATGGACAGATTTCAAATCAATTATCTCATTTGCATCTACAGTTTTGAAAAAACAAAACAATGCCTGAATTAATCATATGTAAATCAACCTTTGGTAATAAGAAACAGAAAAAAACAAGGCCGAGCAAAAAAAAAACAACATAAGTAAATTATTTACATGTAATAATAACATATCTTGTAACATTAAAACCAGAGAAATAAATATCTAACAAGTATATAAAAATGATTTCTTATTTTCTTATAACAAAAAGTGACACACCTTAGATTTTCTTCACTTATGCTTCAGGAAATTGAAGGATTTTTTTCTAAGGAGTTTTGTCTATTATTTTTTTGTTAAAAGATTTTTTTCAGGAGTTTTGTTAGGTTGCACTATATGGTGATGTTATTAAATACATGTATGAAGCATCTCTATAAGAAGAAAGAAAAAGCAAATCCTTAGATTCTACGAACAAATTTTTCTTATAATGCTAATGTTTTATATTTGGTGAGTTGCAAACAACTTTCTTTACATGAGTAATATGAGATCAATGGTGAGTTGAATCAGATTTATTGTATATTATATACTTAAATATAAACCAAATATACTATTTGAAAAAAACAAAGAACTTGAACAGATAAAAATATACTAATGTAAAGATGAGGGTAGGTGGTTGACTCATTCATTAGGAAAAATTTTAATCCCATCTTTTTATTCCGCTCCTACCAGTTTTTTTTTTCTTTTTTGGTAAAAACCTAAAAATAAATAAATGAATTTTAATTGATTACTCAATTTTGTGGTCAAAATTTTGACCAATTTGATTTTATTTTCTCTAAGAATTTATACGTACAGAATAACCTTATTTGAGAAAGATATTCAAAGATGAAGATAAAATATATTGACCAAATTTTTGTAGTTGGTACCATAACTATTTAAATTTTACTTTGTATTCTTAGCACCTTCGGTTTCTTGAATTCTTAGCACCTTCGGTTTCTTGAATCTGTAAGACTTAAAAAAAACACACTTATCTTTAGTGACTCGATTGTCGTGATCGTAAACGCAACATGGCAAATAGACAGAGAGGTGGTGACGAATGTCTATGTCAGAACTAGGGTCTGAAAAAATCAAGAACTACGATCTTGACTTTGTTTACAAACTTTGAATTAGACCAGAGAAACGATTGATTTTTTGAAACCATTAGGGTTGGGGAAGTAATGTTTGAATCTGTTGATGAAGAAATTACAGAGAAATCTCGACATGCATTGGTGCATTCGAAAAATAAAGAAAACCCTATCGAGTGTGATGGTATCTTCATATAGAGAGATTCACAAACTCGGATTCCTTAAAGATGATGTTCTTGATGTCACGAGAAAGATTCCTTCATCACTTCAAGACAAGGCTCATTTGTGCAGTTTGCTTGAAGAGCAAGAAACAGATGATCTCAATCAGAACTTCAGGTGGTAAATCCAATATTGATGTCTTTGATCTTCTTCCTGTTAACTGTTAAGAG
Source organism: Eutrema salsugineum (assembly GCF_000478725.1). NCBI lineage: Eukaryota > Viridiplantae > Streptophyta > Magnoliopsida > Brassicales > Brassicaceae > Eutrema > Eutrema salsugineum. The sequence goes on from NW_006256829.1 coordinate 10,697,679, forward strand.
AGTTCTGTAAAAATTTATACCTTTTAATTACACTAGTTTCGTATTTCATCAGAATTACATACCCTTTTTTCAAATTGTTTAGTAAGAGATTAACATAGTATAACTCTTTTGACGATAACTAGATGATTCAATTCAATACACTGCACGCCATGTTTTTATTTTGAATTTTCAATAGTTGTGTTCTTCCACGGTGTATGATGCTACATTTTAGAGAAGAGGGCATATCTTTGGAATATCAATTCAATAAAATCATTAAACCCTATCAAACTCAAACTATGGATTTGCAAGTGAGAGAAACTTATATTTGAAAAAGCAAAATTGAAGGCTCGCCCTACATTCTCATTGTTGTCAAATTACAACAAACCAAATCAAATACTAAAGAAATTGAGGGGAGCCACATTATTCAAGGTGGGGTCATTCGCCCCCAGTAAAATTAAAAAATTAATATATTTTTTAAAGTTTTAAGTCATTGCTCCCATTCATAATATCATATTTATTTTCATTTGCCCTCATTGAAAAAAAATTCTGGTTCCGCACATATTAGAAGAAAAGAGTCTTAACTTAGATTGTATATTGTATACGGATATTAGACAAATATCTATTATTTTGTTTTGGCCACATATAAGACCAATTATTATGATTGCGAGACTTATTCATAAAAAAAACCCCCCCGGAGATACCAAAATATCCAACTTCAACGTAACCAAACTTGAAACATCACTAAATGGGACAATCAGAGAACCATTAGAGAAAAGTCTTGAAAAGGTCAATTTTTCAAACGCTGTGTAGAATTATCTTTGCACGGTTCGTCGTTTTCTGCAACATCATGACTTGATCACGAACCCACCATTCCCCTAACTTCATAACTTTATCACGTACGTGAACGTCGACCCTTTCCAACAGGTCCCCAGTCCGTATAAAATGCTGCAACAGCTGTAACTGGTCGAAGCTACCAATAAAGTTCTTAAACACAACGACCCTGAGAGTCCTTCTCAAACACTTGTATGAAATGTTTTGAAGCCAATGTGTTTGTGGATCGATGCCATGAGATAAAGAAGTCCTCTACCAAATGTCAAATGAAAATATCATGAGCAGAAACAAACTTTTGAGAAAATTTGACATATATACAGAAAATACACCTCATATCTCTAAAATATATAGAATAGATTAAAAATAAATCAGAAACCCTAAAAACTAAATTCTTATTTCTGAAAACTAAATTTTAAACCTAATCCTAAACCCTAACCTCATAAAATTAAATGTGAAAACCCTGAAAACTCAACGATAAAAGTGAGAATGATATATTTTTTTGACCTTAAAAGAATTTTTATTGTATTTATTTTACCATTTTTATTAGCTACTCCAGAAAATATATATCCAAATATAGTAGTAATGTGACTAGTTAGATATGTATTCTATATATAGTAGCAATCTTACTGGAGAGGCGCTTGGCTTTGGATGAACATGGTCGATAGTAAGTGTCTCCAAGTCGGGGCAATTATCGAGAAGGAGCCGAATGCCCATAAACTCTTTAGGCTGCATCTTTGTTCTCAGCACCAAATATCGTACATCCACATCACGAAGCAAAAAAGCTGGAATGTCACATTCTTGAATCACCTTCCAGTAAAGAAAAAAAAAACCAAAACATGGCCCGATCATACTTAGTGTCTAGCAATTCAACATAATTAAGTTTTATAAAGAGTATTATACTATTATCTACTATATACTTTCACAGAATTTACATATTAGAACTATGCACCCAACGTATTCCCAATCCTTACACCACACTTAATACACATCGCTAAAATAATATTTTTTTCTAAAAGTGATGTAATTATTTAATTAAATAGACTAAAATCGGTAGTGATTGTGCACAAATATAATATTTTGTTCATATATATATATATATATATATATATTTTTTTATTTTTTTTAAGTCAAAAGACATACCTGAAGGAGATACGGACAAACGGTTAAGGTCTTAGCAAATCGACAAGCGTTAAGAAGACGAGAAACAAATTTTCCTCCTGCTTTGTGTAAGAAGATTGCAAATGGGTCTGTATCAAGTTCTTTCTCTTCATCAAAATTCAAGTATACTTCTTTCATCATCGTATTCACACTCCTGAAATGAAGGCATATCATATATCCTGTGTACTTGAAGATCTCTATATTAGGCAAGTCAAAAGAACAAGACATCAGAGGGAAGTCGCAGTTCACGAAGACCAATTCTCTTATCTGCCCGGCTATCATCATGATATCAAGGTCCCAACAGTGTTTGATACTTAGACTCTCGAGCAAAGGACACTTAGGTAGCAAAGATTCGACTTGTTTGAGACTTATCCAACTGATGGAGAGGCTTCTTAGTAGTTCTGGGTTTGTGAATCTCGAGGGGTCAAACCCACACGCGGAAATACACAATGACTCTAGGGTTCTTAGACGGTAAACACTTGCTGGCAATTCAAAAACAACTTGAAGCAACGATGCATCAAGAGTGGTTCTCAAAGAAGGGTTGGAGAAATCAAGAATTAACTTCTTCACTTGTCTGGAGACTGCAAAGTCGATTAGGTACTCGATATCTGCCACAAATCCCACTGGATTGGAGAGAGAAATCTCGAAACTTTCAATGATACCTTGAAATCTAGCCACCCATAGACGCATGGAGCGAACAAACAAAATCCTACCGACATTGTTGATATAGTTGGGTTCCTTAAAGGCAATGTTTTTGATTTCATAGCATAGATTCTTCCAGCGTTTTGATAAAACACTGGTCCTGATGCCTTCATTGAAGGGTAGCAAAGAGATAATCAGAATTAGAAGTACATCTGGTAGACTCGATAACATGTCTGGTTGGCTTCCGGAAACCCTTTTCGTATCCATCTTGGTTCTTTATCGAAATCCTGCAATGGATAAAACTAATCATATCTTTTGCATTTGCAATTTCTACCAAAAAAAAATGTCTGTAGAAGCATATATAAAATCAATCCGCCTTAGACAAAGTACAAAAACAAAAGTCCATATAATCAAAAGTTTGGGCTAATGAAATTTCATTCAAAATCAAAATTGCTTGATCCGCAGGATTTTAGTATTTAACACTCATGGATCCGAATTATACTTGAAAAAAAAAGAAACAATCTGGAATTGTAATATTTGGAGATGAGTAACAGGAAAAGAACAATTTCAAACCCCTCACAATGACTAATAAATACTGCATGAACAAACTATATATTGTGGTTCGATTGAAAAATCAAGTAAGACAAAATAAGTGGCCATCAGTTTAAAGCCTATACATCGCATGTGGTGTTGCATATGATTGTGCTATGTTTTGAATAAAAGCATTGGCACAAAATTTACAATAATAATATCACATAACAAGTGTATAAGTATAACAAAACGTACCTGAGAGCTGAGGCTTTGTCCCTAACGCTCCTGATTGGTGAAGATTTCAAGTATGTTTTTTTTTTCAGGTATTTTGTAAGTTGCACTCTTTGTTAATGTTAATATATAGGGTTATGCATGAAGCATCTCAATTAAGAAACAAAAAATCGAATCTTTAGATTCAACGAATAAATAAATTCTAGGATGATTTTGTGTCGATTTTGATGAGTCATTGTGAACTTGCTTAATATGTAAAGGATAATATGAAGTTACATTGTAATTTTTTCGTAAATATATTTTTTGGTCTAAAAACTTAAATCAACGGGGTCATGGAGGAGCTGGTATACTTAGATAGTCATATAGAACAAATATACTGTACTAATTTATAGTGATTGGGAGAAATTTGTAAGTTGTAAACCAAAAAAAAAATTAAACAAATGTAAAGATAAGGGGTAGGTGATGGATCATTTGGATATGTATTTTCAAAACCATGTGTTAAAATCGAATCCCATCTTCTACGTCCTACCAACTTACTTTTTTCTTGGTAAAAGACTTATTTGGTATTAAATATTGAATTAAACTAATATGTATTTTTATTTGTTTTTGTGGTCAGAAATTTGACCAAATTATTCTTTTTTTCGTAAAGAATCTATAAAAGCCCTTACTTTGGAAGGATATCCAAGGAGGGGAAAAAATATTGACCAAGAGAGATTCAGTAATGGCAGCCTCAGGCACCGTTGCTACATTCAGAACCTCCGTTTCTTCAGCTCCTTCGTCATCGTCTTCCTCTTCCCAGTTGACCCATTTGAGATCGCCCTCCAAAGCTCTCAAATTTACGCCTCTGCCATCGTCTCGCTCAAGGTCATCTTTCTCCGTCTCTTGCACTATCGCCAAGGAACCGGCCGTTCTCATGGCCACCGGATCTGACCCGACCCTGTGGCAAAGACCCGATTCCTTTGGTCGGTTCGGGAAGTTTGGTGGGAAGTATGTCCCTGAAACGCTAATGCACGCTCTCTCTGAGCTCGAATCGGCTTTCTATTCTCTCGCCACCGACGATGATTTCCAGGTTTGTGGGTTCGATTTCTCAGACCTTGTTCTTCGTGAATTAGAAATGAAACATCTTGCGTTGTGGGTCGTTGGGATTTTAGCGTTGTCATTTCCATATTGAGATAAAGTTTGGATCTTGTCGATGCCATCTAATTGATGGTTCTGTATGTCGACGAAATTGTTAGAGACTATGGAAATTTTCCGAAACAGAGCGAAAATGAAATTAAAAAAACCTTGCTTTGGTGTTCTTATTCGGCTTCTCTGTGGTTATTTGTCTGATTTCATGTCTTGTGTGTTTGTGTCAATGAATCCTGTTAGAGAGAGTTGGCAGGGATCTTGAAAGACTACGTGGGTCGAGAAAGCCCTCTGTATTTTGCAGAGAGGCTTACAGAGCATTACCGTCGCGAAAATGGCGAAGGGCCGCTTATATACTTGAAGAGAGAAGACTTGAACCACACAGGAGCTCACAAGATCAACAACGCCGTGGCTCAGGCGCTTCTCGCCAAGCGTTTGGGGAAGAAGAGGATTATCGCTGAGACTGGAGCTGGTCAACACGGTGTGGCTACAGCCACGGTTTGTGCCCGTTTTGGTCTGCAGTGCATTATCTATATGGGTGCACAAGATATGGAGAGACAAGCTCTCAATGTGTTCAGAATGCGACTTCTTGGTGCCGAGGTGATGCTCAAGATTCATCTCCATTGATTGGTCATCTGTTTTAAATGCAACAAACATTGTTTCTGACCCCTTTTTCTTCCTGGTTTGTGGTGTTACAGGTGAGAGGAGTTCACTCTGGAACAGCGACATTGAAGGACGCGACATCAGAAGCAATAAGAGATTGGGTGACAAATGTTGAGACTACTCATTACATATTGGGATCTGTGGCGGGTCCTCATCCTTATCCGATGATGGTCAGAGACTTCCACGCTGTGATCGGTAAAGAAACGAGGAGACAAGCGTTGGAGAAATGGGGAGGGAAACCAGATGTCTTGGTGGCTTGTGTTGGTGGTGGTTCAAATGCAATGGGACTCTTCCATGAATTTGTAGATGACACAGAGGTCCGTATGATCGGTGTGGAAGCTGCTGGATTTGGATTGGATAGTGGCAAACACGCTGCCACGTTGACAAAGGGAGATGTCGGTGTTCTTCATGGAGCTATGAGTTACTTGCTGCAAGATGATGATGGTCAAATCATTGAACCTCACTCCATAAGTGCAGGGTAAGAGAAATTTCTCTACTCAAATCCGCTAGCCATCATTAGTAAAGCTGTTGCATGATCACGGTTTTGGGTTTCTTTTACAGATTGGACTACCCTGGAGTTGGACCAGAGCACAGTTTCCTTAAAGACATGGGACGTGCTGAATACTATAGCGTAACCGACGAAGAAGCCTTGGAAGGTATGGATCGATGCATAGTCTTTTGTTCTGTAATCTCTTCTTTGTTTCATATCTCATCTTTTTGTGTTTCCTTTGATTTGCGGCTTGTAGCGTTCAAGAGAGTGTCGCGGTTAGAGGGGATAATTCCGGCGCTGGAGACATCACACGCGCTTGCTCACCTCGAGAAGCTATGTCCCACGTTACCGGACGGAACGAGAGTGGTCTTGAACTTTAGTGGAAGAGGAGATAAAGATGTTCAGACGGTGGCTAAATATCTTGAAGTTTGAAGAAAAAACCCTTTTGTTTGTTTTTGATATTCAGACAGTGAAATCTTTTTGTACTTGTAATTTATTTGTACTTCTGCTTCTCCTGTCGGGACGTTTCCAAAATAGAAGGAAACAGAAAAAGGACTACGAGTAGAACAAAGTTGAATAAATGTAATATTATCTATTAAAAAAGACATTTCATATTTTGTTTGTTCTGCAATCTACCGTCTCCTTTGTTTTCTCTAAACACTACTTTTGCGGATTTAAAAGCATGATTTTTTTATCTAAACTCTACCGAAAAAAACAAAACACACAGACACATGTGTATTTTCCTATCTAACAATTCTTTTTCAAACAATCCGGTCAAAGAAGACCTCTATGACATTGCAGCTAGTTTAACTGATTGTAAATTTGTAAAATTTTATCTCAAAATTCATACGTGATCTTATATTAGAAAAAGAAAAAGGTACAATTGTCAGAAGATCGCATATTTACGATATATAGCATATGCTATTGTTAAGTTTCGCTTGTGATCTTTACGATATAGCATCAGAGAGGTGCTGACTCTGACGAAGAAATCAATCAATAAATAACGAAGAAATCAATCAATAAATAAGCAAATTGCAAATTCCGATAGAGAGAATCTTCCTTTAGTATATTCTTCACTGAACCTATCTCTCTGCCTCTTCTGAAATCCCAAGAGACATCCCTTTTTCTCTCTCTGCCACTCAACCAAAATCCAATGCCTCTGTGACAGTCCCAGGCATCAACATTGCTATACTTATGTATTAAAAAAAATCATCACTCTATTTAACATCTTACCAAAAAAAAAAAATCATCACTGGTAGATACTCTTTCTTTGATTTGATAAGAAGATTTATTCTTTCTTTAGATTTTTTTTTTTTTTTTTTTTGGTATGATTCTTTCTTTAGATTTCTTGCTTACAAATGATTAACATTCAATATGTTGCCGAATTTGATATTAATAGAATTGTCATATATAATCGATTTTAGAAGTAATACGCTACACAAATAACCACGCTCTGTTTTTTGTTTCAACACATCTAACTTATCAATAAGATTATATGACCTGAAATTCATGCATATGTATAAACGAGGGAATAATCTCGAAATGATTTTCTCTATTTTGTTTGTAAATGTTTCTCTCCTAATTGAAAAGAGAGTATAGGGGTGTCTTATTCGCAAGGAGACAATATCTAATTCCCTTTAGTTACAAAGAGGCGATCTTCTCATTTCCCCCAAAATCAAACACTTAAAAATCCAAAAAGCTCAATTTAAACAACTGCCTAACACACTAAACATTGTCGTCTCCATTCTCATTTCTTCATTATTCAGGACAAATATCTACATTAAGCCCCTTTTCCTGGTTTTCACCGAAATCACGAGCTCAACATCGGACTTGAACACTCCCTGTCTTGCCCGATCAAAGCTTTGCCTGCACGACACGTGAAAACCCCATGTTAATGATATGGTTCTAAATCTTAAACTATTGCTCAAAAAAGTAAACCAAACCAATAAACTAAGACGGTTCTTGACAATGACGAAGAAGTAATAGTTAAGTCTAATCATATGGCTAAAAGGTCATCATGTGGCTGTGAAGTGAAGCCAAGAGACGCTTACTCATCATATGGATAACAGGGGTATATTGGTCATTCAAAGGTTATTGTGCTACGTGTTTACCTGGGAATAAAGGAAGGTTCCAAGGATAGCAATGGCGGCTCCAAGGGCATTAACGGGCTGGACTGGAGTGCGGAAGATAATGATGGATGAGACGATGACAGAGATACGTTTCATGGTGTTACCGACACTAAATGTCAACGGAGAGATTTGGTCCAAGGACATGTAAGACACTTGGTTGTAGAGGTGATAGAACACACTCTGCGCAGCCACCCACCTACAGCGAATGAGATGGATTAATTGGCCTAGACACGAAAAGACTCAAGGACTATTAATGATTAGAAGGAAAACAAGAACTCTGAGAGATAAAGGCAAGAACTTGATAAGTGGGTCTTTTTCACAAGGGGTTATAGGAACAGGACAAGACTGCATCTAACAGGACAAAACATCAAACCGAGACTTTGAGTTTAAAAAGAGTTGGCTTTCTCGTAAGAAGTTTCTAGCCGGAAATTACCAGACAAACTGAGGTCCGACGTCGGAGAGAGCCTTTTGCCAGCCATCGACCCACATCTGAGGTCCTTCAACGGCAATTGCAAAAGGTGTGAGGATCAAGAGTGATAACATGGAGAGACAAGCGTAGTAGTTCATTCCGCTCACAGACTTCCCTTTCATTCCCTTCTTCGAGAAGATGTTACGAAAGACGAAAGCCAAGTTCGAAATCATCGCTCCCATGAAACCTGAGAGGGCAGAAACAGAAAGATTTGATCATTTTTAGTTCTCAATCCAAATCATACAACTGCTTATAGAAGCTAGCTAAAAAGAATTACAAAGACAAAAACATTGGAGTGTTTAGAATATTTAATTACCAATCATGTTGAAGTTAAGCTCAGTAAGAGCAGAGAGAGCACAACCACCAATGATGGGAATGAGGGACAGGTAAACCGAAGTAGGGAAAGTTTCACCCAAAAGGAACCTCGAGACAAGGACGCTAAACGCCGGTTCACCACTCTTGATGATGTGAGTGAACGAAACCGCAACCTTTGACATACTCACCGTTGCAGCCACATGACCAATTGTGTGTGCCACAGCAACCTTTAAGCCAATCCAAACAAAAACCCACTTTTAGTACAACAAAAATCTCAAAAAGTTTAATACTTTAAACCACGATGATTTTACTAGAAGCTAAAAATACAACATGCTAATTTCAGACTCTCAAAAAATGACACTTGAATTCAAAGAATTTAGCTATGAAAAATTCAGAATTTATAACAAACAACCAAAATTCAGCAGCTTATGAACAAACACAGCCAAAAAAAACATCACTTTCTCCTCTCTCTCTCTCAGGAAGCAAACAAAACTAAGCATATCACTCAGGTAACAAAAAAACAACAAATATTCCTGCAAGATCTGCATCAACTTGACCATAAACCTCAATAACCCATCATCGAAAACATCGACATCAAACCTAAATTTCCAACCTTTTTCTTCTCTAATCAAAAACCCACCAAACTTTTTTTTTTCCCCACCAACCCACTTACCGGCAAAAGAGTTTTCCAGAAATCGAAATCGGTTTTGGGAGTCTCGACGATCCCAGTAGCCCAAGAGATGAGCATCATCAACGAACCGGCGGCGAGAGAGAGCGTCGAGGTCAGCCATGGATAAGGGTAAGCGTTCAAGACCTTCTTGTTGTAGATGTTGAAGACAACGTTCAAAGCCCACCAAGTAGCGAAGTAAATCCCGATCTTCAGTTTCTTTGCCGCCTCCGATTTCGTTTCCGCCGCCGCCGAATCATCGATCGGCTGAGGCTCCGATTTGTCGGCTTCGTAGGCTTCGCATCTCACCGGAGACTTTGCTCTCAAAGAAGAGATGTGCAGAGGCTTCGAGAGGGCTAACGCTGTGCGTTTTGGAAGCTCCGTCGATGGGAACGAGAGTGAAACAGGAGATCGCAGGAGTGAGGAAGAAGGGCTTCGTCGCAAAAGTGGATTGGAGAATCCGATCTTAGCAGAGAAAGCCTGCTTCGCCGATAAAACCATCGCCGGAAGAATAAAAGAGAAAAAAAAAGGAAAAAAGCTTTTTCGTCGAATTAAAATAAAATTATTTTTAAAAAAACTTCGATCACGGAGAAGTTTAGTTAGTAGCAAGAGAATCGATCAAAGTGTTTGACCTGGAATCTAAAACGAAGAAGAATTCAAAAAAGAAGAAAGATCTTAAAACAATTGGATTGTCTTCTTCGTAGTGTTTATAGAGAGAGAGAGAATTATATAGAAAATCTAAGCAGTATATATGCGCTTTTATAAGATGGGAGAGAACGCTATTGTCTTTTTATTTTCTTTATTTCTTTCTGTTGTGAAAACTTTTTAGAAACTTTTTTAATATAGAGTATATAGGGAATCTTTTTAGAAACTTTTTTAATATAGAATACATAGGGAATCTAGGTTAAGTACAATGCCTTGATGGGCCTAATGGGCTGGTATAAGAGTCCATATATGATATGTGTTACAACACTCCCCCTTGGACGAGTGAACCGGGCCAGCTACTCAATCGGAATCTCGATAATGCGCTGGGGAATGTTGCCTCATTAAAACCTTACCAGGAAAAACCCAGTGGGACAAAACCATGGTGAAGGAAAAAGAGTACAACACGCATTACTCCCCCTGATTGTAGCATCACTGCAGATCTCTAAGTCTATACATTCCTATCTGTTTGACGAGCTTCCGGTGTGTTGAAGTAGGCAATGATTTGGTGAAGAGGTCAGCTGAATTCTCACTGGATCGGACCTGCTGAACGCTGAGAGTGTCGTCCTTCTGCCAGTCTGAGGTTGAGAAGAACTTCGGTAGAATGTGCTTCATCCGATCTCCTTTGATATATCCTTCCTTGAGCTGAGCTATGCATGCCGCGTTGTCTTCATACATCACCGTGGGCTGTGTGTCTTCGTCCATACCACAATCTCTGCGGATGTGCTGAGTCATGGAGCGCAGCCAGACGCATTCCCTACTAGCCTCATGAATGGCTAGGATTTCAGCATGGTTTGATGAAGTGGCAGTGAGTGTCTGCTTCATTGATCTCCAAGAGATGGCTGTTCCTCCATGCGTAAAAACGTAGCCAGTTTGAGACTTGGCAGTATGCAGATCTGATAGATATCCTGCATCGGCGAAGCCGACTAACCCATCTTTATTTTGGTTAGTATAGAAGAGTCCTAAGTCTTGAGTACCTCGAAGGTATCTTAGGAGATGTTTTATACCGTTCCAGTGCCTCTGAGTTGGAGATGAACTATATCGAGCGAGGAGGTTCACGGCGAAACATATGTCTGGTCTAGTGTGACTAGCCAGGTACATTAACGCTCCTACAGCACTGAGGTATGGCTTTTCAGGACCAAGGATTTCTTCATCATCCTTTTTGGGACCAAGAGGGTCATCACTTAAGCTTCTAACTACCATTGGACTAGTCAATGGGTGAGCTTGGTCCATATTAAATCGCTTGAGTACCTTTTCGATATAAGCCGATTGATGCACAAGGATTCCTCCTTTGATGTACTCAAGTTGTAATCCCAAACAGTACTTTGTTTTGCCTAGGTCTTTCATTTCGAATTCTGCTTTTAAGCAGTCGACTGTTTGGGAGATCTCACCAGATGTTCCGAGGATGTTTAGATCATCCACGTATACTGCTATGATTACAAATCCTTTGTTTGAGTACTTCTTGATGAAGATGCATGGACTGATGGGGTCATTTTTGTAGCCTTCTTTGATGAGGTAATCGCTGAGGCGGTTGTACCACATACGCCCACTTTGTTTCAGTCCATACAAGGATTTGTTCAGCCTGATGCAGTATTGATCTCGAGATGCATTTTTGTCTTTTAGTTCAATGCCATCTGGGAGTCTCATATATATTTCGTTGTCCAGGGGCCCATAGAGATATGCGGTTACTCCATTAACCGCAGATCAAGATTTTCTCTTATGGCCAGACTTATGAGGAATCGGAATGTTGTTGCATCCACCACTGGAGAATAAGTCTCCTCATAATCGATTCCGGGTCTCTGTGAGAATCCTTGTGCTACGAGCCGTGCTTTGTATCGAACGACTTCACCGAGTTCGTTCCTTTTGCGCACAAAGACCCATTTGTGGCCCACTGGCTTGATGTGTGATGGGGTCCGGATGATCGGACCGAACACGTTTCTGAGTTTGAGACTCTTTAACTCCACGTTTATGGCTTCTTTCCATTTTAGCCAATCTGTTCGATGTGTACACTGTGTTATTGACGTGGGTTCTAGATCCTCTTGCGTGAGCGCAACATCAAGTGCTACTTTGTATGCAAAGAGTGCATTTAAGTCGACTTCTTTTCGATTCCATTGTATTCCGGACATATTGTAATTGATGGAGATCTCATTGTTATCTTCTGAACCTGGAGATTCGGCGTCCCGAACTTCCATTGAGGGTTCATTAGATTGAGTCTCAGCCGCGGCTATGTCTGATATTGCAGGAATCCCGGTTTCGGTTATTGCACCTTTCTTTGATTTCCGGGGATTCTTATCTTTGGAACCGAGAGGTCTGCCCCGTTTGAGACGTGGTGCAGACTCTGTAGCAACTTGGGTCTGTCCCGTTGGGACAGCTATTCGTACTGGTGCATTACAAGCTGGGATGTACGATTTGGTTACTTTGGTCGGGTCAGCAAAGGAATCTGGCAATTGATTAGCTAGCTTTTGATAATGAATAATCTTTTGGATCTCTGAATCACATTCTAGAGTCCGAGGATCTTGCCAATTTAATGATGTTTGATTCCATGAAAGATCTTTGACCAGCTTGTTTGTCTCACCACCTAAAGAGGGATATATCGATTCATCGAATTGGCAATCCGCATATCTGGCCTTGAAGAGATCTCCAGTGGTTGGCTCGAGATATCTTATGATGGTGGGAGAGTCAAAACCAACATATATTCCCATCCTTCTTTGAGGTCCCATTTTGGTTCGATGTGGTGGAGCAATGGGTACATATACTGAACACCCAAATGTTTTGAGATGGGAGATGTCTGGCTCATGACCCGAGAGTAGTTGGGATGGGGAATATTTGTGTTCACTAGATGGCCGGATGCGTATGAGTTTAGCAGCATGTAATACTGCATGTCCCCATGCTGAGGCCGGGAGCTTTGATCTCATGAGTAATGGTCGGGCTATCCATTGAATGCGTTTAATGAATGATTCAGCCAATCCATTTTGAGTATGGACATGTGCTACAGGATGTTCCACGGTTACCCCCATGGCCATACAGTAGTCATTAAACGCTTGTGAGGTAAATTCACCAGCATTGTCAAGGCGGATAGTCTTTAGTGGGAAGTCAGGGAAATGGGCCCGCAATTTTATGATTTGGGCCAAGAACCTAGCGAAGGCTTGGTTCCGAGAGGACAAGAGACAAACATATGACCAACGGGTCGATGCGTCTATAAGGACCATGAAGTACCGGAATGGTCCGGAAGATGGATGTATAGGTCCACAGATATCGCCCTGGATTCTTTCTAGGAAATGAAGTGTTTGTTTAGAGATTTTAACTGGTGAAGGCCGAGTGATCAATTTGCCTTGAGAACAAGCTGTGCACATGAGGTGTTGAGGATAAGCTCGGTTTTCTTTGAGGGTATGCCCTTGAGAGTTTTGAATTAGTTTACGCATCATATTTGCACCGGGATGACCGAGCCGGTCGTGCCAAATAGTATAATCAGTAAACCGGGCTTTGAGAGTGGTATTAGCTTCAATCATACTGACTTTAGCATGGTAAAGTCCAGTAGAGAGCACGGGTATGGTTTCGAGGATTTGTTTATGGCCGTCTACGGTTTTAGTGACTAGGAGGGATTCTTTGTTCCCTTGACCTTGGGTTTCTATGTGGAAACCATTCTGTCTTATATCCTTGAAGCTCAGAAGATTTCTCTTCGAACTAGGAGAATATAGAGCATCTGGTATTTCAAATTGTGTGCCATTTGATAGCAACACATAGGCATGGCCATATCCTTCGATAAGGTTTGAGGGGCCCGCGATGGTGCTAATATTTGCGGTTTGATAGGTTAGGTTTATGAAGTAACTTTTGTTTCTTAAGATAGTGTGGCTGGATCCACTATCTACGACTATGGTTTCCATTTGCTGGTGTGCTTTTCCACCTTTGGATTTCTGACAGGCTAATGAAACTGGGAGCTAATAGACCTCAGTTAGCCGCTACAAATTCCAAGGATTGATCACCAAAACTGGAGAAGCTGCTGGTTGAAGAAGGAAAAACTCGGATCTGGTTTTTTTTTTTTTTTTTTTTCGGTTGATCGTCGTGTACTGTAAGTGTGCGTGAGGGCGCGTCCGACGTTGGATCGACAAACGGTTTTCACCAGTAGATTCGTCTCGTCGAGGGCTTCGATTTGATATGTAGATCGTCTTCTGGTTCCTCACGGTTTGGAAGATATGTGTCTTTTAAGTTTCGACTTGCTTTTAGGGTTTTGGTGGTGGCCGGATTTATTAGGGTTTTTCGCTCAGAGAGTCTTATCGTGCTGATAACGTGTTGTGAAAACTTCTTAGAAACTTTATTAATCACTGGAATGTATATATAGAGTACATAGGGAATCTAGGTTAAGTACAATGCCCTGATAGGCCTAATGGGCCGGTATAAGAGTCCATATATGATATGTGTTACAACACTTTCCTACTTTTTAAGGAGATTGATATTTGTTGACAAATACAATGTATTTTTTTTTTTTAATCATTGAGATTTGAGACTTGTGGGATACTGGGGTATTTCTATTCGAGAGTTTAGGTTTAACTCGTTAGCAAATTAAAAAAAAAAAGGTTTAACTTTCTGTCTCTTCTTTTTTTTTTTTGGATTTGGGTAAAAAGTGTGTTCCATTGAGACATTTTTTACCCTTTCTACCTGGTGAAAATAAATGTTTAAACATCTAACTCAATTCAGGTAAGAAAAAAAAAGTCAATGGTTGTTGGACGCATCAACTCAAAAGTTTGCAAACTAATAAAAAAGTGATGATCTCACAAGTTACTTTGCTTCAATCGGAAATAAGATTCCATTTTGATTTGTGTCCTCACAAATACGAACTAAGGAAGAGTCATTGGGGCTTCAGTTTCATACTTTTTCACACGAATAATGTAAAGATCGAATGGTTCAACAAAAACAAATTATTTAAAACGTGTAGGAAAAAACAAATCAAACATGCATATATCTATTAGTTTTTTACTTTCGTATACAAGCTTAAAATTTAATGCTGATTTAATATTCTAAATTATAAAACTTTGAAACCCCAAAAAATACGCAATATGAATTGCCGAAACTGGATCAGCCATCGCATTAGTCACCCCAATTGTCAATTTCTACATGTTACAATTTGCTCAGTTGAAGCCCATTAAGCCCATCAAAAAAAGCCCATTAAGCCCATCCATTTTAGAATCCAATATCAATTTGACTATGCTAATCCGCAACAAAGAAAGGTTTTGAAGTCAACATTTCGGTTTATTCAGTTTTTTGGAAGAGAAATAATATATTAATATGTGTGTCACCAGAATTGCCAGCTTTATATCCTATTTACGATGGTGTTTTAGATGTTTTTATCACTCTTTCATCAATTCCGATAGTGATAAAAAGGAAAAAATGAGTTTCAAGTATTTGATATACAACGATTCAGGAAATGGATACGTTTTAATTCTTTTGAAAGATGTATAGATGTATATGTGATAATAAGAAAATATAATGAACACCAAAAAATTATAAACAACACAAATCTAATATATGTATATATAGTTTAATTAAAGATAAAGATCAAAATGCTTAATAGTGTTTTATTTTAGTGATTAGGAAACAAATGAGTGTTTCATATTTCCCAAGCTAATAAGTTTTTTAAGCTATGAACCTACTAAATAATAGTGTTTAATAGTGTTTTTCTTAACTATTATTACTTACTATATGTTTCTAATACAAAAAAATAAGTTTTCGTCACATATGAAAATAGGACTAACGTTTTCATTATGTCTATAAATTATTAGTGTGGGAAATATTATTTTTCTATAATAGTGTTTAATTCGTAAATTATTAATGTTATTTGTAAATTTCTTATAATTTTCTAAAATTCACAGAAAATGTTACAACCGTTTTTTCAAGAGTAAAAAAATAAACAAACGATAGACAATATACCGAAGCAGAAATAAGTCCTTATTCCTAATAATTGCCCTTAACCTCTCTCATAATCATGTTTAGCTTAACAACTTAGGAATAGTTGGTGACTCACACGCCGATGTCATAGCATGTGCATTTCACTTTCACGTCACACGTCTGGTAGCTTATATATTGCTATAGCATATATATTGCCCATACGTGTCTATTTGTAATTTCACTTATCAGATTTTTTTTTTTCCTTCAACCATTTGTGATTTACTTCATTAAGGAAAATGACACAACAGTTCAAAAAGATTTATTTGAAAAAGGCATTGATGGTTCTAATTTTGAGCAAAAACCTCTCACTTATCACACGAATATGTATCCGCATAATAATGCAGTGATAACACAATTACAATCCAGTAAACTTTATATTTTGTTCTCATAAATCTAATTTTCTTATAAACTAAATCTACCTTTTTAAGTGGATAAATCTGTCGTTTATATGTATATAAAATGGTTTAGATATTAACAAAAAACTGATAACTATTCAATTTTAATACAATAATTTATGAAAGTTTATACATTTGAGGTCTCACATAATCAGACAAAGTCATGAGGATATAAGTTTTCAAAAGAATTGTTACGATAGTAATCTTTAAAGTAGAGATTTGATCAAAAGAAAAGTAGAAATCAAGTGTTGATTTGGTTAATAAGAAAGTTAAGGGCTGAAAATGGAAATATAAACTGAGTAAGAGGTTATCTTGTAACTATCTATCGTACGATTAATAATCGCGGGAAAACTAAATTGAAAGCTTTTGTTTATCTTACCATGTGACGCAACAGAATCTATTTTAAATTTAATCGGAAACATACAAATCATTGACCTTTAAACGTCATTTGTTTTTTTTTAAGTACAAAGTAATATTCCTTTGATCGTCATTTATTTAATTTGTAGTTTTAATTGGAACCCACTAATTCCACAGGTGCCACGTAGACTTTATCTTAAAACTGTATTCTTAGTAGTTCTTAATTGATACAAGTGACGTTAGCTTAAAACTTTTCTAGCTATGTTATAAAAAAATTGTATCTAAATCTCAGGTGCATAAACATATTAGAATGTAGAAACAAATAAACAAAAACATATTAGTTTCAGCACTCGGATTTAAACTTATAGAATGCATATTGTTATAGGTAATATCATTTTAATAACTACTAATATCTATACTAACTTGTCACCGGCCGGTTACACGGTAATCGTGTAAAGCTAACTAATCGTGTAAAGCTACTGGTAATAGAATTTTAATTACTAATAATAACATATACAAATATCCTTTTTCAGTATATACATATATATATAAATAAACCTGAGGAAATAACAATATAAAACCAATAAAAGTAAGGACACTTATTAGTATGGTTAATCCCTAAGTTCGGCATCTCAATAATAAAATAAATTCATTTTTAAATGAAATAAAATCTTTGCAAGATCTTCTATTGACGTATGCCAAGGAGTTTTACAAAGTCAATTATTTAGATTATTAAACTGGAAGTTGACAAATTCCAAACTTCTTTGTTGGTTTAGTTTTATTAATTACCTAACTCTCATATAAATTGTAATGTTTTTTAAAAAAAAAATCTAGGATCTTATTTCTCAACTGGAACTTTAATGTATACGGTTATCAATCTTTCTAAGACGTATCGAAATACTATCACAGCTTGCAAAAGAAGTAATCGCCTAATCGGGAAATAGACGTTTGAATCCAATTTTCTTCTAGGTTGATTTGGTAATCCAAACCAATCCTAAATATAGAATACCACAAAAAAAAAAAATTTTAGAATATGTCTACATTTTTCCATAAACTCATTTACTTATTTCAATATCGCTTAAATAGTTTAACCATTATAAAAAGCTATCATTAAAGTTTATAGTAAAAACGTCATATTCTGGCATCTTCTACATAGTGAATGTTCTACTACTGAACCACCGAATTGATTTGTTAAAGTTAAAATTTCTAGGAAAGACGTTTTTTCATAGCATATTAGCATGTTAACACAAGTAATGAACAAAGTAACCACAATCGTAAGTCCAATTACTATTAAACCCAAAATATGTCTTTTTTTCCAAAAATTTTGATCAATGTATTTGGTGACCTACCTATAATTCAAATAATTAAATACACAAAAAGACAAAAAAGGATGTCGGGTGAAAAGTAGGACTGATCATTTGCTCTAGGTTTCTTTTTATTTTAGGTTCATATATAACTCCACACATTACTCTTTCATTTATATTTTAGGCTCTCACATCCATATATTTTTTTCTTCTTAGTCAAAAGTTACGTTTTGTTTGGAGTTTGATTGTTTGAACTGTAAATGTTATTTACCAAAATCAAATCAATTTTTGGTAATGGCAAAGGTCTAAAAAAATTTCACCACATCAGCATGCCAGCATTCGATATTCTTCTCTTAAATCATGAACCATGCTATCAACTTATTAAATAATTACTATATTGTTTTGACCAAAAATTACTACATTGTTAACAATAAACATATAGTTCACGTTAAAGAAACTTAATGAAATGCGTCTACTTGTACCGTACGAATAAATAGTTTAGTAATATAGGTCTATTTAATATATATATCTTTAGATAATGTGAAACCGGCGCATTTGCTCGTTGATTTATTCCTAATCCGAAGTTAGTAAACTGATTATTCAACGGTGGCACCAATTAAATGGATAAATAAGGAACAATTTTATTAGGAATCTAATCATGGGGTTATTCATAGAGTTTGGTTGATTTTTAATTAAGAGATTTATCAAATTTTATAGAGTATTGAATTTGTAAAAGTTTTTTAAACTTGCAAAAAGTTTTGTATATTTAAACAATCTATTAAAAAATTATATTATAACAAATTTTGAGAATCATAGAGATACATAGAGTATTTTAAAAGTCATGTTTTATGATTTAAATTGTTGAGAATCCATATCCCAATAATACTACATTCAACCAAATCACAAAATATTAAAATTCAAATTAACAATAGAATTTGATTAGATCCTAAAAATCTTTAAACCAATAAAAATGGATTTATAAAAAAAATATAATCCACAAACGAATAATAATAAAAATTTATTAAGAATATAAAAATTCACAAACTAATAACATAATATTTTTAAACTCTAAAATCTTAAATCGATATCCCAATAACCTCTCTGATATGTTTCAGTCTACTCTATTAATGAACTGATAAGGAAAGACCAAAAAATGTGATTACTACTTTTTTTTCAACAGAAAGATATTAAATAAAACAGTTTAAAAATCAAAATTGGAAATCTATTGATTACATGAATAATGTATGTAGAGATCTAAACGATAGTTTATATAAATCCAAACTTAAACGTATACTCGTGAACTTAAATTATGAGAATGAAAGAAGTAGAGAACTGATAACAACAAATTTATAATCATCGTGAATTCAATGTAGGCTAATCCGTCCATGCGGATACCATCTTCATTAGTTTTGAGTAGTTATCAAATAAAGATTTCTGATTTATAGTGGAGATATGTATTTTTCAGAAATTTCAACTTCCATAAACTATATATGTTATCTCATAAGTTAGAAAATATCTAAATTTTAACATAATAACACACTTGTATAAATTAAATTCCCATAGTTCGTCGTAAGCTTTTTCGACCTATCCAACAATTCAATGGTTCTACCAGCTTTTTCATATATTTTACCACCTTATCAATAACAACGTTTTGGCATCTTGATAACATTCATAAACAGTTTTAAACTTTGTCTTTCTTTCAGAAAAAAAAAACTATTGTAGAGTAGAAATGGAAACGTTTTGATTTTTGAATGTTTTAGAAAGATTTTGAACACTGGTAAAAAAATATTTTTGAGGATAAAACCAATCTAATATATTCATAAAAGAAAAATATCCAGAAATTTTTGAGGAAAAAACAGAATTTAATTTGAAGTTTTTAAAAATTATTTTATTTTCGTGGAATTAATTTAATTGATTTATTTTTCTTCCATTATGAAATTGTCTTTTTTTTTTCTTTAATATTAAGCGTTTTGATACTAATAGTTTAAGGTTTATGCTAGGATTTGTTTTGTCACTACTGAAATCTCTAAAATTTATATCTTATCTTTTCAGAGTTAAGAGTGTAATAGATAATTTAATAGTTGGAATTATATATCAATTGACATGAAACTTTATAAGTTGTTTACATGTCGTTTTAAATTGCTCCTCATTTTCCAATTTTAAATATTAATATGGAGCAGAATGTGACACATCTTCCTCCAGTGGTCACATATAAATGCAAAACATTATTATTATATACCGGCTTCGCATATGTAAATACGTCTCATATAATATAGCTAGGGGATAATGCACCAAACAATTATTCGATAAAGATGATAAAGTAATCATAGAGTAGTTCGATGGAAAATACGAGTCCAAAAACTTAGAACCTAGAGCCGAGCATCTCTAAATAATAGGTAAGAACATAGACAGATAAGCAGTCTATATTAATTGACATTTTACATATTGGTTGAAGAAATAAGTATAAAATAACCATATATTTTTTAACAACTAGGTAAACATTTGGAAGAAGTGAAGCGATCCAATTTTCTGCATCATAGTTTTTAACTTTTTATTATTCATTTATTATATACTTGAAGTGTTTTGCAAAACAAAATTCTAATTTTTTGATGTAACAACATTATAGATAATTCATATTCATAATTTAATCGCTGATATCAATAACTGAAAGTTCATATTCATGTTTAGATTTGCAGAAGTAACAACAGTATTAAATTGGTTTGAAATGTTCAAACCAACTTTTATTCCAACCAAATAGAAAAAAATCATATAGATCGACCCCACAAACCAAGATTCCAAACCAACATTCCCATCATTGACAGCAAAATAAACTTAATTCATAAAGATATATGTATATATATATATATTATTCATATTATAAACTACTCCGTAATATAGTTTTTGCTGAAAAAAATATAAATCCTCAAAATCATTGCTATGTATATAATTAACCCTCACGCATGTTTCATCTGTTGCTACCAAATAACAAACCAAACAAAAAAAAGTTCCTTTTTTATTTTTTCTCTTCCAAATTAGTCATGGAGAGTTCAATGAACAATGCTTACATTATGAGCAAACAAGAACCGACGACGTTTTCAAGCGACCAAACTCCAGAAGAAAGTAGCTGGACGATGTACTTCGAAGATTTCTTCGAGACTTCTTCAAGTATTGCCGATGTCGGAGATTGCAGCTCTTCCTCTGTCTCCGATGCAATGTCTTTCGTGGCCACTAAGAAGACCATCCACGTGTCTAAACAAGAAGGAATCAATTCTTCTAGCAAACTCGACATCAAGAGGACAAGAAATAGAGATATTTCTTTTGGTCTTCATTATGATCTTGAAGACACTGCCTCTTCTCCTTCTCGTAGCCCTAACGTAACTCTCTCTCTCTCTCTCTCTCTCTCTCTCTCTCTCTCTCTCTCCCTCTCTCTCTCTCTCTCTCTCTAAACTAGTGGTTACCGTCTTATTGATCAAAACCAATGATCGATTTCTGCTATACAAATTGTTCGGGTAAAAGAAATATGACTGCATCGTTGGAAAACTTTAAAAATTAGTTAGCTATGTACATATTATGGAAGTTTGTAAGCATTTTTGTCTAACTTTTCTTGTAAGCATTTTTGTCTAACTTTGAAGTTTGAAATATTTTCCTTCTTTCTTTTGTTTTTAGTTTTTGCAATATATACAATCTATCTAAGTACGTTGCTATAGATTATTTCCTCTTAACATTGGACAAACAGTCGAGTTCGGTAAAATTAAAGGAGATCTGTCATGATTTTGATATTTATAATCTATTAGTCATATGATTTTATATTTTATAGGACATTGGATCGATAAGGTTATAAGACGTTAGTGAGAGGCGAGAACTAAATCTTTCTTATTTTCTTTTAGCCAAGAGAAGCAAGAAATTGATTATACTATGGGGCCGGGTTTGACTCAAAATTGAAATATTTTGAAAATTATAATCCAACAACTTGATGCAACAATCCGTACCAATTTTAAGTTCCTATTTGACAAAGATCAATATAATAATCAGGTTTAACAAGTCAAGCGTAATTTAATTATATTGGTTCATAATTAATCTGTATCAACTACTAAGTATTTGTAACCAGAATTTTTTGTTTTTGTTTTTAAAGTATTTGTGATTTTTTTTTTCGCTTTATAGATATGTAGCATGATGAACTTATTGGACAACAACACGATACACGGAGGTGGCGTTATTGG
>NW_006256829.1:10720051-10824101 GCF_000478725.1 Eutrema salsugineum
TTTATATAGGTGAAGGAGAGAGTTCAGTGCAAAACCAAGGTGGATTATCAGTAGACTTGAAGAAAAAAGGGCTTTGTTTGGTTCCTATGTCTATGGTCACTAACTTTCTTGGTTAAACATACATAAAACCTTATTCATTTTAAAAAAATGTGTTTCCACTAATTTATCTGCTCTCTTAGAGTATTATTGCTCTGCAGAGTTTTCCAATCATGTCTAATATGTTTAATTCACTTAATTGTTATATATTGAATATGCATGTGTAACAAATTACATATTGCATGTGAGTTGTATGGGCACTCCTATTTTTTTAATCGGAATACTGTATATATTTCATTAATGAGTTATTCCTTCATAACATAATTTGGAAAAGTTTTGGAAAAAATGTTCTTTCCATTTATGATTTTTGTCTCGTCGGGCAATGACCACAGATCAATTCATACCATAACTTCTATAAATTCTCCGATGCAATTTTGTCAAGTTAATATTTTATTGATATTTAGTTTAGTCTTTCCAAAATTTTATTAGTTAAAAGTTAACAAGAAATATAAATTAGTATGGACTAAATAAACATATATATAGATCGTATAATTATGGACATAAATGTATGGATAGAGCACTCTCCAAGTAATAAATATGATTTATTACAAGATTTCTCAATTGAAAAGCATTTAATTTAAAAAATGCATGTTTAAGATTTGCAGATTCATAGAGTATATTTGATTAAGAACTATTAAATAGTTAATTTCTATATGTCTAAAATATAACCATTTATTTATGGTCGTCTAATGTTTTCCATTTTTCAAAGTTGACTAGTAATATAAAACCTATTATTTTCGGTACTTCTCTTACAGAATTCAATACCCAAAACAAACACAAAAAGAAATCATACGTAGAAGAAGAGAAGTTGCTATACTTCAAAAGGGAGGATGCAGGGTTTAGGGCTTATGGCGGTTATCTTTGTTTTTGCCATTTTAGCAGTTTTAGCAGGTTTCGCATTATATGTAGTTTATAAATATTATTGGGAAAAAGACGATGATTCGTAATCGTGATTGATTGTAAGTTATTCAGCGATATTTAATCCTTGTTCTTTTGGTTTTATAAATGCATGTTTTTTTAACGTAAATTAGTGTTTGATACCAAAAGGTGTTTGTCCTTAAAACAATGAGTGATTTTGCCTCTAAACGAGTAATGTCGGAGTCATGATTTGTTGAATAAGTTAAAACTGTTAAAGCCGACCCATCGGTTTTACAATATTAGCGTTTAGCATATAAAAACGATACTTAAGTTCCTTTTAACAACAGAAAAAAGGTTCAGATCCATGATTAGTGAATTATGTGATCTAATTATACTTCATTCACAATTTTTGTTTAGATGTATTTCTTTAGGGTTTAGGAAAAAGGGAAACCAACAACCGAAAAACCAAACATTTTTTTCTATGTGTGTCCATTAATTTTATTTTTCTACGAAAAATTGGCGTAAACCAAACCAAACCGACTCAAATAAAAACCGAAATCAATGGGCTAAAGTCCTAACACTCTACCGTACGTCAACAAACGCATCTCTCTCTCTCTCTCTCTTTTTCTAAAAACGGATTAGAAGATAATTAAAGATAGATCAACGAGCATGACCACCGATCCCAGCTCACCTTCACCATCAAAAATCATTGCTTCTCCAAAGACCACCCAATTAAAAAAAGGAATTAGGGGGGAAAATGTAAAGGAGTAAGAGGATTAGGGAAACCCAAATGATTAGGAAAAGTTCTGTCTTGATCTTTTCTTTTTTAATCCACTAGCCTCCAAAACTGGACCCCTCTTAAGATCTCAATTTGTACACCAATTTCGACAAAGAAAAGAATCGATCTTTTGAGAGGGTGCCAGTTTTTCTTCTGTTCTCCTCCAATCTTTTTTTCTGGGTTCTTAGTAGAACAAAAAAAAAAAACGTTCTTTATTTTGTTAGTTTCTTCTCTCTTGTCAAGATTTTTCCTAATTTTTGTTTCCCCGGAAAGTTTTCATTTTTCTGTATTTTTTTGGGGGAATTAAGAATTTTCCATAAATGTGGGGAGCAGCCGCAGAACCAGCAGATTCTTATTACCAGATTCGCCCTGAGTGCACCGATGTCCCCAACACCAGATTTAAGATCAAAGTATGTCCCTTTCTGTAATCTTTCATCTTTAAATGGATTTTGTCCACTGTTTATGTGCGTTGAAAATCGCTTATGTAATCAATGAGATTGGCGATTGCGTTTTGTTGTTGCTTGATGTTTCATTCCCTTCTCCTGTGCTTCGCGTACAATGAGTTTTTCAAGCTAAATTGGTAGCATTTGGGTTAGGAACTTCTACCATTGTTAGGTTATATCATGTGTGTTTGATATGATTAATCAAGGCAATAGAGCATTACTACTTGTGATTTAAGGGTTGTGGAAGCAACCCATAAAAGCTATGAGCTTCTACAACGACCTATGACATGTTTATGTCTTCTGATAGGGAATATTGATCTTTTTAGCGCTCTCCAATTAGGTTGATCTTCTCATAATTGTGTTTAGAGAAAGGCAGATTCCTCATTGGATTTGTAGATTTGGTTTGCCATCGTTAGGTGTCTTATGTGTTCTTCATTGTTTTGATGACAAAAAAGCATTCATTACTACTTATGTGGTTCTGTAATCAATAATGCTATATTACTGATCAGTGCTATTTGGGTTCACAGATCTAGCAAATGATCCTTGCTTACTCATAATTATCTTTAGAGAATGGTAGAGTATCAATTGCTGACAATATATGTCATTTTCTTGATGATGTTTGTGCAGCCTGGTAAAACTCTAAGTGTAAGAAAATGGCAAGCAGCATTTACACAGGAAGGATTTCTCGATATTGGCAAGACTCTAAATCGAATCCAACGAGGGGTGAGTCTCAAAACACTGTTTGCAAAGACTGCGACATTAACTAAATTCGTTCTGAATATGCAAATATCACCTGTTTATTTAGCTTCTATATCCCTAGTGTTCTAAAATACGGGAATCAAGAGCACACTGTATCAGATTTCAATTTCTTGTCATTACAAAGCCTTTTACTTGCTTTCTTGACTGGTCTAGGGGATCCATCCATCGATTAGAGGAGAAGTCTGGGAATTCTTACTTGGTTGTTATGATCCAAAGAGCACATTCGATGAAAGAGAGCAAATCCGACAACGTAGAAGGTGAGTTTTTTTCACACAAATAAACAGTAAATTAGTTTCATTCGAGATCCTATCTATCTTCCATTCTCTTTGCTACTATATCTTGTTATTTAAAGTATCGGTATAATAACCGTATATTCCTTTCAGATTGCAGTACGCTTCTTGGAAGCAGGAATGTAAACAAATGTTTCCGGTCATCGGAAGTGGTGGATTCATTACAGCACCAGTAATTACTGAAAAGGGCCAACCCATTTACGATCCTCTTGTACTACAAGAAACAAATCTAGGTAAGGAAATGTGTATCTTTTGCTTGAGGAGATAGTAGAGCGACAGTATTTTTGCTATGATTTGGTAAATTAAGCGTTTCAAGTATTATCTCAGGTGCGAATTCTGATTTCTTTAAAGACCTTGCAAGCCGTGGACCTTTGGATAAGAAAGTAATCCAATGGATGCTAACACTTCACCAGATAGGTCTGGGATCACACGGCTTTTAAGAGAAATCATTCAATCACATCATTGAATTTACTTGCGTAAACTCTTTTTTTCAGGTCTTGATGTAAATCGCACAGATAGGACTTTGGTATTCTATGAGAAAAAGGAGAATTTGTCTAAGCTCTGGGATATTTTAGCTCTTTACGCCTGGATAGACAACGATGTCGGGTATTGCCAAGGTAAAGCCTTTAGACTCAGAGAACAAAACAGAGTATAGTCCTCTGTTCAAGCCCTGAAAAGTCCGTTGATTGATATATCCACTGTTTTTCTTGACCAGGAATGAGTGATCTTTGTTCCCCTATGATAATGCTACTTGAAGACGAGGCTGATGCTTTTTGGTGTTTTGAACGATTGATGCGCAGATTGGTAACTTTACCTCTATGTTTGTCTTGACTCTCTCAGTAATCAGATTAGTATTAAAGGTTTTTCCTTTTACGAAATTGAAAGAGAGGAAATTTCCGGAGCACGGGAAGATCAGTTGGAGTTGAAGCACAGCTTACTCATTTGGCTACAATCACTCAGATTATTGACCCCAAACTCCACCATCACTTAGGTATCTATCAAAGCTTTCTTCACCTCTCTTTTAGCATATAATATTGGTTGAGCGAGAGAGATCTTGAAAGAAAAATTTTGGATTCTTGAAATGCAGAGAATTTGGGAGGAGGTGACTATCTCTTTGCGATTCGGATGATAATGGTTCAGTTCCGAAGAGAGTTCTCGTTTTGCGACTCTTTGTACCTTTGGGAGGTAACGGTTTTCTTCATCTCTTTACGAAACATGTTTCTTGGACCAGACACTAATAAAGACCGATGATTTTTGAGCAGATGATGTGGGCATTAGAGTATGACCCTGAGATGTATTCACTGTACGAGGAGCCCGAGTTCGAGGGAGAGAAAACCGAAGGTTCCTCCAAAGGTAGACCCAAGTCGATAAACCAATGCGGGAAATATGAAAGAGAGAACATGAAGAACGGTGGGAAAAACGCAGAAGGTCCTTTGCCTATTTCGGTTTTCTTAGTGGCTAGTGTTTTGAAAGACAGGAGTTCTAAGCTCATGACCGAAGCTCGAGGACTTGATGACGTTGTTAAGGTAACGCAGAGCGGTTTTTCTCTCCTTTACACCTTACATTTCCATTTAAAATAAATACCTGATTAAAAATTTGTGTGTTTTGCTCAGATCTTAAACGACATAACCGGAAACTTGGATGCTAAAAAAGCCTGTTCTGGTGCAATGAAACTTCACAAGAAGTATCTAAAAAAGGTTTAATTTTAAATATCTTTTCTTTCTTTCTTAGATTGTTTCTGTCACAAATTTCTACTGAGGCACTCTTTTGGGTTTGTGCTTGCTGTCTTTTAAGTCTCTCTGCTGGTTCTGTTTTTTTGTTATTGAAGGCCAAGAAATAGCATTGGAGAAGATTCACGGGTAGAGTTTTTGTATATTATTATACAGATTTGATAACTCACAAAATCCGGCGATGTAGAGTTACTGGTCAGAAATTTACGATTCCTTTGGTGGCAAGCTTTCTTAAACAACAAAAAAAAAACATGGAGACCTAACTTACACAACAACTTTTCGTTGTAAAAGTGTTCATACAAATTCATGTTGTAATATTGATATAACAAACCATGTGTTTTGTTATGTATTACCAAAACAAAAAGAAGAGGAAAAAGCACGAACACAAATTATCTTACTCCTCTGTTTTGAACTCAAATGATGTATATATAAGTCGGATTATGTAAACAATGATGAAATATTTGAATTCCAAAATAGAAATGAGGATATGTTCATAAGAAAATGTATTGCAACGTATCCTCATTGTCTGTTATTTTTACTTATGACGCAACATGAAAAGAAGAGAAAAAGCAAAAAAAAAAAAAAAAGGTCAAAAGGTTAACCGAATTAGCGAGACAGAGCATAACTATTTCTCTCCTAGTTTTCCCCTGTTTCTACGAAAAGTAGAGAAGTGAAAGCATACTGTGATGTCTTAATTTCTAGAATTTAGTTCTCAGAACATCAAGTCATGAATAACACGTCCTTATAATCTAAAGATTTGAAACCTAAATTGTTTGATGTAAAGTGAATTCAAGAGTAAACTACGACTGACTACATTAGACATACGAAAACAGAACATGCAAACGACTAGAGTCAAGCAGACCAAGCTAAGTGAACTGCTTGTACTAATAACACCAACAAAGGATCGGAGAAGAACATTACGAATGAACAGAAGTAAGGCAAATTGTGTACACAAAAGAAACATTTCATTAAGAAGAAACAAAGAAACAAAATACACAGAAAGTGGATAACATAAACAGTCACTTAACCCAAAGTTTTTAAACACCTAAAACTCCTCCTTTATTACAACTCCTTCCACATCAGAAGGATCAAGGGAAATTTTCTCTTACGTTAAAAAAACCTCACCTTTAAGCATCTACGGTTTCAGCTGAATCAGCAGCGGCCAAGACCAGCTCGGGGCTTAGGTTTCCGACATAAGATCCGTCCAAAACGTTGGGCTGTCCCAACGCTTTAAGAGCGAGATGTGCCGCCTTCTGTCCAGATATCATCATAGCTCCAAAAGTAGGTCCCTGCATCACAAATCCACTCAGGATATGTTTTCAAAAACTTATGGATCTTTGAATCATAGATTTGTCAAAAAAAAAAAACTCACCATCCTTGGAGCGCCATCGATCTCAGCAACTTCCATACCGGTAACAATCATACCGGGAACAACCTCTCTGGTCAATCTCACAATCGCGTCCTCAGCTGTGTTCATGTCCAGAGCTTTCATCCCAGGAACATGGTCGATTAACCCAATGCTCTTGAGCCTCTTAACACCTGTGGCTCCAAATGGACCGTCATGGCCACACGAGCTCACGACAATCTTGGCCTCCATGACATTAGGGTCCATGCAGGACTGTGTGTCGTGGTTCATCGACACTAGAGCCCAGTTGGTAACCACACCAGCGACTCTGTTACCTTTCACGATCAGATCCTCTGCGGCTACGGCGTTGAAGAGCTTGACGTTGGGACGAGCCAAAAGCTTGCTCATGATGGTTGATGTGAAGAGAGCAGCGTGCTTGATCACCACGTAGTTGTCTTGTTCGTCGTAAGCAACACCAATCTCATCTAGGAACAGATGTGCTGGTTTGCGCACAATCTGTCAAAATATGAAATATCACAACAATTCTTAACTAGTCTAATATCACAATATCATCGAATGATTTTGACATTAAATATTTAATTTTGTTAAGTTTCCTGGACTTCCAATATAAAACTAATTGGCTATAAATGGAGAAATTCAAGTCCCTTATATACTAGTGTTGGTCTCTTTAAACTTACGATGTGGGATTCTAACAAATTTCTTCTAAATTGGGATTTAATTAGTTATAGTGATTCCTCTTATACCTAACTCGTACATTACGAATCTCCAGATTCTGAACTGATCTAACATGCAAATCAACCTAAATCCTTCAAATACGATACAGAGAGAGAGAGATTTTTGGATCGTTACCATGGCGGAGAAAAGCTGACCACCGAGCCACGCGCCACCTCCGGGACTAACGGATTGTTCAATGATCGCGACCTGAACGTTAGGGTTCTTACTGATCTCGTAAGCACAGGATAATCCGGCGGATCCAGCACCGACAACGACGACGTCGGTCTCGGCGTAAGTGATCATATCAGTCATGTACCGCCTGGTCATCTCACGAGAGACGATCGATTCCTTTATGGGATCGAAAGTGAAGGCGTTTAGATCGTAGCCAGAAGTGGCGCGAACGGAAAGAGAGGCAGATCGTGGTTTGAGACCGACGGAGATAGGTGCGGCCGAGATTGATGAGCCATGGAAGGAGGAGTCGAAAAGCCTTTGAGGCTTGGTGGAAGAGAGAGAGAGAGTGGAAGTAATGGCCGCCATTTGAGAGAAAGAGGAAGGTTTTAGTTTCAGGTATTAGTGATGATGATGGTGAAGTGAAAGTGTGGAGGTTGTTTGAGTATTTAAATTAGAAGCAGAGACAGGGAAAAAAATATCTGGAGAGTGATTGCCACGTCGGGAGATAAGGAACGAAGGGTCATCAAATATTGTTGGTATTTTCTTTAAATATATATATATATATTGTCTATTTATTGCGAAATTTTTTAGAAACATTGGCAAGCAATGATCTCCTTTCTTCACGGTTCTAATTGAATGAAAATGACTTTTGCAATTTGACAGAATTAATAGTTTAACAATCTTTAATATACCTATATATATCATTTTCAGTTTTAAATTATTTTAAAATATTTTTTCTTGTTTAAGACAATCAATGTTTACATAAACATATAAATGGTACAAATTGGCTAAACCATAAAAATTGTTTCGACATTCATTTTTGGACGTATGGCCAAAAAGAGAAAATAAATATACCATAAAGTCTATACCATCATCATTAATTACACGTATTACTCAATTTTTTTTTTTTATCACACACGTATTACTCAATTTTAAAAGAAACTTATCTGATTTGATCCGATTAAGCACACATCTTTGCTTGTCAGAAAATAATAAATATTGCCAATTAGTATTGTGAACTATGGAGTTCATGAAACATAGAGATTTTTTTTACAGTCAAATTCATCAGTTCGTGGTAATGAAATACCTAGAAGGGTTTTGTATGGAAAAAAAAAAAATATATATATATATATATATATATATATATAACCATTTGCAATAAATGTGTGGTTACACGAACACAAGAAAGTGAAATATCTTTGTTCGATCGAGATGGCTTTGGACTTTCCTAGTGAATAAGACAGTTCGTTATTTATGGTGCTAAAAAACAAAACAAAAAAATAAATATTATATCAATTTTTATTTATTTATGAATTATATGATCGACAGGCATGTTCTTTTTGGTCATAGAATCTTTTTTCTTTTGTGGACCAAAATTAAATCTGCAATTCAATATCTAAAATCTGCATTTCATAACTTCAGCCTTCAGGTTGTTGGATGTTTAATTTAAAAATCAAAATATGTATAAGTTAATTGAATTATTTTGACAAAGGTCAAGCAGTATGTCTTTCACTCTCTTTTTTTTTTTGTTTGACAAAGGTCCCAAGCCGTATGTTTTTTTTTTGGGGGGTAAAAGCCTATCCCATTATTTTGTGGCTGAAAAAAATAAAGATACTATTTTGTGGTGTAAGCAGGTGAAGAAAGTGAACGGAGTGGAAGTGTTGAATTTGAAGCACCTATAGAGAAATGTTAACGTTGCACAAAGTTTTGAGGTTGGACTTAGATGATGAACGAGTTGTTGGCTTGAAAACTTTAGAGATCCAAAAAACCACTTCTTTGATCTTGGAACGTCATGGAATCTGCGATGTCCAAGGACCTTCAGACTAACAAAATTTCCAGAAAGAACAAAAAAAAACTAATTAATTACTTGAATATATATCGTCAATGAGTGAGTTTGGATTTCAATTTTTGTTGATAGATTTTTTTTCTTTTCCTTAACATATAAAGCGACTTAGTCTTATTATTAGTATTTTTTTCCAATCCATCACCGCTACTGTTGGTGTCTAGGGAATTGAGTGTGGCCAGTGGTGGAGGCATGTATAAGGAGATGGGGGCAACTGCCCCTAATAGAAAATTTTGATTAGTGTAATTGTTAACAATAATAATTACCCCCACACTATACAATATATATGCCACCATTAAATATTTTTGCTCTCAATGGAAAAAATTTCTGAGATCATTTTTTTTTTAGAACAGAAAAAGTAACAAGAAATCTTGTCTTTTTAAAAATAATTAAAGCAGAGACTTATAGATTCCAAAAAACACAAAACGTAGTAACGTACCACGGTCCACATGAACCTGAAACAAATTTCAATTCCGTTATAGACCACAAAACTGAATCGAATACACATCTGTCGGTTCAATGTATATTAAGGTTTGTTGTTGGAATCCACAATTTGTAAAAATACACACTCCAAAACAAAAGATAGAAAAAAAAAAAAAAACGAAATCCAATCGAGCATGCATGGTGATGGTGTTGCAGATTGGCGAGACTCGTCTCGATCCCTAACTTGACACATCAATGAAGTTTCCAACACCTAATCCAAACAAAACTCTCATGCGTGTTATGTTCCAAGTGAAGACACACCATCTCATGCTTATTACACGTGAGTGCCATGCAAAACTCCTTCCTCTTCCATAAATAGCCCATCACTCTTCACTTCATCATCACTCACACATAAACCTCAAATCATCAAATACAATCTTTTCAGCCATGGCTAAGCTCTTACTCGTTTTCGCAACTCTTGCCCTCTTCGGCCTCTTGGCCAACGCTTCCATCTACCGCACGATCGTCGAGTTCGACGAAGAAGATGACGTCAGCAACCCAATACGTCCACTACAAGGTAAGTGCCAAAAGGAGTATATGCAGCAACAGCAGCTAAGTGCTTGTAGGAATTGGATCCAGAAACGAGCTCAACAAGGAAGAATCGGATATGAAGCTGATGACTTTGAGCTCACTCTTGATCTTGACGACGATGAGAACCAAATACCTCAGCAAAAACCAGCTCTGAAACAATGTTGTAATGAGCTACGACAAGTGGACAAGATGTGTGTGTGTCCTACACTGAGACAGGCGGCTCAACAAGCTAGTTTCCAGGGAATGCATGGACCAGGACAGGTGAAACATATGTTCCGGAGTGCTAAGAACTTGCCTAAGATCTGCAACATCCGTGAAGTTGAATCGTGCCAGTTCAAGGCAACTCCTTACTAAAGATCATGAGGACAAGTTTTTATAAGGCGTGTGCGTTCACATGGTGGTTTTGTTAATGATAATAAAAAAGCCTTACTATTGTGGCGTGTACGTGTTTATATCGTAAAAAATGTTATGTACTTGTTTGGTTAGAGTTATAATGGCAATATTACACCTTGTAGTGTAATGTAATTTGCCCTACTCCTTCTAATAAAGAGTTTCTCTTTTGGTAATGAAAATCGTTAGCATCATGCTCTCTGACTCTCATTTATGTGTGTTGTAATAAATTATTGAGAATTATGATATAAGGCTTGTGTCACGTACAAGAAGAAACCAGTGCAACTAGAACACACAAGGTCTACGATTTATATGTCCACTGGCACTAATACTAGAAGCTGTGAAAAAAATTGATTTAAGTGTTTGATCCAAACAGTTGTGTTATGCAAGCGCTTACAAGAGAGACGAGTTTCTTTTAGTCATAATTAGAAGGTTTGGATATCATGAAACTGGCCAACTTAATTAGTCACTGCTAGTAATAATAACATCATACAAGAATCAGAAGCTAACCTCGGGGACAATGAGCTAGGTAAAACATAGCTTTGATATAAGCGGCTTGAAGTTGAATATCGCCAATAAGGTTGTATTTCAATTGTTTTTGATTTTATTCTTTTTTCAAAACATAAAAAGTGAGTTAGTTATTATCATTATCTATTTTTTTCCGATCATTGTGCTTCCTCAACGCTTCTTTGGAGTTTATGGAATTGAGTATGGATCATTGAATTTTGTAAGAAGAGAAAAATAGTAACAAGAAATCTAAGTTCTTTTCAAAATAATTTAGGCAAAGCATATGTTACCTTAGAAAAAACTAGATTCAAAACCAAAACACAAGCCGTACCAAATTAATCCGACGTAAATTTCAATTCCATTATAGACCAAAAAACGAATTGAGTATACATATAATGTATGATGTATATGTCAGTTCAATATTTATTAAGGGTTGTTGTTGGAATCCACAATACACACTCCAAAACAAAACAGAGAAAAAAACAAAGATGAATCGAGCATGCACATGGTGTTGCACATGCGGAGACAAGTCTCGATCATTCACTTGACACATGCATCATTGAATTTTCGAACACCTAATCCAAATAAAAATCTAATGCGTGCTATGTTCCAAGCGCAAACACACCATCTCATGCTTATTACACGTGAGTGCCATGCAAAATTCCTTCCTCTTCCATAAATAACCCATCACTTTGACTTCACTTCACTTCACTTCATCATCTCTCACCCATAAACCTCAAATCATCAAATACTATCTTTTTTTAGCAATGGCTAAGCTCATTCTCCTTCTCGCAACTCTTGCCCTCTTCGTCGAGTTCGACGAAGAAGATGACGTTAGCCACCCAATGTGTCCACTGTCCACAGAAAGGTAAGTGTCAGCAACAGAACATAGGAGCTTGTAAAGATTGGATCCAGAAATGAGCTCAACAAGGAATAATCGGATATGAAGCTGATGACTTTGAGATCACTCTTGATGTTGATCTTGAGGACGTTGAAAACCCAAAACCAGTTCTTGAAAGGTGTTGTGATGAGCTAAGAGGAGTGGAAAAGATGTGTGTGTGTGTCCTTCACTGAAACAGGCGGCTCAAGAGGTGAAACATTTGTTCCAGAGTGCTAAGAACTTGCCTGAGATCTGCATGATCCCTGCAGTTGTTCAAGGCTCCTTACTAAAGATCACGAGGACAAGTTTTTATAAAGCGTGTGCGTTCACATGGTGGTTTTGTTGTTGATAATTAGAAGTCACACTATTGTGGCGTGTACGTGATATAAAACGTTATGTACTGTTCGAGTTAAAGTAATGTAATCCGACCTGTGTCATTGATTGACACCTGGACATGGTTCTTGCGTACAAAAGAAAAGAAGAAACAGGGGAAGGCTTTGTGTCACGGACAAGAAGAAACCAATGCAACTAGGACACACAAGTTCTACGATTATATGAGAAGAGAACCACTGGCACTAATACTAGAAGCTGTGAGAAAATAAATGATAATAGCGTTTGATTCAAGAAACTGTTGTGTTATATAGAAAACGTTTACAAGAAAGTGCTTTTATACATCTTACACCTAAAGAGAAAACGCGTGGAGTTGGCTCCTGATCTTGATCTAATTTTAACTAGACAAGAGTACTTTCTTTTAGTCAAAGTTAGAAAGGTTTGGATACTCTACATGCAAAATCATGAAACTGACCAACTTTTTGTGTTTGTGTGCTAATTTGTAAATATTCATTAATAGTGAAATGTTTAGGTTACGAATTGATTGACCTAAAAAAAAAAAACATGGATTGAATATCATGAAACGGACCAATTAGCCACTGCTAGTAATAATTAATAGCATCATACAAGAATTCAGACGCTAACCTTGGGAATCACTGAGGTAAAACACAGCTTTGATACAAGTGTCTTGAAATTGTGGAAATCAAACCACAGACAGACAGTTATGCTTATTTGGAATACATCTAAAACAAAAATGGAGAAAATAGCTAGGGACATAGTGTGAATAATTTTTTTATTTATTTTTATTGAAAGACATGAAGCTCAGCAAAGAGAATCTTAAAGTGAAAAGCCGGACGAACACTAAAGAATCATCAAACAAAAACACCATTGAACAAGAGTCATAGAGCTCCTTAGTAGGCCTCACATGGGCCTAATCTTTAACTCTAGTTTTCGGGTCAGTTTCTGAGCTAGTGATTGGTTTACATGAACCAATCAAAGTTATATTAAACCAACTTGAACCAAATTAGTTTATCTGATAACCAATAAAATAATTTAAAACAAAAAAACAGAAATCAAAAGTAAAATACTGTAATCAAATACTATAAAAAAAAAGTAAAATACTGTAATCAAATTCTTAATCTAAGACTAGCGCACGTCACGGGCAAATAAAAAAGAATAACGCACGTCGTACAAATTTTGGTGGATTTGATTGGTTTAGATGAATTTTTATATAAGCTAAATTGGTTCAAGCTCAGTTCGTTAAAATCGACAATGAATTGGTGTAAACACAATAGTAAGTAGAATATAAATCTAAAAAATTCTATCCAAACGAGAATTAAAATCTATCGAGCTTCAGTTGATATTTAGGTTTGTTTGGTTTGATTATTGGTATAATAACCAATTAAACCAGACACTTCACAATTACTGGTAATATACTTTTTATTTATTTAAATAAATTGGGAAAGAGACGTGGAAGGTGAGTCTCTCTCGCTCTCTCTCTGGTGTAGTAAATACAAAGACGATACGTAAAAGAGATCTCTTTTTTTTTTTTTCATTTAAATAAGAAAAGAAAAATCATTTATGAAGTTTGAAACAGCTTTCGTCTCTTAGGTCTTCGCTCTCTTATCCTAAAATCTTTCCCCTTTCTTGCTCCTAAACGTTTCCAAAGTCTTAATCAGATTCCTGCTTCAGGACACGCTTAATTCCTCTTTTTTTTTTTTCTGGGTATTTCAATTTCAAATTCTTTCTCAATTTACCTCCCGATTCCATCAAAAACACGAATTTGTTCATTCATTTGTTCGTTTATTTTTTTCTTTCCGATTTCTAGGTATATATGATCATCTTCTTTAGCGGTTCAGCCTAAGTATTTTCAGTTTGATCGCTAATTCTTTGTTCTGGGTTTTGCAAATTATTCAGTTTTTTTTTCCTTTTTGATCAAAGCTTTGATTTGTGTTTCGGTGTTTTTCTTGCTTCGTGACAACTTGAAGAAGAAGCAAAAATTTCCGAGTTTGCGTGTAATTTGTTTCTATTTTTAGATTCCAATTTCATTTTTGATCTTCAGTACGTAATAAAATCTCATAGAATTTGCTCAATTTCGGTACTTTTCTTGGGCATTTTAAATTGGAATTATCCCCTCCCTCTTTCTCGGAGATTCCATCGTGAAAGATTTTCTTGGAAAAATCTCAGGCGTAGAAACAGAGACTAAGTGATGAGGAAGAACGGCGACGGTTCTCCGAAGTCGCCGACGACTACGGACGGAGTTGTGTCGCGATCAGCTCGGAGCTCGTTTCGTGCTTTGTCTAACTGTCTTCGGGTGATTTCCTCTGGTGCTTCCACGGTTGCTCGCTCCGCCGCATCCGCCGCTTCTTCCGCCGTTAACCGTGACATTGACTCTCTTCACGATCAGGTAAAAAAAGTTGCTTTCAATTCGGAACAAAATTGTATGAAACTATGTTTATGTGTTGTGTTGCTTTCTTCGAAATTGAGGAACTTTCTCTGAAATTGAGGAACTTTCTCTGCGTTATTAGTCCAAGTTAGGAACTTGTTATGATGGGTCAAAGAATCTTGCCGGTTCTTGGGGTGAAACTATGCTTATGTTTCTCTTCAAGGGACAGTAATCTTTTGGGGTTTTGCTTCATTTGGTTGATGATACCTTAAAAGATCGACCTTTAGGTTACTCTATTGAGAAGTTTTTGGGTGTTTTTGATGAAAAAAGGTACTATGGGCGGGGTTTGATAAGCTAGAGAAAGATGATGGCGATACTCGAAGAGTTCTTCTACTAGCGTTTCAGTCTGGATTTCAAATTTGGGATGTTGAAGAAACAGAGAACGTCCATGTTATAGTTTCTTCACATGATGGACAAGCATCGTTTATGCAAATGCTGCCTAGCCCAATAGTCTCTGAAGATTTAGATGACAGGTTTTCTGAGAGCCGTCCTCTTGTGGCTGTGTGTGGTGACAGTTCTTGGGAAGAAAGTTCAGACAGACAGAGCATTTCTAAGAATGATAGTCCCGAAAGTGAAGTCGTAGTTTCTACAAATGTGCATTTCTACTCGTTAAAGTCTAAGTCTTATGTGCATACGTTGAAATTCCGGTCTATGATCTATACGGTTAGGTGCAGTTCTCGGATTGTTGCTGTACTACAGGCATCTCAGGTTCGAAATTTGTCACATTGTGTCTGATTTTGTTAACGTGATTTGTCTATTCTGAAACTAACAATGTGTAACTTAAAAACTTGTATTTTGCAGATACATTGCTTTGACGCTACAACATTGATAAAGGAGTACATGATTATCACTAACTCCATCACGTATTGCTCCTTGGGTGTTGGATATGGTCCTCTTGCAGTTGGTCCACGATGGATTGCTTATAGCGGAAGCCGTATTGCTGACTCAAGTTCCACACTTTTCACTCCAGAGCTTATCTCACTGTCATCATCACCCTCTGTTGCACAATTTGCAAGAGACTCGAGCAGGCAGATCGCTTCTGGGATCGTGACTCTTGGAGACAGAGGGTACAGGTCATTGACTAGGTACTGCTCAGAGGTTCTGCCCAATCCGTATATTCCTGGTTTGAAAGCTCTCGGAGTTTCTAATGACAATTCGCCAGACGCGGATAGCATAGGAAGGGTATACTCCAAATTTTCCTCATGTTGTTTTGCTCTCAAGTTGTGATTTTCCATTGATATGTGCTTTAAAACGTTTCTATGGGGTGTGTTGCAGGTGATAATCAAAGATTTTATAAGCAAAAGCGTCATAACGCAGTTTAAGGCACACAAGAGTCCGATTTCAGCTTTGAGCTTTGATCCAAGCGGCATGCTTTTGGTGTCTGCTTCGATTCAGGGACACAATATTAACGTCTTTAGAATAATGCCAAGAACCTCTGCAAGTAACGATGGGAACACACAGTCTTTTGTGCATATGTTCAGGCTCCAGCGAGGTTTTACTAATGCGGTAAGCAGAGCCCTTCATTTACACCTTTTGAGAAAATCTGACGTCTTTGACTAACCCTGATGAGATTTTTTCAGGTGATACAAGACATCAGTTTCAGCAATGATAGCAATTTGATAGTGATTAGCTCTTCAAGAGGGACAAGCCATCTGTTTGAGATTAATCCCGAGGGAGAGGGGAATTCTCCGATTCCTCTATCAGCGATTAGTAGGATAAGAAGTGGAAACATCAGCGGATGGATGGGAACAATGAGCGGTGCTGCAGCTGCAGCAGCTGGAATGGTTGGAGGCTCTCTTCCGGGTGCAATCACATCAACTTTCTGTTACTGCGTTGAACAGAATAAGAACAAGAACTATGGTTCTGCTTCTGATAATAGCTCCAAGAGGAATCTTCTGGTTTTTGCTCCTTCTGGATGTATGACACAGTATGCATTGAAAGCAAATCCGGTTGGGGATGGTCATGAGACTGCGGTGATGACAAGGTTTGATTTTGAGTCAGGTCCAGAGACTGAAGGGAAAGTGGCGGTTGAGCCAATACGAAGGTGGTCCATGATCCAAAACCAGTCTAGAAGAGAGATGCAAGATCACCACAGTGACATATATGGAGGTGGAGCAACTTCATCGGATTCTAAGAGTAAAGTGTTTCCCGAGATTGTTAGGAAGCAGAGCGCTGAGGAATCTTGGAAAGTAAGTAGGAAAGGAAAGGCCCGTGTGGAAGATAATCATCAGTTGTACATATCTGAAGCAGAGTTGCAAATGTATCACCCATCTCAGAAACCGTTATGGGCAAGGCGAAAGGTAAAGTTTACTCTTTGTGTTTGAGAGAATGATCTGAAAAGTGGTAATGGCCGTGTTGTGTGGATATGTCTGATACTTTGTATTTTGCACAAAACAGTTTAGGTTTCAAGAACTGGTGTTGGATCTGAATGAAGTGAGTAGCGGTTGTGGAGGAGGGGAGATGGAGATTGAAGATATCCAAACTCGAACAATTGAAGCAAGAACAAGAGATTTGGTTCCAGTCTGGGGTTCTTCTCCTAGATCCCAACAAGTGATGGAACAGTGAGTTTTCGGAATCTAATCCATGCTCTACACTTAAGGTTTTTCTCTCTGGTCTCTGTCACAGTTTCTTGGCACTAATATTATTATGTCACAGATCATCGCAGAGTCCAAGGGCCAGTACACAAGGTGATCATCAAGTGGCTTCTCCAGAGGGTCATGGAACGGAGACAGGGTTCGGAGTTGTACATGGCAAGGAAGAGAGCTCGAAAACAGAGGAAGAGAGCACGAGATCTGAAGAAGATAGCTCGATATCAGAAGAAGAGACTCAAAGCAAGCCTGTAGATAATGAAGAAGAAGGCATTGCAGAGGAAAAGAGTGATAGTGAAGAGGAATTGGAATAGAAGAAGGTGATGTTGTTATTGGTTTATTTTTTTCACCACGAACTCAGCTTCAAAGTTCAACAACAGAAGAACAAAAATAACAGTGGAAAATTGTATAGAAAAAGGAAAAGAAAATTTGTATATCTTTTAGACGTAAAGAAAATTATACTTTTCTTTTCTTTCGGATGCCTATTGATTCATAGGATGTAAAGTGTAAACAAATTTTTTTTTTTATATATACACACGTTTAACTGCACTTTTGTTATCAAGTTTGTAAAGAAAGAAGTGTTCACCCACATAAAAATGTGTTATTTACAAAGTAGAAAACACGGAAGACTTATGATGAACAGAAGTGAACATAGACACTAACAGTAAAGAAAGAGGGTCAATATCGAAATTCGAAGAAACCATTAGTTCTGAAAATTATGAAAGTTGAGGCTCCAATGTCTTTGTAGAGTATCGGTAACTTTACATCAATTTGGAGAAACAAAATGGTTACTCTATGCCACTCACTCTTGCTTTCGCTAGCTTGACGCTAGGCGTTGTGTTTGTTTATCTCTGACTAAATGCGTGTTAAGGAAGGTTAATCTTCTTTGTCTACCTTTGACCTGTCCATGTCTACACATAGAACTGTACGTATTTTTTTTTTTTTTGACCAAATGGTTTAACTAATTTATAAGATTATATGGCAGTTATGAAACAAAAAGAAAGATTATATGGCTTTTCAATAAATTTTAAAGCATTTTATGATCTCTACACTTTCTTTTTCCACAACCTCTAAGTATTGTATTAATTTATATCAGACGCACGGAGTATAGGATAGCGTTTCTTTTTCGTAGATATTCAGAGTGTGAACAGATAAGATTAGTGACATTTGCAATAAACTACTATATAGTTTAGACTTAAGAGTGTTTGACAAAATCTACAAGTATGTTTTGAGTGTTTTTTTAGCTAGGGGACCAATGACGAAGAAGTAATGAAACTTGTACGTATACTAAAATTGGAACGATGACTTTATGCATGGATGTCACGTGTAAACAGAGAAAATTGTCCAAATTTACTGCCCATAATAATATATAAAATAAAAAAAAGTTGACGAAGAGAGTATGGTTAACCTTATAAGAGAGTATATAAAGGAACCGTTAAGAGAATGAATATAACTAACTTAAAAAGACAAAATACAAATTAGTCTAAATCTAAAATAGATAAAGCCACTTGAAACTAGAGAGAATCTCTAAACGACATGGCCATCTTAGAAGAGAATCTGTCTATGTTGGAGGAAACATACGAGGGAACGGATTTGCACCTAGCCTCAAAGCTAGGGTACGAGGTACATGCAAAGAGCATGATCGAGCTCCGTAATGCCTTAATCAGTTCCATCAACTCCAAAGGTGACACTCCTCTTCATCTTGCTGCTAGCTTGGGACACACCAGCATCTTGATTTGGATGTTAGAGTCCATAGAATTGCATAACGCATGCGAGACAAAAGCCCTAGAAGTTCCAAAACTTTCAGAAATGAGGAATAATGATGGCTTGACACCTCTGCATTGTGCGGCAATGAATGGTTCAGTTGAAATCCTTAGGGTATTTCTCGATAAGTTTCCCTCTTCTTTCTACTCAGTCACATTAGAAAAGAAAGAGACTGTGTTTCATGTAGCTGCAAGACATAAGAAGGACGAAGCCTTCATCTTCATGGCAAAGAGTGACAAGTTAGGTCAACTTCTCTACCAGCTCGATGTAGAGGGCAACACTGTGCTTCACGCTGCAGCCTCTGTAGGCTCTATTGACGTAAGTTTTCTCTTCCTCCTTCGCCTTCTTCTTTTCTTTTTTCGTTTTCTGTACCTTGTGCTTAGACCCAACGATGACTATTTTTTCTTTTAACGAACCAACGAGGACTATATAGAAAATATGATTAAAACAAAATTTTCTTCCAACCTCTTTTAAAGTTTTGAATTGCTTTAAACGTTCCACCTAACAACCTTTTCTCTTCTTTAACATTACTTGGTAATACTATATATAATCACCGTTATGCGAAAAAAAATTATGTAGAATCGTTTTTATTTTGATTTTTTGACTAAAGGGTTGTACGTAGAATCGTTATTTGATAGTAAGAAAACTATCAAATGAGTGAAATACTAACTAAATGCATGTAAAATAACACTTTCATGAAAAAAAGTTTTCAAATCATATCACTTTTCATGAAAGTGTTATTTTACATGCATTTAGTTAGTATTTCACTCATTTGATTTGAAAACTTTAAATATGTGCGGTTTCTGTTGTTGGTTTCCTGCTTCGGTTAACATTTTCCATTTGGACATCTTACAGCTGGTAAAATATATAATAAAGGAAACAGAAGTAAAAGTCACCACCAAGAACAAGAAGGGTTTTGTAGCGGTTGACCTTCTCAACAAAGATGATGGAGATTTCCTTCAGCTATTTACCGCTCTGATGATGTGTGATCTGGAAATAGTAATTGAACGCCCACCGAGTCCTAGAGAAATGGGAAATTTTGATAGCCAAGAAGTCGATGACTTGAAGCTCCAGAAGGAAATTGTAAGAGTTAAAAGTAGTCCAAACAAAAAATTTGAGATGCAATTGGAGGCTTTGCAAAGCGCTAGGAATACTCTCACCATTGTCGCGGTCTTGATTGCATCGGTTACTTTTACATGCGGTATAAACCCACCTGGTGGGGTCTATCAAGAAACATCTTCCATAGGGAAATCAACTGCGGCAAGAACCTTAGCTTACATGATCTTCACGATAAGCAATAGCATCGCTTTGTTTACATCAGTGAGTATGGTCGTTCTTCTCGTCAGCATTATACCATACAAACAGGAATCACTTTTGAAATTCTTAATTATAGCTCATAGGATGATGTGGGTGGCTGTTGGAGCCATGGCAAGTGCTTATGTCTCTGCAACATCGGTAATTTTACCTAATTTTGGAGAAACCAAATGGTTACTCTATGCCACTCTTGCTATCGCTAGCTTGACGCTAGGAGTTATGTTTGTTTATCTACATTGCAAGCTGGCTAAATGTCATAAAAGGAAGGTTCATCTTCTTGGCCGCTTGACTACCCCACCAGTACGCAATAGGTACGTAGACATGGCCGCTAATATCGAAAAAGGCTACTATAGTTTATCATGATATTGTACGATTCACTTGATCTAAGTTATCAGGGGCGGATGTAGTACATGAGTAGTAGGGTCAAGTATCCCCTACTCTTTTTTATTTTTTTCTTAAATGTTTAAGTAAATTTAATTAAATATATTTAATTTAGTAGAAAAAAAAAGTTTTTTGCCTCCAACTATTTTTTTTTTCTGTTTATAAGCTTATGCCCTCCAACTTAATTTTTTTCTAAATCCGTCACTATAAGTGATTGATGTTTTTTTATGGTGTGTGTCGATGCCTATCATCTCCAGTGTTCAAATTGGGATATCTGTTGTAGACAACAAAAAACTATAACAAATGTTTCGGATAATATGTATGTTGTTAACCAAAAGTTTTTCTAAAAATGTACAATATAATTTTTATCTACTATGGATACAAATAACCTTTGAAATCCCACCTCTTACTTTAGCTTTTCGGATTTAATACTTTTGTATCGATTTTTTTTAATTTATTTTATTTGATAGATGTCCTCTCCAACTTAGGTTCGATCCTCTATATGACAATATATCTCATGTGAAAATTGTAAGCCACATGTATCTTTATCAAGACCGTAGACGTAGGCCCAAAAGGTTTCCATAACTAGCAGAAATTGAAACGTGCAAATCTGCCAAATCATAACACAGGAAAGGCAAAAAGGCTAAAGTATTACAAATTACAAAAAGACTTCTTGTTTGGGTAGGGGCGAGACAGAACAACTTAATTAAGTTTAAAAAAAGGGTAGCTATAGAAACTAAAGATGAAATTAGTCCTCAAAAATTAAAGAGCATAGACACTAACAGTAAAGAAAGAGGGTCAATATCGAAATTCGAAGAAACCATTAGTTCTGAAAAATTCTGAAGTTGAAGCTCCAATGTCTTTGTAGAGTATCGGTAACTTTACATTAATTTGGAGAAACAAAATGGTTACTCTATGCCACTCACTCTTGCTTTCGCTAGCTTGACGCTAGGCGTTATGTTTGTTATCTCTGGCGAAATGCGTGTTAAGGAAGGTTATTCTTCTTATCTACCTTTGACATTTACTTTATCTTTCTGAAAAAAAAAAAAAAAGATTTTTCCATGTCTACACATAAAACTGTACGTTTTTTATTTATTTTAACCCACGGAGTATAGGATAGAGATTCTTTTTCGTAGATATTCAGATTGTGAACAGGTAAGATTAGTGACATTTGCTATAAACTAATATATATTTTA
Organism: Eutrema salsugineum; assembly: GCF_000478725.1. Classification (NCBI taxonomy): domain Eukaryota; kingdom Viridiplantae; phylum Streptophyta; class Magnoliopsida; order Brassicales; family Brassicaceae; genus Eutrema; species Eutrema salsugineum. Next base: position 10,741,910 of record NW_006256829.1, read on the forward strand.
GACTTAGGAGCGTTTGACAAAACCTACAAGTATATTTGAGTTTTTTTAGCTAGGGAACCAATGACGAAGAAGTAATTAAACCTCTTCGTATCCTTATGACTTTATGCATAGATGTCACGTGAACCGAAAAAAATTGTCCAAATTTTACCCCCACTATGATATATAAATTGGAAAAAAGAGTTGACGAAGAGGGTATGGTTGGCCTTATAAGAGAGTATTTAAAGGAATTGTTAGGAGAATGAATATAACTATAACTTAAAAAGACAAATGCAAATTAGTTTAAAAATATCAAATAGATCCTAAGACCAAAGAGCCCCAAAGCCACTTCAAACTAAAGAGAATCTCAGAGTAAAACTGGAACGATGACTTTATGCATAGATTTATTGTCACGTATAAACAGTAAAAATTGTCCAAATTTTACTCCCCACTATAATATATAAATTGAAAAAAAGGAGTTGACGAAGAGGGTATGGTTGACCTTATGAGAGGGTATTTAAAGGAACCGGTAATTAAGAGAATGAATATAAGAATAACTTAAAAAGACAATTGCAAATTAGTTTAAAAATCTCAAAATAGATTCTAAGACCAAAGAGTTCCAAAGCTACTTGAAACTAAAGAGAATCTCAGACTAACTGGGATGATGACTTTTTGCATGGAAGAGGGTATGGTTGACTTTATAAGAGAGTATTTAAAGGAATCTTTAAGAGAATTAGAGAAATAATATCACTATAACTTAAAAAGACAAATACAAATTAGTTTAAATATCTCAAATAGATCCTAAGATCAAAGAGTCCCAAAGCCACTTGAAACTAAAGAGAATCTCAGACTAACTGGAACGATGACTTTATGCATGAATTTATTGTCACGTGTATACCGAAAAAATTGTCCAAATTTTACTCTCCATAATAATATATAAAATGAAAAGAAATGTTGACGAAGAGGGTATGGTTGACCTTAGACCATTATTATCGCAGAGTTTTATATAGGTTTCTTAGCCCAAAAAACGAATAAAATAATGTTTTAAGCCCAAAATTAATAAAAATCGATTCTTATTTGGGACCTGCAAGAAACGACTCTTATTTCACACGTGTCATAAATCTATTGGACAGACAAATCTCTCGGCCAAATTTTCAATTCTCGACCATTTTTCCTCTTCAGATTCCGACTCTTCATTCTTCGACCATTTCCCGGTCAAATCATCTCCACCGACGATTCATCCTCATCTTCGTCCCCATCTCCGACGCGTTGCCTGTCTCCTCCAAGCCGATACACCTATGATGCCCCGAGATCTATGTCACCGTCTCATAAACGATTCGCGAAGAAAACCAGCTCGTAGAGGTTTGTTACTCTTCACTTTCCTCTTTGGCAATGATGGTTTTGAGAAAAATGATGATTTGAATCTTCAATTAGGTGATTACAGACTTGGGAGACCACCTGACGCACGTTATCTCAGTGAACCTGGATGATAATCCTATTTAATTTGATGGTGATTTGATATCCTCTTTAATCATAAGGCCTGGTGTTGGCAAGACCACTGTTTTGCTAGAGATTGTTTGTGTCTTGTCCGATGAATTCCAGAAAAAGAGTGGTGGGTCTTCTTGTCCTTCCTCTATATTTCTCTTAGCCCTGAAAGGTTTTGTTTTTTTCTTTTTGATAAAAAGTGATTTAGTATGTGCAATGTGTGTTTAGATGATAATTGATACAAGTAACGAAATAGGAGGAGACGGCGATATTCCACACTTGGCGATTGTAGGTGCATAGAATGCAAGTGTCGAAGCCATCTCTGCAGCATAAAGTGATGATCGAGGCAGTAGAGAACCATATGTTTCAGGTGATCATCGTTGATGAGATCGGCACAGAAGCTGAGGCGCTTGCTTGTCGTTCCATTGCTGAGCGGGGAGTGATGCTAATTGGCACTGCTCATGGAGAACAGCTCCAGAACATCATAAAGAATCCTACTCTTTCAGACTTGGTAATAATTGCTGTTCTGAAATGTTATATTTATCCCTTTGCTTCAGCTTTTTTTCTCAATGTTCTTTGTCCCTTTACTGATTTTTTCACCAAATCTGTTCTTGCCTCTGCAGTCACTATCTTCTTGACATTCAATATATTCTTGGCTTACTCTTGTGCAGACTGAAAAGAGTGTTGATATGTTGCTTCGAGGAAGAAACCCCATGGTTGAGGTACACAATAACTGAATATACATAATGATGGTTGATCGGTTGAGATGTAAAGGGAACTGATTTGACTTGTGTAGGCTATTATAACTATGGTTTTCGATTTCTAGGTAAGGAGAAGAGATGAGGAGTTCAACGTAGTGATAGAAAGATGGAAGTCATACGATTGACAAGGCATCTGAGTTTTCCTTTTAATGGTTGTTCATGTCACAAATTCTGTCTTTCTTGTGAACAAAGGTGTTGTCAGTAGATTGAAAAAACAAAAAAAACATTTGTATAAATGACTAATGCAATTTGGAGATTGTGTGTCCATGTCTATTTAGAAAAACATGACATGAGGTATTAAAACTTCCCTCTGCTTGCTTCTTCTCACTAGTACCAATCTTCACTATTAATTTTTTTTTTTTTTAGAAACTCATTTAGAGGTTTTGCAATGAACCATCAAAAATATTGAGTTTCTTGTTAAGAGTTTTTAATCTATAATTAATAATAAAAAATTGTTAAGAAACTCATTAGAAGTTTTAGGGATAATGATGCTCTTATAAGACAGTATATAAAAGAACCGTTAAGAGAATGAATATAACCAACTTAAAAAGACAAATGCAAATTAGTCTAAATCTCAAATAGATCCTAAGACCAAAGAGTTCCAAAGCCACTTCAAACTAAAGAAAATCTCAGAAACGACATGGCTATCATAGAAGACAATCTGTCTATGTTGGAGGAAGCATACGATGGAACCGTTTTGCACCTAACCACGCAGCTAGGGTTCGAGGTACATGCAAAGAAGATGATCGAGCTCCGTACTGCCTTAATCAGTTCCGCTAACTCCAAAGGTGACACTCCACTTCATCTTGCTGCTAGCTTGGGACACACCAGCAGGGCCGGCCCAGTTGTATCTGACGCCTAAAGCAAAAATAAATATTTACATAACAAATACATGAGGGAGAATCGAACTTGGGTCATTTGACAACAGAATGATGGACTAACCACTAAACTATAAAAGGAACTTAACTAAAATTTGCTACTCTTAATATTTATACTAAATTTGGTGCCTAAAGCCTATGCTTTAGCAGCTTTAGTTCAGGGCCGGCCCTGCACACCAGCATCTTACTTTGGATGTTAGAGTCCATAGCATTGCATACCGCAAGCGAGACAAAAGCCCTAGAAGTTCCAAAACTTGCAGAAATGATGAATAATGATGGCTTGACACCCCTGCATTGTGCGGCAATGAATGGTTCAGTTGAAATCCTTAGGGTATTTCTCGATAAGTTTCCCTCTTTATTCTACTCAGTCACATTAGCAAAGAAAGAGACTGTGTTTCACGTAGCTGCCAGACACAAGAAGCAATAAGCCTTCATCTTCATGGCAAAGAGTGACAAGTTAGGCCAACTTCTTTACCAGCTCGATGTAGAGGGCAACACTGTGCTTCACGCTGCCGCCTCTGTAGGCTCCATTGCCGTAAGTTTTCTATTTCTCCTTCTCCTTCTCCTTCTTCTTTTATTTATTTCGTTTTCTATACGTTGTGCTTAGACCCAACGATGACTATTTTTCTTTTAACGTCCCAACGATGACTACATAGAAAATATATTTAAAATAAATTTTTCTTTCATTTATCAACCTCTTCTAAAGTTCCAAATTGCTTTAAAATTTCCACCTAACAACCTTTCCTCTTCTTTAACATTACTTGGAAATACTATATATATAACTGCCGTGATGCAAAAACAAATTATGTAGAATCGTTTTTAATATAATTTTTGACTAAAGGTTTGTACGTAGAATCGTTATTTGATAGTTAAAAAAATATCAAATGAGTGTAAATGCATTTAAAATAACACACTCATGAAAAGTGATATGATTTGAAAAATTCAAATATGCGGGTTTTGTTGTTGGTTTCCTGCTTTGGTTAACATTTTCCATTTGGACATATTACAGCTGGTAAAATATATAATAAAGGAAACAGAAGTAAAAGTCACCACCAAGAACAAGAAGGGTTTTGTAGCGGTTGACCTTCTCAACAAAGATGATGGAGATTTCCTTCAGCTATTTACCGCTCTGATGATGTGTGATCTGGAAATAGTAATTGAACGCCCACCGAGTCCTAGAGAAATGGGAAATTTTGATAGCCAAGAAGTCGATGACTTGAAGCTCCAGAAGGAAATTGTAAGAGTTAAAAGTAGTCCAAACAAAAAATTTGAGATGCAATTGGAGGCTTTGCAAAGCGCTAGGAATACTCTCACCATTGTCGCGGTCTTGATTGCATCGGTTACTTTTACATGCGGTATAAACCCACCTGGTGGGGTCTATCAAGAAGAACATTCCATAGGGAAATCAACCGCGGCAAGAACCTTAGCTTTCATGATCTTCAAGATAAGCAATAGCATCGTTTTGTTTACATCAGTGAGTATGGTCGTTCTTCTGGTTTGCATTATACCATACAACGAAGATTCACTTTTGAAATTCTTGGTTATAGCTCATAGGATGATGTGGGTGGCTGTTGGAGCCATGGCAAGTGCTTATGTCTCCGCAACATCGGTAATTTTACCTAATTTTAGAGAAACCAAATGGTTACTCTATGCAGGGCCGGATCTGGGGATAACCTGATGAAACATCCGCCTATAGCTTCCAAAATTTTTCTTTGATTATTACGAATTTTTGGGCCTCCAAATCACAAAAAAAATATTTGTTCTTAAATTGTTTCTAGCCCCCAAATTTTCAGATCCCATCCTGACACTATGCCACTCTTGCTATCGCTAGCTTGACGCTAGGCGTTATGTTTGTTTATCTACATTTCAAGCTGGCTAAATATCAAATAAGGAAGGGTCATCTTCTTGACCACTTGACTATCCCGCCAGTGCGCAAGGATAGGTACGTAGACATGGCCGCTAATCTAAAAAAAGGCTACTATAGTTTAGCATGATACTAAATACTAGATAAGGATGGACTTATAATAAGATATTCTACAATTTAAGCGAATAATTAACTTTGAATCATTTTCTATTATATAATAAGATTTTATAAGTCACATGATCTATGAGTGATTGATGGTTTTTTTATGTGTGTCGATGCTTATCATCTCCAATGTTCAAATTGGGATATATGTTGTAGACAAAAAAAAAAAAGAACAATAACAAATGTTTTTGGATAATATGTTTGTTGACAACAAGTTTTTTTTTTAAATGTACAATATCATTTTTATCTATTATGGATACAAAAAAAAAACTCTTTTCAGATTCAATGCTTTTGTATCAACTTTTTTTACTTTTATTTGATAGATGTCCTCTCCAACTCAGGTTCGATCCTCTATATATCTTATGTGAATTGTATCTTTATTAAGGCCGTAGAACTAGGCCCAAAAGGTTTCCATAACTAGCAGAAACTGAAACGTGCAAATCATATATATTACAAAGGAAGCTAAAGTAAATAACAAAAAGACTTCTTGTTTGGGTAGGGGCCAGACAGAACAACTTAAGTTTAAAAAAAAAAGGGTAGCTATAGAAATTAGAGAGGAAATTAGTCCTCAAAAAGTAAATTCTGAAGTTGAAGCTACAATGTCTTTGTTCAAAGACTTTATTTAGAGGTAAAGCTATGCCTTGTAACCACCAAATAGCTCCTTTTCATCTACACTCTCAATATTTTTTTAAACCATCTCTGCGTTGCCTTCCCTTGACTTGTCTATCTCTCTCCAACTTCCCTCCTTCAATATAAAGCCTAATTCTTAAACCGAATTCCCCTAAACCGAACCGATCTATACCATACCAACAAGAATCTTGGTTACGGTTAATCAGATAAATTAACAACAACGTCTTGAATGTTATAGTTATATACCGGGAAAAAAACCAAAGCTTTTTCTTAACAGAAACCCATTACATCAAACCGTGGCCTTTGTAATTCTAACAAACAAAAACATTTCATTTTCTTCACATGAAACATCAGATACGATCTGCCATTAATAACCTAAACACAAAGCAAGGTTAGGTAAATGACATAGACCCTTTTGAATAACCAAACATACACAATACATAACAACGTAAGATCCCATTTTCCCTCTTCGGACATCCATCTCCATTCAGACAAAACCACATTCAGAAAAGAAAAGGCGAACAAAGACAGTAAACAGAACAGAGCAAAAAAACAGAGAAAGATGCAATTGCATATATCTCCGAGCTTGAGACATGTGACTGTGGTCACAGGGAAAGGATTGAGAGAGTTCATAAAAGTGAAGGTGGGTTCTAGAAGATTCTCGTATCAGATGATGTTTTACTCTTTGCTCTTTTTCACTTTTCTTCTCCGATTCGTCTTCGTTCTCTCCACCGTTGATACTATCGATGGCGATCCGTCTCCTTGCTCCTCTCTTGGTACGTTTCTTCTACTTCTCTCTTTCTTGCTTTCTTTTATCTAAATCCGGAAATTTAAGTTAATGTTTCAACTACTAATCGCAAGATATTTTTTTTGTTTTTCTTTTCGCTCTGAATTTAAAATTTTGATTTCCTCACATTTTCTTGAAAAATTTGTAAATAGATAACTGCGTTTTCATTGTTACTTTTGATCATTTTGTAGATACACTAATAAATAAATATACAATAGTTGAAGTTCATGTAAAAGAATAATCTAAACGAATGATATTCAATTACTTCTAGAGATTTACGCCCAAAAGTGAATAATCCAAGAACTGGTCGGTTTGTTTCAGGTTTATTTTGTAGTGTAATGGTCGAGCTTCATCAAATATTTAAAATCATTTCAAAGATTCAAAAGAGAGAAATTAGTTAATCTCATAATTAAAACATTATCTAGATATGAGACAAAGTTTTCTTTTTTTTATTTCTAATTAACAGCTTGCTTGGGAAAAAGACTAAAGCCAAAGCTTTTAGGAAGAAGGGTTGTTGAGTCTGGTGTAAGTTCTCTAACTTCAATTTCAGACCCTTGAACACATTTACATTTACTGTGGTTAAAAAAGGTTATTTTTCTTTGGTTATTTAGAATGTTCCAGAAGCTATGTACCAAGTTTTGGAACAGCCGTTAAATGAACAAGAGCTAAAAGGAAGATCAGACATACCTCAAACACTTCAAGATTTCATGTCAGAAGTCAAAAGAAGCAAATCAGACGCAAGAGAGTTTGCTCAAAAGCTAAAAGAAATGGTCACATTGATGGAACAAAGAACAAGAACGGCTAAGATCCAAGAGTATTTATACCGACACGTCGCATCAAGCAGCATTCCCAAACAACTTCACTGTTTAGCTCTTAAACTAGCCAACGAACATTCCATAAACGCAGCCGCACGTCTCCAGCTTCCAGACGCCGAGCTAGTCCCAACCTTAGTCGACAACAACTACTTTCACTATGTCTTGGCTTCAGACAATATTCTTGCAGCTTCGGTTGTGGCTAAGTCATTGGTTCAAAACTCTTTGAGACCTCACAAGATCGTTCTTCACATCATAACGGATAGGAAAACTTATTTCCCAATGCAAGCTTGGTTCTCATTGCATCCTCTGTCTCCAGCAATAATTGAAGTCAAGGCTTTGCATCATTTTGATTGGTTATCAAAAGGGAAAGTCCCGGTTTTGGAAGCTATGGAGAAGGATCAGAGAGTGAGGTCTCAATTCAGAGGTGGATCATCGGTTATTGTGGCTAATAACAACGAAAATCCGGTTGTTGTTGCTGCTAAGTTACAAGCTCTTAGCCCTAAGTATAACTCCTTGATGAATCACATCCGTATTCATCTACCAGAGGTAAGTTCCATAATTGAGAAAATACTTGAGCATTATATTACCCCTTTGAATGCCTCAACAGTCTTTGTTTCTTCGCAGTTGTTTCCGAGCCTAAACAAGGTTGTGTTTCTAGACGATGACATTGTGATCCAAACTGATCTTTCACCTCTTTGGGACATTGACATGGATGGGAAAGTGAATGGAGCAGTGGAGACATGTAGAGGAGAAGACAAGTTTGTCATGTCAAAGAAGTTCAAGAGTTACCTCAATTTCTCAAACCCGATAATTGCCAGAAACTTTGACCCAGAGGAATGTGCTTGGGCTTACGGGATGAATGTTTTCGACTTAGCGGCTTGGAGAAAGACTAACATAAGCTCCACTTACTATCATTGGCTTGACGAGGTAATTCAAAACCACTAACTAAAACATAACTCATTATCAAGTGGCATTCAACTTAAAACTCATGACCATTTTCATGCATTATGTTGCAGAACTTAAAATCAGACCTGAGTTTGTGGCAGCTGGGAACTTTGCCTCCCGGGTTGATAGCTTTCCACGGTCATGTCCAGACCATAGATCCGTTCTGGCATATGCTTGGTCTTGGATACCAAGAGACCACGAGCTTTGCTGATGCTGAAAGCGCAGCTGTTGTTCATTTCAACGGAAGAGCTAAGCCTTGGCTTGATATAGCATTTCCTCATTTACGTCCTCTCTGGGCTAAGTATCTTGATTCCTCTGACAGGTTCATCAAGAGCTGTCACATTAGAGCTTCATCATAATAATCACAAAACCAAAACTCAGTTCGTACATTGGCTAAAACCCAGAGAAGAGAGAGATTCACAGATCCAAACATGAAACATAGGAGCAAACTTTTCTTCAATGGAGTTTGTACTTCTCTGGTCAAGATACCCTCTTCCAGATCATGTTTTGCTGTCTCTTTAGTTTTCAGTCTCTCCTGTTTCTAATTTTTTGTACTTTCAAGACTCTTATGGCGAGGAACATTCTATGTATTAATGTAAGAACACATAATGTGTGAGAATATCTGCCAAACTCTACTTAAATTTACATGTGAATAGATAACATTGCGCAAAGCAATTGGAGTTTTACAATGTCATATCATTGTTCAACAGATAACAGTTACGAAGATAACACCATAAAACGAAAGCAACGATAAGACTAAGAAAGCCGAGAAAGAGGAGAGCAAAACAAATGGAGACTTTTCTTTCAGCGGAAGCGAGAAGCAAACCAATTGATGATTTTTTTTCCTGAGGTCTTTGTCTCCCAGTTAAGCAACTGGTGGACGAAGGACATGATCCTGAGAAGTATCGACTGAAGCAGGAGGCATGAACTGCCACATGGCAACTCCTGGGTAACTGATGATTGGCACCATCTTGTTTCCGGGAGCTTGGCCTTGTGCAGAAGCAAAAGCAGTTGGCATCATAGGTGGAGCTGGGAAAAAGCTTGGTTGAGGAGCATTCATGGTTTTCAGCTGTTGCTCCAGCTTCTCTTTCTCTGTCTTCAGCCTCTGTTTCTCATCTCGCAACTCGTTTTTCTCAGTCTGATCGAAATCACAAGGAAACTAGTAAGCATTTCGATGAATTTCAATGGATGACCACAAATCAAAGAAAATTTTTACCTTTAACTCTTTGATTTTGTCCTGGAGACTTGAATTGGAGTCCTTCAACTTCTGGGCTTCGCCCCGTAGCTGTGCCACCATGCGGACAGCATCAACCAAGATTGCAGCCTTGTCTGTTTTGGGAGGATTCCCAGGCTCCAAAATTGCACCCAATTCCGTAAACCTGTTATTCATTAAAAAAGGCTATAAATTTCAGTTCCTACGTGAGGGAAAAGAAGGAAATACGAAATAAAAAGATTACTTGTCATTCAATCTGTCACGTCGCAGCTTCTCTCTACATGCTTTTGAGCCAGTGGCAGAGGATGATTCACATCTACCCCTGAGACAAGTAATGACCAGTGTTACTTTTTTCCGAAACCTTGTCAAGCCAAAAGCATTTGAAGAGAGCCAATACAAATCCCCCAAAACAGTTCAGTCATGAACTGGTTTCTCAAAGTTTTAAATTCCAGAAGTTGCTATAGTTTCGTGTTTCAGTCAGTTTTTCGAATAAAAGCGCGACAGATGAAGTTTACCAGAAGAAGCTTACCTCTTTTTGGAGCCAGGTTCCTTGCTGGCTTCTGAATTTCCAGCTGAGACATCAACTCCCGCGCTGAATCAACAAGAAAAAACATCAAAGCAACTAAGTTATTACTACAATACAAACAATCGAAGAGAATTACCAGAAATCATTCTAACACTTATCTATATCCAACAAAAGCTCCGAAAACTTATAGTCAATCAGGCAAAAACTTACAGCTGCTCATTACCAAGGAACAAGATTTATTAAGAATATTTAGCATGGTTAGGTCAAACCAGCCACTCAGATAGAAGGCCCTATCCACAAAAACGAATCTAATTCCCACCTAATAAAGTGATATAGATCAATCGATTCCGGAATCTAGCAACATGTCAGAAGTACACTAAAACATGTCAGGCACACACACAGTTGACTTTGGATAAACAAACCAAAGACCTCTCCTGAAGACTTCACATCATTTTACGAAGTGCAACGAAATCTCACCAGCTAAAGAAACCAATTTTTAAGCTTAAAAAGTATATTTCGATGGTAAAGAAGTAACAATAGGGTCTCAGTTTCTTCTCTATAAGCTACTCAAACAATCCCACAAGCTTCAACTTAGCCAAGCAAATTACGAAGTCCACCACAATTTTACTCTTGAAATATTGTTTTTTTTTAAACCCTATGAGAAAAAAGTCCATTTTTTTAGCTGAATATGCTAATATGTGAGCAAGTAATTAGGCTTTTCCTTGATCAAAATGAAACGCCACACACTCGCATGCCAGTGTTAACCAGAAGAAATTCTTCAAGCAATCACACAAACATGCTACACTAATTTCTCCCAAATCAATCTGAAGCTCTTAAAAACAGATCAGAACCCTAATTTGAAGCACTTAGACACAAGAGGGAAGAGCTCAATTAAAAAAAAAACGAACCTGGAGTTTGAAGAAACGCCAATAGGTTGCTGCACGGGCCAAGAGAAACCTGGACCTTGGATTGTGAAACTTCCATAGTCGGCATCAATCAGGTCGCAAATCCAATTAGCGTTTTCGGGCGACACCATCTCCTGAAACTCCACCGGTGAAAAAAAAGGGGAAAAAAGAATACGGCGAGTATATAACACTCCCGGTGAATTGAATTTTCCCGGCGGCGATCAGAGAGATCCTTTTGTGGAAGAGGGAAATTTAGCCAAAGCGATTTCTGCCGTTAAATTATATATTTTTGTGTGTCGAAGGAAACATAGAAGAAGAAAAAAACTGTTGGAGGAGACGAATTGTTGTGGAATCTTGGAATCCAGAGATTAGAGTTGTTTTCACGCGCAGACTTCATACTTTTTGGGCTTACAAGGCCCATATATTATATCTAATGTTTTTTTAATTTATTTATTCATTCATTTGTGTGACATCATCATATTTTATCAATACAACTAGTAATTATATTTTCAAGAAAAAACAAAATCTCAACCGCTCAGCTCAAGCTTGCTTGTATTTTAATTTCGGTTTGAAATGCCAAAATAAATAAGCTACACAATTTATTCAAGTAAATAAATACCCAGTAGAATATTCAATATGAAAAACGTAAAAAGTAACATTAAAAGATAGCCATATAAGGAAAAAAATATGAAGAGCATTATATCTTTTACTGTTATAGTAAGGGATTACCAATCAAATTAACAATATCTATCATCACTTAGCTGGTTTTATTTATTTCTGATAATTAAAAAAAAACATAGTACTATGTGGTATGTGTTTTATATTGCCCGTTGCTTATAAGATTTAACAAACGAAATTGATAATTATTTCTGATCAGGTTGGTTGGATTGGATCGAAATTATTCGAGAACATGGTTGGATGGTCGTGATCTAGGAGATCAAACTCTCCTGCTTCCTCCCGTACATACATGAAAAGTTGCTTTAAATTTTGTGAAAATAAAGTCAAAAATATTCCTTACATGAAAAACTGGTCAGTCCGATATTAATATTTTAAGTTTATAGTGTTTTTCTAACAGTAAAAAATTAAACAAAGGTCAAACGGTAGAAATTTACGTTTATTATAACTGTATAATGAAAGGGCAAATACTTTAAGTCTACAACTGTACGTAATATCAATATGCACCATTTTGCATATATTTATAGAATTATAAGTTTTGCAAATATCTTGGTTGAAATGCCACAAGAATTAAGTACAGTTTTTCAAAGAAGTATATATGCAGTAAAAAAATACAATGAATCAGTTTTATGAAAAATCGATTTTTGGTTTCAACTATGAGACCAGTAACCACTAGATTACCTATCATCACCTTCTTCTTCTTTTTTGTCAACGATACTTATCATCACTCTTAAAAGAATGTAGTAGTATACTGGTGGTGTAATTCACACTCCCGGTTTAACTCGGTATTAATCGAGACCGGTCCGGAAAGACTTCGGTTTATAAAGATTGGGATCGAAGTTAAATCGGGTGGGCCGACATATGACTTTCTAGAATACCTATTAAAGTCCAATTTACGAAATTGGCCGACTTTCCCGAATTTCACGGAGGATTTCCGAAAATACCGGGGAGAAAAATGTTAAATCCCATATCGAGAAGGAAAAGAAAAGTTCTTCTCAAACCGCCTTAGAATTCATATAAATAGGGAATAATTTCATTCATTCGAGGCATCCGCAAATAAACAGCAGAGAGACCTTTGAAGAACTTTGAGATCGTCATCTTCCTTTGTTAACAAGGTCGTCGAAACTACGACGATCTTAACTAAGTTGTATTTTTCTAAACTATCTTCTAATAAAACGAGACTTTCGATTCGAATATTACTGTTTTACCCCTTAGTGTGATATTACATATCAACATATATATGTGTTTTTTATTTGACCATTTGGCTTTTATTCACATATTAAATGGATGATTTTTTTTATGTGATCAGATTAGTTGGATTGGATCGAAATTATTCGAGAACATGGTTGGATGGTCGTGATCTAGGAGGTCACATTCTTCTGCTTCCTCCCGTACATACATGAAAAAATCCTTAAAAATTTGTAGCAAGGAAAGTCAAGAATATTCCGTACGAAACTATATAATTTAGATCAGTTCGGCATTTTCTAACTGTTAACATTTCAAAAGAGGACCAGGTATGATCACAGAAGCTTAACACTCTATTATACATAACATAATAATATTTTAACGTATTGTTATGATGGAATCTTTTGATACATACATTTCTTTTCTTGATTTGAGATAGACATTAATCTTTCAACTAGCATTGTACGTAATAACTTATTGTTAGTGTCAAGTTTTAAAAATAATAATCTTAGATGCCCATCGACATCTCAGGTTCAAATCCAAAATTTTACAATATAGGAACGGTGGATTCTGAAAAGAATTAGAGGAATTTTTGGGGGACAATAAGTAAATTTTTTTATCCCCCACAATACATAAGACGACCCTTTTGCATATACATATGTCACGTAGAGATCAACTTATTTTCTTCCAAAAATGAAGGCCAAATTGATAAATAGACTTATCAGCTACTATTGATCAGGAATATCCATCGATACACCGTAGGTATATTCTCTAATTAGTTGGATTGGATCGAAATTATTCGAGAACATGGTTGGATGGTCGTGATCTAGGAGATCAAATTCTTCTGCTTCCTCCCGTACATACATGAAAATTCCTTAAGAATTTGTAACAAATAAAGTCAAAGAATATTCCGTATGAAACTAAATAATTTAGATCAGTTCGGATTAGTTGAAGTTAATTATATACTGATTTTCTAACTGTTAATATTTCAAAGGAGAACCAGGTATGATCAAAGAGGCTTAACACTCTATACATAACATAATTTATGACGTATTTGGTATGATGGTATCTTTTGATACATTTATTTTCTTGATTTCAGATAGACATTCATCTTTCAACTACCATTGTAATAACTTATTATTAGTGTCAACTTTTGTAATAACAATCTAAGATGCCCATCGACATCTCAGGTTCAAGTCCAAAATTTTACAATATAGGAACGGTGGATTCTGAAAGGAATCTTTTGGGGTCAATAAGTAAATATTTATCCCCCCCCCTAATACATAAGACGACCCTGTTGCATATACTGTAACTGTGTTATGTGTCACGTAGAAATCGACATATTTTCTTCCAAAATGAAGGCCAAACTGATAAATAGACTTCAGCTACTATTGATCAGGAATATCCATCAATACACCGTAGGTATATTCTCTAATTATATTTATATACTACTTATTAGCATATTTTCTGTTGAATTGTTTTATATGTACATTGTCCTTTTATATTATAGTATTTATATACATATTTTAATAAAACCTACACAGTTGATTATATATCCTTTTCTTCTTATTATAGCCTTTCACTACTATTATAAAAAGGAAAACAATAACACATACAAGACATTCGATATCTAGCATCGGCTAATAAAAAAAAAAGATAGGAACCCCATTTTTTTATAATGAAAATACAATAGTTAATGTCAATTTGTGAGTCATGTAAAGATTCATTATAAATAAACTTACGAAATTTATACTCAACACAAAGGGATATATAAAAATATGATCCGCCTTATCCAAATTGCTTTTAGATTCATTAATAATGTATGTAGAACTGGCGTCATATATCAAGTTGAGTATCTATAATAAACTTCAATATTCTGAATCAAATGTTAATAACTTATGAATGCAATGATATATAATTATATATATATATATATATATATAAATAGGTATTTGCACAAATATTTTAAAGTTTGACTTATTCTTTTCCCAAGTTCCGTGGAGTGGTGGAGGCATGAATTTTGCCATAGTTCCAGATGTTCTTTTAGTTTTGCTATCTCAATATTTAAAAGCAATTCAACAGGAGTTGACTCTATCATACAATAAGTTATGGGTTTTCTAAACAGATTTCCTTATATATTCAATATTCAATATATCCGGAGAAGAAATCGATTACGGCTAAATTAAACCTAATAAGAATATAAGGTTTAGTGAATTATCAATTCGCATGGATATCAGGATGTTGATGGACCAGGCCAGACTCTCTCCAAAATCAACATGGTGATTTGAAATAACTAAAACTTCTCTAGTCCAGTGATTTTTGGTAATAATGTTATTAGTCATCTCATATCACCATGTTGATTTCATTTTCTAGCTACCTATCCAATATTACAATTTCCAGAACAACCTAAATAAAAAATAAACATTATATAGAATCAAGTGAATTCTCAGTTATCAATGAAATTTTAATACATTGTTCCTACTTCCTACTATATTTAGTCCTCAGCTAAAGAAAATCTGTTCCTTTTACTAAAACATATATCTTCATCATCCTTATAAAAATTGGTAGAATTCTATTAATAAAATTCTGTTTTTGTTTATTTCTAACTTGAACCCTTTGGAGTAAATTATTGGAGCTGATATACTTCTTGTGAAGTTTAAACTGCACTGCATGTATATCTTAATACCAGTTGAAAATGTGTTAATCCATGTAAATTGTATTTTTTTTTTTTCAAATCATGTAAATTGTATAAAAACCATCAATAACTTGGTGATTTTCTATGAAATATTCCCTATAGAAGAATTACCAATAAACTTCTAGACCTGATTACTTGATCCAAAACTCAGAGAAATGAATATTTTGAATCTCAGAGAAAATTTAATATGAATCCAAACATCAACAAGCAAAATCCTACTGATCCAGAAGAAGAAAAAAAATTACAGAAACAACAGATTTTTTAAGATGCTAAACAAAACTATACAGATTACAACAAAAGGTCTTCCCGTTAGAATCATCCCATCCTTGAACCATATTTTAAGTACAAATATTCATACAATTAACTTAATAATGATGCTTTATAGCTTCAAGCTTCAAACCTCAAATTCATCTCTCTTTCTCTCATCCAAGGCTCAAACGATCCAATGGCTTGATGTTAGTCTGCCTACGCGGAGTTCCAATCTCACAAGCGTTCACTCTCGCTGCAAATCTAAGCGAGCAGAGAGACTCACCGGTAGAAGAAGATTCCGGTGCAATGTTCACAAACATTAGCGTCTTAGAGTCACCGCCTAAGCAAGGCTGGATGACAAATGAAACATAGTTTTATCATCATACACAATTTCAAGAAACAAAATATTTTGATGGTGTTGTGTTTTGTAAAGTAGTTAGTACCTGGAGAAGATAAGTGAGCTTTGAGTTTCGGTATGGTACATGATCTTCTTTCTTTGCTAAGGCGAAAATGACATCGCCAAGAGACGACAAGCTCTTGTTGATTGCCTAAAGAAAGAAGACAGTTTTTTAAGCTAAAAATATCAAGAAACACCATAATTTTGTTTTATGTTTGTAAAGAACTTACTTGAGTTTCTTTAAGTCTATCTCCGGTTGATCCACTCTTCGATAAACGCTCACTCCCTGCAAGATCAATCAGGTTCAAGATCCCTTGTACTTGTTGCTCAGTGCTCTGTAAGAAGATTAAACAGTTTGGTCTATTAGACAAAACAGAAATCAAGCAATAGAACAAAATAAGAAAACAAAACAGATTTGGTTACTAAAATACCTCGTTGACACCGGAAATCCTTAGTGTGAAAACAAAATGGCTTCTTGACGATTGCTCATTCATCTGAGTCTTCCCTACCGATCTAAAGAAGAAAGAAACCAACTTTAAAAACCGTGAATCTTGATAGCCAGTTTGTTAATAACTCCTTTAGTTTGTAGTTATTTGAAATGGGTTTTACTTTTAGCTATATACCTGTTACGAGCAGCATGATCTAAGAGGAATGAAACCTCTCGGGAGCTTTTAACATCCAAAATAGTAAGCTCAGCGACATGTGTGTTCCCACTAGCATCATGTTTAATAGCATGTTTCTGTGGAGAGACGCCATTGTCTGCTCTTACTGCTTCTTTATTCGTTGACAAGAGATCTCGGATCGTTTCATTGTATATTTCCAACATAGAGACCTTTACATATGAATCAAGACCAGGATAATCATATATCTTATTTTAAAACACTATGATGTATCTTACTTGGTGGAAGTTAAAGACAAGATTAATAAAACAGACCTGCAACTCGTATTTCCAACCCTGAGATCGAAGAGACTGTCTCGTTTCAAATATTTGTTCCAAACATCGCGGGATCAGTCCTTTTTCTTCGGGATTTCCTGGTCTACCCATCATTGTGTAAGTTTTACCTGAACCCGTTTGTCCATATGCAAAAATGCACACCTACAATATGGATTATAACACCTTTAATTAGTCCAACAAACAGTGAAATACACATAATCCTATTTGCCATTTGCAGATTTTAGTTACCTTGTAACCATCGAGAGCACTCTGAACAAGTTGAGAAATCTCTATGAAAACGTCTTCTTGTGATGCATTTGGCAGAAAAACCTTGTCAAATGTGAAAGAATGCTTTTGCGCTGTTCATAGCAAAAACACATCAAATGTAAAAAACTGTGTAATGTCCCGCAAGAACCACGTTTCTGCAGAAGTTTTTAGTTTCATACCGTTTTGCATCAAGTCAATACCGCGACCAAGTAGTTCTAAAGATGATGGGTAAGAAATGGTTTTTCCCTCATCACCATTATTCTCTCCCGGCAATAGAGGTCTAACTCTACAGAACACACGTATGTTGCCTTTCAATTCCTGCAACATGAGAGTAAACAAGGATCAGGCAAGCTATTAGACAAAGGGGAAGGAAACCAAGTGTGGCAGAGGTTAGGTAAGAGAATCATACAAGAATAGTATTGTGCAACTTCTTCCGTAGTTTTTCTCCTTCAACGAGTTTAAGCTCTGCTTCTTCTACGCGAGTTTTCAGGTCGATAATGGTTTGCTTCTGTTCTTCAAACTCATTCATTTTCTCAAAGGTAGTTAGATCAGACATCTAAACCATAAACAATCAAGAATGGTATCAAAAACTTAAGAACTTGTAAAATCTGATAATAGTCATTTGTTAAATGTGAAACTCGAGAATGTGATGAAACCTGCAGTCTCCTATCAGAAGATACTAGCCGATCTTGCAACTCTCGTATCTGAGTATCCTGGGACGAACATGTAGCCTGGACCAAAACATTTACATCATCCTGAGAACAAAAATTAATCTGCGGAGAATTGTTTTGCAAGAAGTTATAAATGGATAGGAAACCTCAAGCTCGATTATGGTGTCTTTGAAGTCATTATACTTGGTTGCCTCGGTTTGTAAGGTTTTTAACTCCGTTAAATGGTGATCACGGTCATCTTTAGCCTGCTGAAGCTCGACCTTGAGACTGGCGATTTCGTTTACCAATTCGGCTTTCTGCTTCATAATATCATCTTGAGAGGCCTAGCAATAAAACAAGACACCTAATCACATTTCTGACATAAACTACAAACACTTACTGACATTGATCAAATTAAACAGTCAATCACCTTAGAAGCAGCAAGCTGATCCTGCAAAGCTGAAAACTGACCCTTCAAGTTGCCAATATTTTCGACAATGGCAGTCCGTTCTTTCTCGCCGCGTTTTATAGTTTCGTGAGCTTCATCAAGATCACCTTGTAGCTTGCTGTTATACAGCTGCAGGCTTGAGTTATACTCTTGCAACAGTTTGTACATGTCATTCACCGATTGTATCTGAACAAACCCCAAAAAAATACAGTCAACATTAGTCAAAATTAGGTGACAGCAATTTAAAATTTTAGATCCTTTTGGAGTTTCCTCACCCTCTGATTAGCCGTTTGAAGTTCTCCTTGTGCTTTTCCTAACTCTTCTGTGAGACCAGCTTGTGCCTTTTCAACAGCAAGTCTTGCTTCTTTCTCTTGTCCAAGAGAATCATTTGCGGCCTAATGAGAACATATCAAGAGTTAAAACCAACAAATATGTACAATTACACGCAAGCTTTTTTAAGTAGGAACTAGCAGCTTCTTACCAACTTCTCCGTTTGTTCCTTGGCAAGTTGAATTTGAACAGATTCAAAATTCTTCCTCAGCTCCTCAATTATCATATTCAGCTCCTCTTCCTTGTTTTTCAAACTAACCTCTGTCATCCAAAATGCAATCATATAAAGTTTAAATCCAAAAACTCTTAACGCAATAATTTCAAAACTAAACTCTAATTTGGAAACACACCCATATCAGCACAATGCTTCTCATTCAATTCCAAAGCGTTCTTCAACTTCTCTTGCTCAAAAGCGTAATCCAACTCAAGTTCTTGAAACCATCTAATGCAAAGTCTAAGTCTTTTTATATAATCCATCATATTCTCGCATCTTTCCTGCAAAATCAACCACCAAGAAGAACATTCAAAAATTCAAGCTAACCAACTCAGACCTAAAAGAGATTCGGCCAAAAGGGTCAAAACACATAAACAAAAAAGTCTTTAATGCTTATCAAACAAACAAAACTATTTTGGTCCCACAAATCAAATCTTCTTCAAAACCAACAGATCCAACGAGAAAAGCCAGTAAGGAAACTGAAATTTAAGCCTAGAGATTCTACCACAAAAGATCAACACTTAAAACAACGTGTTGAATGCTATTGCCAAAAAAAAGGTCCCACAAATTGTCTTATAACAAATCAAATCTTGTTTCAAAAAACCAACGGATCCAACGAGAAAAGCCAGTAAAACTACTTAAAATTCAAAACTTCTTTACTCAAGATTTAACCACTAAACTCTCTATTAACAAGAACCCTAATTGATAAGCTTATTCATGACCACAACATAATCAAATTCAAACATCAGTCATAATAGCAAACATATAATCTACATTAGATTCATTTTTTACCCTCATCAAAAATTACAATACACAAGAAGAATATGAGATTCTGGTAAAAGAAAAATAAATGATAAATTTAATGAAACCTTGTAGTTGAACTTGCTCTTGTACTTGATTCGCTCATTAAGAAGAGCTTCAACGTCTTCTCTTGTGAACTCAACTGGACCATATTCAGATCCCGCCGTGCTCGCCGGAGCACTGTTCGAAGTCAGATCTTTTGACCCATTAGCCACCGGAAAAGCTGACCGGATTCTTCCATTGTTTGCCATCGCCCCCACCATAACAAGGAAAAAAATTATCTCTTCTTGTTACCTAATTACTTCAAATTTCTCTCTTCTCTGCCAATCAAAGCATAAACCTGCAAAAAAGGTTTGTTTTTTTATATCTTATTAGAGATCTTTAGAAAAAGAAAAATGATAAATTTGGGTAAAGGAGTAAAATGGGGAAAAAAAAGGAAGGAAACCCGTGAAGGTGAAGATTTAAATTAGAAACAAAAACATTGATTTGAACGAAAAACACACAACATATATCAGAACCTAAAGATTGAAACTTTAAGAGAGAAGATTAAAAAGAGTAAAGAAACCCACTGATCTTAAAAGAGAAGAATGAATGTGGATTTCAGAGAAAAAACATGCCCAGATTTGTGAAAACTATTGAGAATGAAGAACACGAGAAAAGATAAAAGGAGGACCTTTGGCATTTAAGAGGGCTTGTATCCTTTGTGTACTAAAAGATTTGGGTATAGAAATGGAGGCACGTTTCAGTTTTGATGTTCCTCTCGTCTCTTGCTGCTGGCTACTTCTTTCTATATTTGTTGTTTGAATGTTCAGAGAGAGAGAGAAAGAGATGAACGTGGGGCCGTTGATTGGATCTGAAGTCACCGAGGAAGTGCAATCACAGCCGTTGCTTTACTAAACAGCAAAATAAATTAGAGAATAAAAATGTGAGGAGTCTTTTAGGACCAGGGGCAGTGAGGGTAAGGTCAGTGGACTTAATTATGACTTTAATGATTTAATCCAACCCCTAAATAATTACAAGTTAATTCTGAATTCTAAAAAACAATACAAATCGAATGCAAGGAGAAGTGGAGAAAAAATGAACTGCCGAGGATTTCTTTTCTCAGCTAAAATTTAGTATACAAAATTGTTTAAATGTTTTGTATGAATAATTACAAGTTAATCCTGAATACTAAAATAAACAACATAAATCGAATGCAAGGAGAAAAAAATGAATTACCGAGGATTTGTTTTCTCAGCTAAAAATTAGTATACAAAATTGTTTAAATGTTTTGTATGAATAATTACAAGTTAATCCTGAATACTTACAAGTTAATTCTGAATACTAAAATAAACAACATAAATCAAATGCAAGGAGAAGGGGAGGGAAAAAAAAATGAATACCGAGGATTTCTTTTCTCAGCTAAAAATTAGTATACAAAATTGTTTAAATGTTTTGTATGAATAATTACAAGTTAATCCTGAATACTAAAAAAAACAACATAAATCGAATGCAAGGAGAAGTGGAGAAAAAAAAATGAATTACAAACATGTTTTTAGATGGAATCTTTTTGTTTGCTTCTAACCAACGACGTAAAATATCTTACCATAGACTTGTATTGGTAATCTCACAGATTTATAATTGGAAATTGAATAAACTAATACTGATTATTAAAAAAAAAGCTAACAATAACGTGTCGGTAAAATGCGATACGTCAGCATTTTTTATCAAGAGATTCCTTTCAGAAAAAAGTGGATATTTGATCTTACCGAAATTACCCTTAGAATCGCTCCAAATATTGCTCATAAAAGTCACGTTTCTGGCTTGAAAAGGTATGGGCTAAAATTGTCCGAACGAAAAATTGTCTTCTGTCGTGTAATTCTTAGATTCTGTCTCGTACCCTGACGAGATGTCAAATTTCATGTGAAAGTCTAATGGTCTGAGCAGCGAGCTCAATTTGGCAGTTGAAATGTCGTCGTTGATGTAAATGGACGTAATTAAAATATCATGCATTGAATTAAAAAAGACTTGTGAGATACATTTTTTCGGATAACTGATATTAATATAACTTTGGGGTTCAAAAAGGTAAGTATCACCTTAAATGGTCGCAATTCAAAACCAAAAAAATGTCACAAAAAATTTAGGTTAGTGAATGGTGACATATAGACAAGTATGCTGACAAAAAAGAAGAGGCATTTAGTGCATTCGAGACGCACTAATCATTTCTCAACTTTATACACTCTAATAATTATATTCCTAAATCGGATCATGGAATACACAAAAAAAAATAAAAATTATTAGTCTGTTTAATTTCATAGTGTTGCAAACTTTTTGATTCACCTTTTATTTTCTTAAACTATTATGTAAATAAATTTCTGACTATTGAGATAATGAGATGTGTTTTGAACTTGGTGCATATTTCCAGATTTAAAAATATATTAATCTGGATAAAGCACATACTACTTTATGCAAAGGTGATTAATGGGGTGATGCAAGGATCATGCCAAATCTGATATAGTCAAACTATATCATATGAATTAGATTTATACTTTAACAAAAAAATAATGAATTAGATTTATGTATTATTATAAAATGTATTAGACTATGGGTTTTGTAAAAATCGTGGCGTCGAATATCATGTTGAACAAGTCTAGAACTCCGACTTCGCAAACTGGTATAATATATGATATAAAATGCATTTCATAGTTATGATTTCTATGATTTGTGGTCTGCATGTAGCTTATAATTGAAATTTTATTGTTAGCAGTAGTGGTCTCCACTGGTTTTTTTCGATTGATTAAGAAAATACAGCTAAATTTTTATAAGACAAATTATTTGAACTCCGAAACCTATTTTTGATCGTTGCCTTCAAACAACTTTGTTTTCTAAAGCGGATGTGTTGATATTAGACGCGGACGTTAAAACTATTGAAAATTTAATATAGTTGTGACTGAAAGCTATGTAAACAGATTGTTTATAAGAATTAAAATATTTTTTTGTACCGAAGGAAATTAAAAATTAAATCCCACGTCGTAAACCTGTTTTTATTTAATCTCATGACCAACAAACCGTATATTTAATCTATGTTCTCCTTAGTAAGGAATATGGTTCATATAATTTTAGTACTTCAATTGCGTCAAATGGGTGCCAAGTATTTTTTTCTCCTTTTTTTCGTTGCAACTTTATCGAAACGTGAATTAGTTCATCGGAGTCTTCAGCGTTAAGCCATGATGGTTTACTCCCACTTATCTAACTGGATCAAATTAATTTGGAATTCTATACAATATTTTCGGATTAATATTATATTACAGAATCTAAAATCAACATGTTTTTAACCCCCCAAAAAACAACTAAGATTATAGCATCAGATTGTAATTAACGATCTACTATTTGCAACCGACTAATTTTACAATTTATAAACAGTGTGACCCATTATACAATAGCGTACAAATAATTTTTTAACCGTTCTCCATAAAAAATATATATATAACGTACAAGAAGTCTCAAAAATCTAAAATCCATCGTCTGAAATTTCTTACATAATTTCGTAAAAATTAAATTCGAAATACAGTATTATATAGTCTTAACATATTGTCAGAAAGATGATTTCTTTCGTATGAAATTGTTAAGGAAATGCACCAAACACTTCACATGAAGAAAAGGTTGTTGCCAAATCTATTTTCAATTTATGGTCAAGAGTTCGAAAGTTTCACCTAAAGTCATTTTCTCACATCAAACGTAGACCTACTTCCTCGGTTAAAAGAATAGTTTAATACTGTTCTGTTATATACTTAACTTGTTCCACTAACACTATGAAAACCATTAAAGAAGGACAATTTAGCAAACTAGTTTTTTTTGTTTATCATTTTCCATTCGAGCCATTTTAAAATCGAGGAAAGAGTTTTGAGATCTCCAAAAACTTAAATCTTGCATTGTATGGAATTTTCAATCTCATTCTTTTGAATATGAAGAAATTAAAATGTAAAGTAATTATCATCTAAACCTATTTTTAGAACACCAATGGATATATTATATATATGTCATCCTTTTTCTTTTTAATTTATGTAAAATCAAATAAGTGGTCCACTTTGGAGTTTTTTCTGTACCTCCACACAATAATAATTACTCTTACTTCACCTAATCGGTAAAACCGACCTCACGCATAAAATTACTGATGTTAGAGGAAAATGCTAACCAAGTGAATAGTATGGAAAGAATGTTCAGATCAGGGATGGATTAAGAATAGTTATTGATATGAGACAGTAATCTCTTTGGATTTTGTTTTATATGTTCAACCTAGAATGAAAAATGCCGATGAATATTTGAATGGAGTCACATCTTTGTGGAAACAAAGGATTCAGTACATGATGGGTATTACTTCTATTGGCGATGGCAAAGTAACGTCTAGCTACTACAAATAATATTTCAAGAAAATTTTCACTATTTAAAGTGAGAAGTTAGAATCCAATGATAATACATTAATGTTATCCAACTGAAGAAAAATGTAGGTTTTGACATATGTAGTCCATATTTGCGTCGGTTACACTGGTGATGATTTTTCTACCTATTGAATGGATCCTAACTTCTAAGCATAAACTAGGTGTTTGATTCTAAAGCCCATATATAAGGAAATATAATTCAAGCCTATTTACATTTCGCATGTATTGGGTTTTATTAGATTCAATATTTCAATGTCTCAAACGCTAGCAAAAAATTAACGACATATGTATAATATTCTTTGAACATTTTCCACCCGTTCCAAGAAACATGGTGTTGTTGAAAGTAATCAGGAATTAGTATTAGACAAAGATCGAAATGCTACCCAATGAATCGGAAAATTGAGTTCTTGTAGTGTTATTATAGTTTAATAGTGTTTGAGACTTTATGGGGAGCTCGTCGAAATAGCATATAAGTTTGGGCTAAATATTACTGGTTAAAGTCTTGCCCTTGATGCGTTTTAGACTAGGCTCAGGCTGCGCTTATATATTGGGGCTAAATACCCTATTCACATGTCATTTAACTAATACCCCGAAACCATATGCATCTAGTGCAATTTCCCCTTATATATAAGAAAAAATAAAACTCCATAAAGTGTGTAGTTCTAGTAAATCTATAATCTATATTACTATATAGTCTAAGTATACGATTTTCCGATCAAATATAATAAACATGCTTGTACGCATGTATGTATATAAATGTATCATTCATAATCTGTGTGTCCACCACAGAAAATCATTACAAATCATTCTATAGTTAAGAAGGAAAAACCTAAACTTAATGATACTCGTAAGGGGCAAGGCCACATCAGATTAAAACTTGTTCTTGGAATTAATCTTGGGGATTTTGATCTCTAAGAAAGAGTGGTCGTCTTTGTTGGAGAGAAAAGCTTCGGAAGTTTTGGGATCGGCGTCGCCCGGAAGCTCGACACGGCGGACATAGCCATATTCCCACCACCGGCCGCTTCTCCAGTCGCTGTTGGCCACTGTTTTCTTGTTGCTGTTCCATTTGCCACTAATCTCCATCACTTTTCCGGCCACGTCCACGTATACCTGCACATTATTTTTTCCCACCACTAGCCAAGTACCAAAAGTTTAATCAGTTTTTTTCTTGAACCTTCAAGAAAAAGATTACATCACTTATATTTTCCAAATCATTTTAGTCTTTATAGATTAAATGAGTTTTTGGCTCCTTGTTACGTAGTACTTTAACCAATTCCTTTTTTTTTCGTTTTTTAATGGATCTTTTAAAAACTATTTTCACTTTTTAGTGTTTTTATCAAAATTGTCTAAATCCCATAACATTAAACCACAAACTCTACAATAATAGTTTTCCAATGGATCCATCATAAGGTATTTATAACATTTCTCATTTCCTTGACGCATACGTAAAATTTTCAAATAGAAGTTTTTGGTTCACATTAATACGGTTTTATTTGTTGTAATAGAGAATTAGTTAAAGCAAAGCCAAAAAAGGTATGTATCCATTTGGCATATTTGAATCAAGCATATCTTATTTTATAGCCTAAATATTAATTCGGAATGAGATCATTTCTTCTTGGTTCGGATCAATCTATCGGACTACATTACTTTATCAACGACGTAATAAAACATTATTCATATTTCTCACTTGCTCAAGCTAAAACGAAAGAATATTTGTTTTTTGATAAAAAACTACTACTAAAGAATATAAATAGGAGAATTGTGGCATAAGAAAGACGTAACGCACCGGGGAGATCTGATTTAAGGACATAAGCTTGATCGGTTTGAGACCAATCGACTCTACACTGTCCTAAGCTCCTGAGGCCGTCCAACAAAACCTCCGACTCAAACTCCCATAAGGGAAACGCATCCGACGGATCAAAGTACTTCCCGAACAAGAAGGGGCTGAAAAGAGATCCCTCGCCGAACACAGCCTTCTCCGAGCCTCCTCCGCCGCTCAAGAACCTCCGGAAAACTTCTTCGCCGAGCGGTACGCTCCATTTTCCCGGC
The DNA here is from genome assembly GCF_000478725.1 of Eutrema salsugineum. Taxonomy (NCBI): domain Eukaryota; kingdom Viridiplantae; phylum Streptophyta; class Magnoliopsida; order Brassicales; family Brassicaceae; genus Eutrema; species Eutrema salsugineum. The sequence goes on from NW_006256829.1 coordinate 10,768,169, forward strand.
GTCTTGTCGTCGGTGTGGATCTCTAGTTTAAGACTTCCACTACTACTCGTCATGAGAGAAATAGAGAGAGAGAGATTGAGACGAATAATAGAAAAAGGAAAGTGTGTGTGTGTGAGAGAGAGTTTTGGAATCAAGGTTTTGTTCTTATAGTATGAGGTTTGATATAGCTGATAAAATAGGATATAAAAACCTTAGTATATGACAAAAAAAAAAGAAAACTTACGAATATTTTTATAATATGTTCGCAGTAAAACTAACTTCTCCATCTAAACTCAAAAGTATTTACAGATGAAAGCTTAAAATTCCACCACAGAAACTAGGTCAGACTTTTAAAACTAACCAAAAATATGACGTCCACGAAAGAAATTAATGTTTAGATAATCTATAAACATGTCCTGACTAATCAAAAGGTTTGATATCAGTCAGGACATCACACATGAAAATCAGATTGACATGATAGGTCCAAATTAAGTCAGATTAACGAAGAAAATTATATGAAGATTATGGAAATATATTGGGTGCTCAAAATAATTTGATGATAAGAGAAAAAGTTGGGAAATATTCTTCTTTCTTTGTGACAATACTTTAGCGTGGCTAAAGTAAAGAAACGAATATGTTCTCTTGACGTAGAAATTGCTCGAAGGGTCACAAAGAAATGTATCTTTATTTGCTTTGAGCCATACCATTTTGATTCTTCATCTTATTCTAAAAATTGATATTTTATAAAAGTATATACATGTTGTTTTCCTTGTATAGCATATTTATTCAACTACTATACCAAATTATTTTAGAAGAAGAAAAAACGTTATAATTTTATAAAGCAACAGATAGTATAATAGTTGAACATTCGTCTTTCCAACTCATGTTAGGATTCAAATTTTCTTGCTGCAATCCCAACAGCTGTTTGTTGGTCAATGTCAACACCTGAAATACAAGATTAGTTTGTATTTTCCTCACTACATTTATAAAAACAGAAAAAAATGTATATAGTTTATAGAATATTCTAGCTTTGGTCTTTTTATCAAAATGTTCTCACCAAAAAATACTAATTAGAGAGTGACTGACCTTCGAGGAAGTCGAGGCGCCAAAAGAAAAAATGATGGGAAAGGGCGACGAGGTAAAAAGAAGAAAAAAAAAAAGCTTCTTCTTTTTTACCCAATACAACACTTTATAAAAGTATTGGGATCTTAATTGTCAACAAATGTATTACATTTACACATAGCTATCGATCACTATATCTGATTTGTAATCTTAACTTATACTACAAGAAAGATCGGGTTTTACATCAGTAGATATCGACAAAAAAGAGCATTTACGTCGAATTAACGACGAAAAAAAAATCGTCGTAAAATAGAAATCGTCGTAAAATTACCAACCCAGGAAAATCGTCATAATATCGTTGAAAACTATTCGTCGTAAACGCGACGTAAATTTCCCAACGAAAGTACAATGAAATAAGTCCATCATAACAACGAAATTACATCGATTTAACAACGATTAGGAGACGAACAATTTCAATTAAGGGAAACTAATTTTTTAATTGTCGATGTTAATTCGTCGTAAAGTTTCGATGTAAATCCGACGTAAACATATTCGACGTAAATCCATCGTTAAATATTCGACGTTAGATCGACATAAATTTACGGCGTAAGTCGATTTATAAATTAATTATTTAATTCGATTTTAATTTAATTAATAAATTTTTAAAATAATCAAACAATTAAAAATAGAAAAAAACAATTTAAATTGAAATTTAAATTCGAAAATAATTTATAAATAAAAGAAAAAATTTAATACAAATTGTTTTTTACAAAAAATCTAATCTACAATGTGATTTCGTAATCGTCGAGGTTGAGATCGACGTCACGAGGAGGCTCTCCGTCTTGGCTGTCCGTCGCTGCTGGACCGTCGTTTCCCGTCTGCACTACCGGAGCCGAAGACTGACCCTGCGTCTGCTGGTCCGATGGTCCAGTACCGGAAGTACCACCGGTCTCAAAGACCCCTCGTGCTCGCTGTTGCCTCGCTCGGATTGCGGTGGCGACCTGTGGAACCGCTTCCGCAACGATGTCGAAGAGACCGTGCATCTCGGTGAGCTCCTGCTTCTGGGCCACTTGCTCATGCCTGAGAGTGGTGATCTCAGCATTGGCCGTAGCAAGCTCCTGGCGAAGATGACTCGGATCCTCCTGCGTGCGAAATCCGGAAGCCGAGGCGGCAGGACTGTCTCTAATAGAGCCCATCCCTAAGGTTCGGCCCTTCTTCTTCGGAGCAACCTACAAATGGAAAATAAAAACGTTAATTATTTATTAAGTAATAAATATAATAAATTTTAAAAAAATTGAAATAGATCATACCTCCTCGAAAATCTGGTCTTGCTCAGCGACGGTCAACGGTACTTGGATAGTATCGTCAGGTGTGGTATGGGTCTCCCGCTCGGCGATCCGCTGCATAGCGGCATTGTAGATCTCTTTTGACCGAGCGTCGACAAAGCTCCCGTCCCTCTTCCGGTGAGTGGTCTCGAAGAGCTTCGTCATTGGAGGTAGTTCTCCTCCGTTCTCCTCGGCCTACCAATTAATAAACATTAATCAAAAATATTTAATAAATTATAGCAATAATTAAAAGTGAAATAATAATGAAATAATTTATATTTAATTACTTACCATCATGAGACGTCTTCCCGCAAAAGATATTTGGCCAGAAGTGTGCAGAGTCACTAACTTCTGACCGTTAGGACCGACCCGGTTTCTAACGGCCGAACACTTAGCCGCAGTGGTTTGGACATGCGGGTCCAGCCAATACGCCTTCAACCCGTTCCAACAGAAAGTGGACATGGAGCTCGGCTTTGCGTCGTCTCCATCGGTCTCCCACTTCCGCTTCCAATCGGAAACGGTGTTGACTAGGCGTTTCTGCGCCTTCAGCCGGAAAGCTTCGCGGACCGTCTCGTTGATCCCGATGTCCCAGTTCCACCGTTGCTGCAAAAGAAAACAAAAAATTATATAAACAATATAAAAGTAAGATTAATTAAATTTAAAATAATTTAAAATGATATAAATAAGATTTAAAAAACATTACCGCGAAGCACTTGTACCAGGTGTCGAACGTCTCTTGCGACACCTTGCTCCAGTTGTAGTGCGGCTCAACGAAATGACTCTTAATTGTGTCGGAAACGCTCCGACCGACACAATTATCCAAGTCAAATCTATGAAACCAAAAAAAAACATTACATTAATATTTAAGAAAATTAAAGCATTAATTTAAAATAATATAAAAAACAAAAAATTTTACTTACCAATAAGAGCCTGGTTCCGCTTTTCCGGGAACCAGACGTCGTAAAGCCCCCCGTCCCGGTAGGGCTAGTAAGTCCTATTGGGCATACGGATGAGGAGGGTGGGCCACCGGTTCGGGAGCCGGCGGTGGAGGTGGTGGTGGAGGTGGTGGTGGAGGCGGTGGTGGAGACTGCTCCGCTACGGTATTCAGAACCTGGGAGGCTCCAGAAGATGAAGGGACATCGGTCCCGGTGTTTCCCGAGGCAGACACCCAGGAAGAGTGTCCGTCTGCCATAAAGTTTATGTAGTGCGTCCTCCGTCGAGTCATCGTCTGCAAAACCGGAAAATTTTTATTTTTGAAATTACAAATTAATTTTAAATTATGATCCTAAATCTAACAAACACCCTAAATCCTTAATCTAACAAATTCCGATCCTAAATCTAACAAATTCCGAGCCTAAACTAATTTTCGACCTAAACCATTTGTATTTCTAAACTAATTAAAAATAAAAATTAGATTTTAAGTAAAAAAAAAAATTACCTGATTTTTTGGGTTTGCAGGGAAGCAACGAAGTGAGGAGGAAGCAGGGAGAGGAAGAAGTTGAATGAGCGACGAAATGAGGAAGGGGTGCTTCCATATATATAGAATTTTTATTCGTCGTAAATCCGACGTAAACATTACGACGAATTTACGACGAATTTACGACGAAATCGTCGTAAATCCGTCGTAAAGCTGCAACCGTACAACAAAGCGAATAAGACACACACACGTGGCTGTATCTGGACTTTGCGACGAATTTACGACGATCAGGGTTATTCGTCGTAAAATCATCGTAAAATTACGACGAATTTACGACAAATCCTTATAAATCATAAAAATTATAACGGTTATGTATTTACATATCGTCGTAAAATCGTCGTAATATTACGACGATTTTACGATGGTATGTACAAAAATGATGAATTACAAAAATTGAAACACCCATAAGCACATACAAGCATGCCTATACATGCTAAATGTGGTCTGTATAAGTTTCTAGCATGTTTACATAACATAATAAAGAATTTAGTTTGATCTAAGATAAATTCTTACATCTTCTCTAAATGTATATAACACCTTAAGATTACTTGATAAACACATATATGTCAAATTTTGAATTTTTTTTTTTTGTTTAGAAAGTTGTTTTACCTTATGAGATGGTAAGCCATATCATTATCTTCATCTAAATCCCCCCCGAACCCAAGAAAAGATTGATTATAAGATTTAGGGGTTACATTTCGTCGTAAACTCGATGGTATTTTACGACGAATTTACGACGAATGGGTGTGATTCGTCGTAAATTCGTCGTAACATAAACCACATATCTACAAGTTCTTTAATCTTATACTACAAAACCTTATATAATACATTAGTTTACTCAGGAAAATGCACCCAAAAACCATTCTGTGAGTTGGGAAAGCTAAACCCTATAGGGTTTAGGGTTTACATTTTACGACGAATTTACGACGATTTATAAATAATCGTCGTAAATTCGTCGTAATAGTCCACATATGTCCAAGTCAACACTTAAGCAAATTTTCTTTTCATTAATTGTTTTTCATTTTTTAAACATTTAAATTTAAACAAATTTATCAAATTTGACAAATGTTACATTTAAACGTTCAAAGCATGCAATTATATAAATGCCAACATCATACTTAGTTAGTCTTCAACATTTTCCTCGTTCTCCTCATCATCATCGTCATCATCACTGCTTGTTTGAAATTCGTCAGCACCTTCTTCTGTTTCGTCCCCATGTAGATCTTCAACTTCTCGATTACGTGGATCAATTAAAAGAACATTTTCTTCAACATCAGGTTCTATAATGTCGACACAATCATCTTGTTGCATTGGCGGGAGATCTACACCATCAATTATACCCCTTGGAGCAACTTTGACAACCGCCAGCCATGAAATTCCCGTACTCCAAACTCGAGGATATGGAACAAAGGTGACTTGTTCTGCTTGAGATGCAAGTATAAAAGGCTCGAACTTATTGTATCGCCGAGATGCGTTTACATCTACCACTCCGAATTTGTTAATAGGCACTCCACGACCTACCGTAGGATCAAACCAATCACATTTGAAAAGAACAGTTTTCATTCTTACTAATCTGGGGTATTCCACTTCAATTATCTCTTTGATGATCCCATAAAATTCTACTTCACCTCGTACACAAACTCCATAGTTTGTAGTTGCCCGTTGAGTGCCATGACTATAAGTATGAAAAACATAGCCACGTGTAAAATACATAGCTGCAGTAGTTATCTTCGAAATAGGACCTAGGAGCAACTCATGAAACCATACTGCATATGTCATGTCATCATGCTCGACTTGACTTTTTAACCACAATGCATAATGTTGGTCTTTTCGCTTGTTAATTTCATCTTCTGAAACACCGTCAATGCATTCTCGGACTTGACTGACGAAAGTGCTGAAATTTGAAAACATTGTTAAGGACATGATAACCTCCCATGCGTTGTCCAACCTGATAGCATTCCGTATGCCGAGAAATCGCTTATTGTCCACATAAGCACCGCTCGCATCGTAAAATTTTTACCACTTGAACAGTCATATGTTCGTACTCCAACATGCCACAACTGGTTTAACTCATGTATGAGTGGTTGCAAAAACACATCAAGGGCCCGCTTCGGGTGATTTGGACCAGGGACTAATATACTTAGAAACAAAAACTCTCTTTGCATGCACATATCTGGAGGAAGGTTATATGGTGTAAGAATCACAGGCCATAATGAATATTGCCTACCAGACATACCAAATGGACTAAACCCGTCAGTGCAAAGACCAAGATAAACATTTCGCTTAGACCTAGCAAAGTATGGATGTACGGTGTTAAAATGTTTCCAAGATTTCCTGTCAGACGGGTGAGTCATTTTGCCATCTATTTGTGAATGTTCTGCATGCCATCTCATCGACGCAGCTGTCCGTTCAGATTGATATAATCTTTTTAACCTATCAGTGATAGGAAGATACCACATTCGTTGGTAAGGAATCTTCTTACGCCCACCAATTTGCGGTCTATATCTTGGCTTTTGGCAGAAACGACATTCTTCAAGCTTCTCATCATCTCTCCAAAAAAGCATACAATTATCAACACAAACATCAATCATCTCAGAAGGCAATCCAAGACTAAAAACCAGCTTCTGAATTTCATAATACGTTTCAGCAGCCAAATTATCATCTGGAAAATACTCTTTAATAAGATCTGCCCAATCGTTCATGCAAACTTCAGATAGATTATGATCAGTTTTTATTGTCATCATCCGAGCTGCCAATGATAATTTTGATAAACCTTCCCTACATCACTCGTACAGAGGCTGTTTTGCTGCGTTTAACATATATAAAAGCGTTTCGCATCTGCATTGGGCTCCTCAACAGTATCAGCATGTGTTTCATGAAATGCATCAGTAACCATTTCATGCATCCTATCATGATCTTCACCCTGAACTTGACTACTTTGATAATCATTGGACGCTTCAAAATCCACATGTTCTTGATGATTACTACTACTCCGTGCAGCCATCTGACCACTACTTTGACCATATCCCTCTCCATGCTGATACCAAATAAAGTATTGGGGCATGAACTCTCTATTCAATAAATGCTGCCAGACAGTGTCAATAGGAATATGTTTCCTATTTTTGCATTTCACACAAGGACAATACATTTTGCCGCTTTCAATTACAGTTTGCATAAGGCCGACTTGGTACATGAATATTTCCAATCCGTTTTTGAAGTCTTCAGTCAACGACCCATCACCATTTTTGGGCGTATACATCCACTTTCGTAGATCGTATATAGATATTTCAAAAACAAATATTTGACTTTTTGTTTTTGAAATTTGATATAAATTTCAACTACTAAAAATTTTACTTAAACATTCAAAGACTCAAAAAATTTGTGTCTTTATATGTTTTTTTAGGTTGATGGAATAATGAGAGAAAAAAGGGTATATATAGATTTTTTTGTTTGGTTACCAACATATTACCATTGCATATTTACATCAAATTTACGTCGAAATAAAATTTACATCACATTTACATTGATTTTACGTCAATTACAAGATAGAGGACAATTAGTCGTATTATCAATGTTAAATATTACGACAATATTACGACGAAATAAAATTTGTTCTTCATTCGTCGTAATATCGTCGTAACATTACGACGATTTTACGAGGGTCATTTTTTACGTCGAATTTACGATGAAATTTTTGATCGTCGTAAATACGACGTAATGTCGTTCGTAAATTTACGACGACTAAAAATCGTCGTAAATAATTTGACGGAAAAGCCCCTCATTCTTGTAGTGTTATATATTCTCTACGTGCATTCTCCCCACCGCAATATTAGTGAACTTTGGCGGCCAAAGGTTCCCTTAGTAAATAAGTGTATGCAAACTCATTCAATTTATGCATTTGAATTGAGTGTCCCGGTTCCAATGATAAATGGAAAAAGATTGGTTTCTGAATGAATCTACAAATTACTCTTACAACCAAAAATATGAATTGAAATAGGAAAAATGAAAGGATAGCGTAAATACAGTCAGTAGTGGCACAAACTCAACAGCGATGACAAGTAAATCGAGATTCGAGACAATTTGTATCAGTCTTTATTTATTTTAATCTTAACTCTTTGCTTTCCCTATATAAATTTGACTACCGATGAGAGAAGGTCCATGCATCAGCATCATTCATGCATGCATTAATGCATTTCTCGTCATATCTTCAAAATGGTTGAAGAATATAATATTTGTCATCAGAGTTTATGAAAATTGTGTCACGCGTTAATCTTTGGATATTTTTCTTTCCACTAAGTCCTAATCATCATTAGTTACACAACTTACAACGTATAAATTAGAAAAAACAACTTTTGAAAGCCTTTAGTTCCAAAAAATTATAATCATGAATTAGAAAAAGGCTTTGGAAATGGTTAATTAAAATAATTTGTTCCGAGTTACTAGAATTTTACTTACAATGTTTAAGATAATAGATAAATATTCGTGAAAGTATGTAAGAAAATCATGTGGCATTTAATTATTATCATCTAATAAGACTAATATCTATGACTCAATATGTATTTACTTTTTTTCTTACCTTGAGATATTAAATCACGAAAAAGAAAACAAATTATCCAATATATTAATAACTCTGCGTAATCCTCGCGTGCTTGAGTTTTGAGGAAAAAATAGGGACAATTCTGACAAAGAAAATGAACGAAAATGCTTAGGAGAATTTTGTATGAACCTTGAGAGCTAATTTCTCCGCGAATTTTTCTCGTCGACTTTTCTCGGAAAAAAAAGGTTGAAACTTTTTTGGTCTCCCTGGTCAAAATATTGGTTTGGTTGAGCGCACCGACGACAATCGCATTGAGCTTATTGTCAAATTGGATCTGGCCGCAATCATTAGCACCAACTCTTTCGCTTTTGTGCTGTCTCTTGTTTTCTCGCAACGTGTATTGATCTGGAGGCAAATGTTGAAGCTTTATTGAATTGGTCTTTCAGGGAAATTGCATCGAAGTCAGCTCCAAAATTCTAGAATTTCGATCAGGGTTGTTGATTGTTTCTGTTAAAGTTTCGATCTTGATCAAATTTCAGCAAAAGGGTCTACATTAACAAAAAAAAGAAAGCTGTACTATTTATTGGGTGATTTGATTTAAAAGCATATTAGCCTTTTGATTACGCCGTTGTTGTTGGATTCTTTTGGAGTATCTGATGAAATGAGAAGCAATAGATATGCTTGGAATGATTCGAGGAGGAATGTGTTATCATAATTGGGCTTGTTTGGTTGTCTGGTTGACTCTGCTTTCTGGGTTCTTGGTGATAACATTGGATGGGAATTCAGAAAAAGATGAGGCTTTTCTTAGTCATTTCAAGGCTCCATCAACAGGGCAGGTCAATGAGCAAATGGTAAATATCGTCTTTTGCATTTCAAGCTTGTATGATTCTATTTTGCATCATAACTTACTGTCATATCTGATGGATTTATCTGTGAGGGTTTAAAATTGTATAAGCTAGGAGATTCTATAGCTCTATTACTCTGTAGTATATTTTGAAGGCGAGATTTGAAGGACAGTTGCCTGTTTCTTGCTTAAAGTCCGGTTTTATGGACTAAGATTGCATTTTCTTTTATGGTTTTGGTTCGTATTCCTTGGAGGAATCTAGATAGTCTGAGAAAGAAAATCAAGATCATTACTGTATCCTGCCTATAGAAGAAAGCCTGTGGTTTTCGAATCTGTGTCAGTCATGTAATATTGCTGCCATTGTTTTCAGTCCATGCTCGTCACTATCTTTGGTTTTTTTCGTTTGTATGAAGACATTTTTATCGTCTGTTAAGTTTGTATCAAATTGAACGAAACCTCTAGGTTTGTAGCTTGAAGTGTCTGATTCTGATAGCAATCACTCACAAGCTAAAAATATGGAAAGTAAGAGATTTGGGTTGACTGATGAATAATTGATTGTGAGAGAATAAAAGGCATTGATGAGAGTTTTCCAAATCTGTTAGTCATGAGTTTTTCTATATAATAAGCTCTTGCAAGAGCAGTAGGGATATTCTGATAGCAATCAAACACAAGCTAAAAATTCGGTTTTGATTGAAACCGAATGGAGCAAGAGTCATGTCTCTTGTATTTCCTTAGTTTTTTTCTTTCTAATAGTCGGTCTCGAACTGTGTTGGAAAGAGTTGAGCTTTACGTGCCCAATGTGATTGGAGGTAAGTCAAAAATTATCTGTAGCATGTGCCACTTTCCTCCATCACATTCGGCACGTAAATGTCGACTCTTTCCAACACGGGCCCAGGCTCTTTCTTGTACAATAGTTTCAAGCCTCAGTTTCTGATTCTCCATATGTAACTACGCTATTCATTTTTTTTGGTAGCTAGTATGTATAATTTAAAAGATCTTGTAGACTTTATCCAGATATGAGTTATAGCCTGTTTCCTGCTGAAATGTGTTTAGGTTTTATATGCTAAGATTGCATTTTTGGTTTTGATTCATGCTCCCTATAAGAAGATTAAGATTATTCCAGAACGCTTATATACTTCTTACAAAATAGTCTGGATACGTCATTCGCAATCATGCTTGGATTTACAGTTGGCTGTCTCTTAGTTAATGATGATATGCTGAATATATTCTTTTGTGTGGCTTATAAAGTTGTTTGTCTCTTGTCTTCTGTACAATGTTTGACAGGTAGAAACATCATGGGCGCAGCGTTGTTGGCAAGAAACAGATTGTGTAAAGGAAGCTGTCGCAGTATTCAATTTATGTTTCCCAGGATCAAAGGATAATCAGGAGCTATTTGGTTTGAAGCATTCCCATCTGAAGCAGACGCTTCTTGATTGTATCCAAGAACAAGGAAAGTTGAATGGTTATAAACTCAAGTATCTCGAGCTTTTGGCATCTATGCTTGATACTCCGAGGAGAAATCTAGCTTCTAGACCTGTCTCTTCCCTTTCTCCTTCCCCTTCCCCTTCCCGTCCTCCTAAGCGTAGTCGAGGCCCACCTACTCGATCAAGATCTCCATCTCCGCGGAGTTCGTTTGTCCCACCGTCAAGATCCCCTCCTCCTCGTGCTGGGAAAAACGGTTCTAGAAATTCAACTTCTGGACCTGTTTCACCTGCGAAAAGAAAAGAGGACCATCAGAAAACAATCATCATTGCGGTTGTTGTGACTGCTGTTTCAACGTTTTTGTTGGCTGCATTGTTCTTCTTATGTTGCACCAGGGTTTGTGGAAATGGTTCAGGAGGCAGGAAAAACGATGAACGGCCTCTTCTGAGTTTAAGCAGTAGCGATTACTCTGTTGGTAATAATGTCTCCACTTTCTCACGATATACCAATCTAACATCTTGAGTATATAAAAACAATAATACTTTTTGTATTCTCAGGTTCCTCCATCAACTATGGTGGTTCTGTCAAAAAAGAAAAACTGGGTCATCAGTCCTTTAACATTTACTCAAACCAAGGAAAGATGTCGTCTTTCGATGGAAGTAATTCTGACAATTCGGATTCGTTAGAAGAAAGGCTGTCACACGAAGGGGTCCATAATAATAGTATTAGCAAACATGGGATTCCGCCTTTGAAGCCTCCACCTGGAAGAACAGCTTCTGCACTTTCAGGGAAGCCTCCTTCTGGAAAAGTGGAGCCTCTTCCACCAGAACCACCCAAATTTCTTAAGGTATCCTCAAATAAGGCTTCTCCTCCTCCACCGCCAGCTCCAGCACCGCCAATGCCATCTTCTGCTGGTCCTCCACGACCACCTCCTCCAGCTCCTCCTGCTGGTTCTGGAGGGCCTAAACCACCACCTCCTCCTGGACCAAAGGGACCACGTCCACCTCCACCGATGAGCCTGGGTCCGAAAGCTCCTCGACCGTCTTCTGGGCCAGCAAAGTCATCAGATGATGATGCTCCCAAAACAAAGCTGAAGCCATTTTTCTGGGATAAAGTGCAAGCAAATCCAGAGCATTCAATGGTTTGGAACGATATAAGATCAGGATCCTTCCAGTAAGTCTTAGCTTTGGAGTTTTAGCTTTTAGTTCCTCTTAAAGTTTATAACTTTGGCACAGTTACTGAATAGAACTTATTTGTGATGCTTTTCCAGGTTCAATGAAGAGATGATAGAGTCGCTATTTGGATATGCAGCAGCAGACAAGAATAAAAACGACAAGAAGGGATCCTCTGGACAAAATACACCTCAGTTTGTTCAGATTCTTGAACCAAAGAAAGGGCAAAATCTATCGATTCTCTTGCGTGCTTTGAATGCGACAACTGAAGAAGTGTGTGATGCACTTCGTGAAGGTAAACCTTTTTCTTTCTTTTCCCCTTTGTGGAACAGAAACAATTTAAGTATAGGTGGTATTCTCGAATGTGTTCTCTAACATAATCCTCGTTGAATCAGGAAATGAGCTTCCTGTAGAATTCATTCAGACCCTGTTGAAGATGGCACCAACACCGGAAGAGGAACTAAAGCTTAGATTATACTGTGGTGAAATAGCTCAACTGGGATCAGCTGAACGATTCTTGAAAGCAGTAGTTGATATCCCTTTTGCTTTCAAGCGTCTAGAGGCACTTCTATTTATGTGTACACTCTATGAAGAAATGGCCTTCGTAAAAGAATCATTTCAGACATTGGAGGTACGTTTGGTAATCTTTAGCAAAACCTATGTTCTGAAAAGAAAAACAGAACATAAGGGAAGTCGGCTGTTTCTGAAAGTTTCGTTAATTTTTCTCAAGAATTTCTCTCTTTTTCCACTTCTTGTTGATATTACGCTTCCTTTTGCTTCTTCTCTGTTCTAAATGCATCTTCTTTGGTGTATATGGAAGGTTGCTTGTAAAGAACTTAGGGGAAGTCGGCTGTTCCTCAAGCTCTTAGAGGCGGTTCTAAAGACCGGAAACCGAATGAATGATGGTACATTTAGGGGTGGTGCTCAAGCTTTCAAGCTGGACACTCTTTTGAAATTAGCAGACGTGAAGGGAACTGATGGGAAAACAACCCTCCTCCATTTTGTTGTTCAAGAGATAATTAGGACTGAAGGTAGGAGAGCTGCGCGTACTATCAGAGAAAGCCAAAGCTTCTCTAGTGTCAAAACAGAGGATCTAATGGCAGAGGAAACCTCCGAGGAGATGGAAGAGAATTACCGCAATCTTGGACTTGAAAAAGTTTCAGGCTTGAGCAGTGAGCTTGAACATGTGAAGAAATCTGCAAACATCGATGCTGATAGTTTAACAGGGACTGTTCTTAAAATGGGTCACGCTTTGTCGAAAGCTCGAGACTTTGTCAACTCAGAGATGAAGAGTTCAGGAGAGGAAAGTGGGTTTCGTGAAGCTCTTGAAGATTTTATCCAAAATGCTGAAGGAAGCATCATGTCGATTCTCGGGGAAGAGAAGAGAATAATGGCTCTGGTGAAAAGTACAGGAGACTATTTCCATGGAAAAGCAGGAAAAGACGAAGGACTGCGTTTGTTTGTGATTGTGCGCGATTTCTTGATAATCTTAGATAAGTCCTGCAAAGAAGTTAGAGAAGCACGAGGAAAACAGATAAGAGTGGCAAGAAAACAGGGTTCAACAGCCTCAGCTTCTTCTGAAACTCCAAGACAACCGCCTTCATTAGATCCTAGACAGAAGCTGTTTCCAGCTATTACAGAGAGACGCATGGATCAGTCTAGTTCAGATTCAGACTAAACAAAAAAACAGAATCTCGGGTTTTGTCACTTGTTAGTACAAATCCTCTGCGGTTTTGCTCTGAGCTTCTTATGATCTTTTTTTCTGCTGGGAGTGGAATGGCATTAACTCGCAGAGATGTCAGGTTTTAGTCACTGATAATCAGATGAACAATCAGAGAGGCCCTTTTGTGGTAAAAGCTATGGAGAGTCGTTGACGTCACAATCTTTAGCTTGTACTGACATTGTCATCTTTAGTCTTAGAAACACACTTTTTCATTTCTTCTTCTTGAATCTTGTTTGCCATAGAAGAGTATTCCTTTTGTGTTTATTTTTGTAACATTACTATCAATTAAATTATACATTCATTTTAATTTCCAAACAGAACAAGACCAACTTTTGCTAGAGTTTCTTGAGGGCGAAAGAGGCTCTATGCACTCACTGGTTTGTGGAACCTTGTTTTAGAACCATGATTCCAAGACACTTTTGTTCTCATTTGGTAAAATCCTTTCATATATTCACACAAACTGAAACAAGACATCCATAAACAATAGAAAGAGACAAAGACCTAAGCAACTGAAAGGCAAAGGAAACAAAATGATTCTAGCTAGTAGTTATTAGTTATTTGATCTGAAGCGAAACAAAAGGAAAGAAGAGAGACGTGTTTTCTTCTATATCTTGTGTTAAGATCTAATCTTCCTGAGGCTTTGAGGGTCCAGACTTCTTGGGAAGAAGGAGAGCGTGGATATTAGGCATCACTCCTCCATTGGCAATAGTCACTTCTCCAAGAAGCTTGCTTAGCTCCTCATCGTTTCTCACGGCGAGCTGGATGTGACGAGGAACAATACGGGTCTTCTTGTTGTCTCTTGCTGCGTTTCCAGCGAGTTCAAGAACCTAAGAGAGATTGAGCAGACACGTTTCAGTCTCAACGAAGCCACGATTAATTAGACACATCTAATTCTGGAAAACCCATAGGATCAAACCACCCAAATTGAGAAATTTTACAAAACAAAATTACTTTCTACCAAATTGAGATGCATGAAGATGCTCAAGAACCCTAAATTTAAATACCAGTTCAAAATCAATGACACCAAAACAAATCAATCAAAACACCGATTTCAAACCAAACTTGAGAATGTGTTGGAGAAACTAAGCAAAAGTTGCCAATTACGGATAAATTACTTGAAATATCCCAATGTCGAATGTCATTTTCGTAAAATTTAAGAACCCTAGATTTGGCCAGAGATCACGAAAAACCAATCATACGAAAACAGAGACGGAACCAACAAAATTAGGCATCGGGATGAGAAAGAGAGGGAAGGTATATTCACCTCGGCGGCTAGATACTCAAGGACGGCGGCGAGATAAACCGGAGCACCAGCTCCGACACGTTCGGCGTATTTTCCGGCTTTGAGGAATCGAGCGATACGACCAACCGGGAATTGAAGCCCAGCCTTGCTGCTCCGAGATGTGGCTTTCTTCGCCGCACCGGATCCAAGAGTTTTTCCACGACCTGCCATTTTCAACAACCAAGGAGCTTTTCCAGCGAGAATTTCTGGAAAGAAAAGGAACAAAATTGCAAAATTCTCTTGACGAAGTAACAAGGATTGAGGGAGAGAAATGAACATCGTAAGTTTTATATATGAAGTTATATAAGTTATTGACCAATAAGAATAGACTACGCGGATCGAATCTTTTAAACCGTCGATTTCTATCAAATCAAAGGTTAAGATTTGAAGGTTTTTCTCGCACCGCTTGACTTTTTTTTGTAGTTTCTTTTGAACTCGTACATAAACTACATAGAGCGCTCGGCTGAAAAGCTAGCTAAAAAACAGGCAAAAATGCTATCACTCTAATAATTAATTTTTTTTCAATTTTTTTTTAACGAGATTAACCCTAGAAATTCTTCTATTCTCCTCATATTCGAGATATTAACAAAAAAACTAGGGTAATATCCACCCGAATTCAACCCACCCAATAACCCATTTTATTTTTCATTTATTAATTATTTAAATTTTTTTTCTCTTCTCCAGTAATTTCTTTTAATTCTTTTAATTAATTTTCTTTAATTTTCTTAATATTCCTTTTTTCTTATTCTCCTAAACCCTTAAAACATCGACAGATTTTAAAAACCACCAAAATCTCATCTTCATCATCAAACCCTTGCTTACTCATCCTCTGCAATCAGTTTCTGTGTTTATCTCCTCTCCCCATCACCATTATTGAAGATTCAAAACCCAGTTAAGTTTTTGTTTGAAAATTTGGAGATTTTACAATTTAGAGATTGAATTTGTCAAAATTGCTTGTTTCATATGTAAATCGGGTTGGTAACCCAGTTTATGTGATGATTATGTCTTTGCATAGATAATTTATCAAATATAGTTGTTGAATCGTAGTTCTTCTTAGGTAGAAAATCCGAGTTTGTATTTTTTAGATTTCTTTGATTTTTTGGATTTCTTTGATTTATTGTATTACTATTTATTTTGGAGTTATTTGTATTTTGAATTTCTTGGATTACTTTGATTTCTAGCATTACTATTTTTAATTTCTCCAGGGCAACTAGATGAAACTCAGTGCAATTACTAATGAATTTCTCCAGGGCAATTAGGTGCAACTAGGTACAATTACGCTATGAATTTCTCCAGGACAACTAGGTGCAACTTGGGACAACTATATTTTAATTGTAGTGTTTAAAAAAAATTCTAAAATTATTTACTTAAAAACCAATACAACTCATACCCTAAAAACTGAATCTTTTCACGTCTATACTAGAAGGAAGAAAATAAAACTTTAGTTTGTTTAAAGAACCAAATATTTTTGGTTTCACTTGAAATAGCCCTTATGTTATAAGGAAGTCTTTGGCAATATTATCCATCTTATACAAGCGTCTGTGCAAAAATATAAGAAATAGAAAAATAATAACGCAAAACACCTGGGGCTGCTATATAATGTTCGAAATTATTGTGGACAACTAGAACATAATAATTTATATCGGAGGACAACTGAAAAAACTACAAAATCGATCAAAGGACAACTATTACAAATTTTGGACAACTGGACAACTAGGTACAACTATGTTGTCAGTCATAGACGTACGTGCGCCGACAAAAAGAGACACGTGCGCATTCAAAGTACCACGTGCGCCGTCAATTTTATACATAGTTGTACTCAGTTGTCCAGTTGTCCAAAATTCTTCATAGTTGTCCTTTGACAATTTTAGTATTTTTTTCCAGTTGTCCCTTGATATAAATTATTATTTTGTAGTTGTCCACATAATTTTTGACTATTGTAGTCCATTTACAATATTTTCATAAACAATTTATGCAAAATCATAATTTTGGCTCTTTTCCATCATAAGATTGTTAACATTATCAAAGTCTTCTTTGTATCATAAGGGGTGTTGGATGTGAAACCAATAATATGTATTAGAAAAATGATAAATTTCATGTTATTCATCTTTTTAATTTTATTCCTTATAGTTTACAAAATTTTTACATTTTTTAAGTGAATGTTTGCTTTCTATATTTATAGTTTATCACTATTATTTTATAATGAAAGAATTGCATATAGTTGCACATATGTGTCCAATTGTACCTTGTTTATGTCCATCTAGAAAGTATCCTCCGCCAAAAATGAAATCCTCTAGATTTGATTGACTTACCTAAGTGTCACTATCCATCAAAATAACATGTGCACTTATGTGCACTGTCAATTTTTGTACATGGTTGTACCTAATTGTACTAGTTGTCTTCCTCTGCAGATTTGGAGATGAACTCAGATATAATTATACTTTACCTAAGAATCACTACAATTCAACGACTATATTTAAGAAATTATTCATGCAAATACTTAATCGTCATATAAAACTAGGTTACCAACCCGATTTTCAATTATAATAAAAGAATTTTCAATCACCAATTATTTAAGTTGTCTTAGTTATACCTATTTGTACCAGTTGTCATCTATCTCATAGTTGTACTAATTGTACTAGCTGTCCTCTTATCTCTTAGTTGTACCATTTGTACCAGTTGTCCTCTTCTGCAAATTTGGTGATGAACTCGGATTTTCTACCTAAGAATCACTACGATTCAACAACTATATTTGATAAATTATATATGCAAAGACCTAATCATCACATAAACTAGGTTACTAACCCGATTAACATACCAAATAAGCAATTTTGAGAAATTCAATCCCTATATTGTAAAATTCCCAAATCTCTAAACAAAAACCTAAATAGGTTTGAAACTTCAACAATGGTGGTGGAGAGAGGAGATAAAAACAATAAAGTGATTACAGAGGATGAAGAAGAGGAGGAGAGGCGAGGGTTTGACGGCGAGAATGAGATTTGGTGGTTTTCAGATTTGGTGATTTTCAGAATGAGAGGCGAGGGTTTGACGGCGAAGAAGAAGAAACAGAAAAAAAAAATGAGAATTTTTTTTGAAAAAATTAATTTCGTTTTAAATTATTAATTTCAATTTAAATAAAATCAATTATTTTTTATTAAATTCAGGAATGCCACAAAAAATTTTATTAAGGGTAAAATATGAATTACATATATATTATGACACACAAACTTGTTTATGGCACAGCAGATTATTTTTTTTCAATTTATAGCATTATAGCCATTAAACCAAACTACATATCATAAAACGAGGGAATTTCCAAAATTTTTAGGCAGAATAATGTCAATTTATATTCCTTGGATATATTATGGGCTGGATATTCCCTTGGATATTAGAAATTAACGGGCCGAGTATGGGTCTAAAATATTGTTATGTGTGTGATATTGTATCCAATTGTAGGCCCACGATAATCTCATACAATGTAACTTGTAAGCTGTAAGTTGGCAACCAAGTCCTTGGCGCCAGAACTTATGCATTGAAAAAAGCTTCAATCAACTTTTGATAAATACCCATAATAAAACTTAAAGAATTTTATGAAACAACCAACAATATGAATACCAGGTAATTCTTATTTGTTGTGTTTGACAAACAAGAAAAAAAAAACTCTTATTTGTTGTGTGGCTGAGATGTTATTTCTATGAAGTGTTTTCAAAATTTGGTGTACAGTACATCACCACTGTGACATTTTGAATCATGATTAGTGTATACAGCTTGATCACTATATTACGTTGATGAGTTATTAGTCATTTAAAATTAACGTTGAATTATTAAAAACATTAGGCATCATTCTAGAAATATGTTTAATTAAACAAAATATGAAAAATATAAGAAGTTTTAGTATATAGACAGTATGTACGATTCGTTAGTGTGGAAGTTTTAATTAAATTATATAAAAATGTATGATTTTTATATCTGATATTTTTCACATGTTTTGTGGATTAGCATGATGAGTTCGATTTGTGATCTCCTCGTTCTATAAAAAAAAAAATCAGAGAAATAGTTCACATGTTCTATTTCAGCAACATTAATTAATCTAAGTCATAAGATATCGAAGATTGGAACAGACCAGTCAATGTGGTGTGGTCGAAATGATGGTCCTGTTGGTTAGGGTTTAGAGCAAATTTTGGGAAACCCAGAAGGACAAATCTATCAATATGCTTCAAAATTCAATTTCTAATTTAATGTCGTCCTTTTGAATTCAATAATGCTATAACGACACCCACACCTACTTTCACCCCCTTCCTCATCTACCCCTTGCGATATCTACAAACAAATATTAAATGCACTTTTGAAAGTTTAACAAAATAACTTCCTATAAAAATTATTTTGATCCTTAACAAAATGTTATTGTACTTCTCCATCTTGACATGCATTACGATGTAAATACTATTATTGGTATATTGTTGCGGTTTTAGTTTCATGTAAGCACGAATCACGTACTTAGTCTTTGTTATTTACTAACTAGATTGATAAGGTATTAAGGTCTTAAGAGTGACAAGGTTCTATAGTGTATTGAAAATGAAATATAGTAAATTTTAATACTATATTGATTACTATCCATCCAAGAATTGTCAGAGTGCTCCATTTGCTCCTCTGGACTTTTAATAGTGAATTGACAGATGCTAGCGGAAAGAAGTGAGTTAAATTCAATGTTCCTTTTCAATTTATTTCAAATTAAGTTCCTATAGTCTATGCTACTATTGATTAGTAGAACTACTGCTCCTGGTTCAACTTATCCACGAATAGTAAGTGACTACATAGTTTTAGCCCGAATAAAAAATTTCAACATAATAGAATCATCTATAGTCTATTAGAATCAACTCTGTCAATGTTGGACTGGATTTGGATTAATCAAATATTACATTTGTTTATTTCGGTACTTTGACGATTAACCGTGGGCTAATCCGTAGAATCTTACAGTTAAATCGTAGAAAGCAAGAATTTAATGTGAACCTGCCCACACACAATCTCATTTAGTGACGTTCGTATTAATTACTGTAATTAAGTGTTGGAAGTGTGATAAAAACGCAAGATCCTCTCTAGACAGTAACTAAGGGGAAAAGATCGTGGATGTATCTTTTGGAAACAAAATTATTGCAAGTTAATTACGATTTATAGTTATTACTTTGAGTACTATACTAGTACTAGACTTAAAAGAAGATATGAATAATATTAACTGCTATTAATTAATGCAGCAACTTCATGAAATTTAGTGTGTATCAAATGCAGGTTCATGTAATTAGGAATATTTAGCTAATCTAGAGTGAATATATTTTTAAATGTATAAAATGAGTCTACTATATATAGTCAAAAACTAAAAACAAAATGAGAATACTATTTCCTGATCGTGATTCATAGACATGAACATGTTGTGAATCAATAGTTTTTACACTTACAGTCGCAAAATAGTAAATGAAGGAAACATTCTCTCGTGTTATTACATCGGTGAGTTGAGACATTATAGACCTCTTTTAGTTTTCATATGCACGTACATGCCTACTATTATTTTTTATTATTTAACCTCTGATTTTTATTTTTTTTATCTCTCATTTAATTGAGTTGAAAAGAAAAAAAAAAAAGCACTACCTCATTTAATAAAATCAACTGTATCTTTCCTAAGACAAGAAAAAAACATATTCACTTGCCTACTTCTCCTTCCTTATTATTATTTTTTTTTGAAAAAATCAAAATATCACTTCCAAAAAAACCCAAAAATCTCAGAAGAAGATAGAGAGAGAGAAAGGGAGATTTACAACAACAATGGACGATTCAAGCACAAGAAGCCAAAAGAAGAAGAAGAAGCTTCAAAGAGACAACAACAACAAAACGATTAATCCAAAGAACAAGAACAACATCCCAACTGTTTGGTTCTCACTCAAGAAATCTCTCCACTGTAAATCCGAACCATCCGATGTCCACGACCCCAAATCCACAAAACAGCTCTCATCAATCTCCACCAAGAGAATCTCCGGCGTCAACCCCGGCATCGTCGCCGGCGGATGCGGCGGTGGATTATCGGGATGTTCAAGGTCGATAGCGAATCTCAAAGACGTAATCCATGGAAGCAAACGTCATTTCGAGAAACCGCCGATAAGTAGTCCTCGTTCTATTGGAAGCAACGAGTTTCTCAATCCCATCACTCACGAGGTTATACTAAGCAACTCCACTTGCGAGCTTAAGATCACCGGCGTCGGAGACATGGCTTCACCGGCCGGAGCAACGGAATCAGGCGGTGGCGGCGGCGGCGGCGGCGGCGGAGGAGGAGGAAATGGTCGGTCGACGACTTTTGTTGGGATGTTGAGGCCGGGAACGCCGATGCATTATCTGAATCATTCCGCTTCTTACCGGAGTCAAACGACGGCGAGGAAGGGTTCGTTTGCCTTGTCGGAGAGAGAAGGAAGAGGAGGAGGAGGAGAAGGGTTAGGGTTTCACACAAACAGGAGAGTTTCTTTGGAGATAAACAGAGACTCCGCCGTTAATGGTGGAGGCAATTCCTCTGTTTCTTGCCATAAATGTGGTGAACAGTTCAATAAACTCGAAGCTGCAGAAGCTCATCATCTCTCTAAACACGCCGGTAAACATTTCAAATTCCGAAACTTTCACCATTGAAAATTGTGCAATTTGAGTTTCAGAAATACATAAAGTTTTCAACTTTTGAAAAAAAAAAAACAAAGTTTTCTCCAAATTTCGAATTTCATCATCGTAGGCTTTAAAAATCTCACCTTTATCATAAAATTTCCTCGTAAAAGGTCGAATTTCACAATTCAAATCATGCAATTAGAGTTTCAAAGCGAGAAAGTGTTCAAATTTAGCAAATTTTCCCCTAAATTTCGGGTTTTTAATTATGCAATTAGGTCTTAAAGTTCTCAGCTTTATCAAATTACAGTGACGGAGCTCGTAGAAGGCGACTCCTCGAGGAAAATCGTGGAGATAATCTGCAGAACGAGCTGGTTAAAATCAGAGAATCAATGTGGAAGAATCGATCGAGTCTTGAAAGTGCACAATATGCAGAAAACGCTAGCAAGGTTCGAGGAATACAGAGAGACGGTGAAGATCAGAGCGAGCAAACTCCAGAAGAAGCACCCGAGATGTCTCGCCGACGGGAACGAGCTGCTCAGATTCCACGGAACCACCGTCGCTTGCGGTTTAGGGATAAACGGGTCGACGAGTATCTGCACGGCGGAGAAATGCTGCGTCTGCCGGATTATAAGGAACGGGTTCTCGGCGAAACGGGAGAAGAATAACGGGATAGGGGTTTTCACGGCGTCGACGAGCGGTAGAGCGTTTGAGTCGATCGTGGTCAACGGTGGAGATCAAAATGGAGATGATCGGACGGTGAGGAAAGTGTTGATTGTGTGTCGGGTTATAGCCGGAAGAGTTCATCGGCCGGTGGAGAATGTGGAGGAGATGAATGGGTTGATGAGTGGGTTTGATTCTTTGGCCGGGAAAGTTGGGTTGTATACTAATGTGGAGGAGCTTTATTTGCTTAATCCAAGAGCTTTGCTTCCTTGCTTTGTGGTAATCTGCAAAAGCTAAATTTTTTAAAAACAATTTGTTGATAAATTTGTGTATCTATTTAATGAGAATTGAAATCAATAGAATCTGGAATCTAGGTCTTTAAATTTTTGAATTTTAAATTTTCTTTGCAAATTACATTTGGGATATGTTTTTTTTTTTATTGACAAGTTTATTACTGGATTTTTAATTAACTATCTTAAATGGAGAGAGCCAAAAAAATCAGTGGTTAGCTAGAGAGATAGATGACGAAAGTGTTGTCAGAACGAGAATTTTGTTTCACGGGCCGCCTGTTGGTAAAAGTGCAACTAAATGCCAAATTTCATTCAGTAAAAAGTTCTTGAAAAAGAAGTAACAAGAGAAAATTTTGTTTTTATCGACGATAAAACTTTTAGGAACATGAATGTTTGCGTATTTTGTTAACTTTCGATATGCATTTATGTTGTTTAAGTGTTTTGATAATTTTAACATATTTTCTTACATACTCCTATTAGTTATGTACATATCATTAATACAACATTGATGATCCATTGTATTTTTTTTTGTTCGAAATGATCCATTGTATTTGTATACGTAGTACAATGGATTTACATATTCATATATTGTCAGACGACCCAAAAACAATTTCGTTTTCTTTTGCTTCAATTTTTCTTTCTGGAGCCAAGCTCTTTTAGTCCTAGTCTCATAGATTACGCACATCCGGTTTTATATACTAGCTAAAAACTAACATGGCAAACAAGAACAAAAAAACTACATTAATGATAATTAGGCATTTTGTTAAAACGAATGAAAGAAATGGTCCATAATGTCAGCGAGACAAGCTCACTTCAAAGGTAACGACAAAATTCTATCCCATGCAAAAATTTATTTTGGAGCTTTTAATAGATATATCTGCATAAGCCACCCACTCATCAATATCCGCTGAGAAAAAGGAAAAAAAAATCAGAATCTGCGAGCCCAATAATAATCCAAGTTTCAAATCTTGAAATTTCGAATTTTGAAAAGAAATATAAAGTCGATCGACGTTATAAATAGTTAGTTATATATCATACTATCTTAGGCTCCGCAAAATATTTGTGATGTATATTTTGATTTAATCAATATTTCTTTTCATCAGTTATTTGTTTGTTGACAAAAAAGAATTACAAAATGACAAATATGGAAAATATGGAAAATGTGGCATTGCAGATATATGTATCTAAGTGTATACATGTACGTATAAATATCGTATGTATTTGGAACGAATGACAATTGACAAACGAGTCGTGATATGGACAGTCTATCTATTTCAACCGAAGTTACGGTGGGATCATACCTCATGACGTCTCATTGACAATTGAAATATATATATGTACAATACCTTGTATTAATTCTCTCCACTCGACAACAATCTATGTCGTCATTTTCGGATCTTTTATATAATGACGAGAACATTATCCGCTTACAACTACTCAACTATATATACGCTCATGTCGAAGTACGTATATATGTTCCATATACAATAGTGGAGGAATGATGACTAAAAATCTGATGTAATATGTAGTTTCTCTTTAAGATATATTTCTTCATCGTAACTTAATTACACTGGTAAAAAAATATCGTATAGCCACTGAATATTTCGTGGCTAAGATCTAATTTTCGTGATTATACACGAAAATAAATCGTGTCTATAGGATCGTGACTAGTTTTTTTTATGGCTTTTCGTGTCTATTTAATCACGATTTAGACAAAGTTATTTCGTAGCTGATTTAGTCACGAAAAAGCCACACAACGATCGATGTGGCTATATAGAGTGTTTACTTCGTTGTTATTGTGTGGCTAAAATTGCCACGATATTCATATGACTAAAACGTGGCTAATTGACTAGCCAATTGTCGTGACTATGTTTGTGACTTTTAATTTCGTGGCTAAGCTCTAAAACTACAAAAATATCACATTCCCTTACATGGTTAATCTTAAATTAGGCAAAAGAAAAATCTAAAAAAATAAAACCTGGTATCTTGAATTTGAAATTCCAATATCATACAGGTTATACAAAAGATCTAATCATACACTAGCAAAAGATTTATAAAGTTAAAAAGTCTTACAAAAGATGCAAACTTTAATTTAAATTAGCATACCACTAATCTAAGTTAGACTATTTTGCTTGGGTAGTAGGAGAAGGGTCAGTAGTAACAGGAACCGAAGGTTGGAGAGTAGTGGTATTAACACTGAAATACTTTAAGATTGCATTTAGTGTAGCTCTTTGGTCAATCATATCTGCCTTAAAGTCATTCTTCAGCTCCACCATGTTGTCTTTGAGTGTTATCATGTCAGATTTGAGCTCTTTAACATTGTTGTTGACAGTTTCATGATGAGTCTCCAAACCAGATATGCGTATCTCTGTGTGGAGGTGATTTCCCAATCCATCGATTCTTCGAATCTATTAGAATAGAAAATATTTTATTCAAATGATGAATTGTTAAACGTGTCATTATATCGGATCATTGTGTAGAATTGATTATACTTCCACTTCAAGTGATTATATCCGGCACTAGGCTTATTTATATTTGGGCTTTTATAGTTTAGATCGGCTTTTTATTGTTCAATAATTAAGCTCTTCTTAAGCCAAATCTCATATGAAAGATCCGACACTATAGTACCTATACTAGAACCGATTCATGATTTCGACCAATATTTTGATGAAACAACTACTTGGTTCAGTTTTTGGATTTGATAATTCCATTCTAGTGGATTCAGCGATTTAAGAATAAGAACACAAATTATTCAACCTAAGTACGTAGGGGTGGATCATATCACATGACGTCTCACTCGACAACAATTTATGTCGCCATATTCGGATCTTTGATATAATTATTCATCTACCAAAATTTGGTAGTGAAAAGGGACCTAAACCCGTCTATTTATGCTTTATAACACACACAAAAAATAAAAATAAAAACTAATTCCAATGTGTATGAGATCACATTGCGTGATAGCAATATAGAGAAGCAAGAAGAGTACATTTGATGAAATTTCATAATCTTCGCAACGGTAGTTAATTAGAAATAAATAAATAAATAAATAAATAAAATCCCCAATTCTCATGAATAATTCAGTAAGCAGGTTAGAAATTATTTTTATTGGGGTGAAGAATGAAAGATGGACACGGATTTTTATATTATTGGGCAGTCTAAGTCAACTATTTTGTAACCTAGCGGTGACTCAATTATTGATGACCAAGATGAGTGGTGACGATTAAGTCAATAGACTCAATACTCAGAAAAATCATGTAACTAAACCCCAATAAACTTAATGTAAGGAGTAAGGACTATGCTTCGACTAGTTTCTTCTTAAATTGGTCCTTCAAATTATTTTTTCTTTGTTTGCAAGAATGGATCCAAGATTGGTTTTGGTTACTCGATCGGGTAGTGTTGATTCTTTATATTCTCTTCTTCAAAAGGATCCATGCATTCTTCAAAACGTCGCTGTTTTACCTTTCATCCACACACCTCTCCATGAAGCTTCGTCTATTGGGGATAGATTTGGCGATGGAACTGATGATTCTAATGCCATCTTTTGCTAAGAAACTAAACGCGGATGGGTTTACTCCATTGCATCTCGCTGTAGAAAATCACCAAGTTGAGTTAGCACTAGAGTTAGTCAAGTTTGATCCCAGTCTTGTTCGTATTTGTGGTAGAGGAGGTATTTGCTTCAAATTCTTAGTTCTTGTTTGTTCTCTGAATTTTTGTTTTTTATTAGGTTTAGAACAAATTTTTTTTGAAACATATAACATAAAATTAGTTACTTCTTATTGAGATATTTAAATATTTTTTGTTTTTTTTTTTAACTCGTAAGGACAGGTATGACACCATTGCATCTTGTGGCAAAAAAAGGTGATGTCGATCTTCTTACAGAGTTTCTCCTGGTATGTCCTGAGAGCATTGGAGATGCGAATGTAAATGGAGAAACTGCTTTACACATCGTTGTTATGAACGATAGATATGAAGAGCTCAAAGTTCTGAGAGGGTGGATGCAAAGAATGCGCAAAAGTGATGCTTCATCCACCGAGATTCACGTCCTGAACAAACGTGACCGTGAAGGCAACACGGCCTTGCACTTAGCGGCATACAAGAATGATCACCAGGCATGTTCTTACCCTTTCTATAGACTTTTATCCTATAGGGTATTTAAGCGGTTGATCCGAAACCATTGTTACTATCATACTAGTATATTTGCTATGTAATCCGAGGTAGTCAGATACTATTAGACCTTAAAATTCACACACTCGTCTTCTTTGAATTATGTTGTTCTGCATATCTGTATATTATACAGGCAGTAAAACAGCTGTTGAAATGCATGTCACTGAACCGCAACATCCAGAACAAAGGTGGTATGACAGCTCTTGATCTCTTACGAGCCAATGGACGTCACATGAACATAGATACGGAGAAAATCATACAGAAAGCGGGTGGTAGGAGCGCGGTTTCTCTATCCAAAGTTAAGAAAACGTCTGTCTTCCTAAGAAAACCGGTCACTTTCAAGGAATATTGCTCCACGGGAATGGCACGCTACAGGAGTCGCATGTCAGATGGAACAAGGAACGCTCTTCTAGTAATAACAGCTTTGATAATCACAGCTACTTATCAGACCGCAGCCCAACCACAAGAAGATCAAGACATAGAAGACAAACTATCTTTCATAGAAATCATATTAAAGATAGTGCTACTATGGGGACTCAATACTATAGCCTTTCTCTTGGCTATTGCCTTGACGTTTATACTCTTACCAGTTGGTAGAGCATACACTTGGTGGTATATCTTCATCTCGGCGCCTCTCGTTTGCTCTTACGCAATTTCGGTGTATCTGAAGTATATGCTCCCACTACCATTCTTATTAGCATTCTTAATCATGTATCTGATGGTTGTATTCGGATTTCTCATATATGTACTTGTATTGTACGTGAAGTGGAAGCGGACTATGCAGAACAAAGTACCAAGACACAAAAGCGAGCTGGTTTCCGAAGACTCAAAGACCATGGTTTAGCCATTTGAAGCGTTTGTAGATTCTTTGTTCATTGTAAAACTTTGAGGATTGATATTGAAAAATTCCATAGCTTTGTACGTGGACTCCTTTTGTAATATACTGTTTAAGATTCTATCTTATGAATAACTTACATGATTAAAGTTCAACCTAAGCTTACTAGAGGAAGCGAAAAAGGTGTTTTATGTGGCAGAAACTTATACACTTTACCTTAAAGAGGATTCACCATCAAGCACAAAGGTCCATTAATTAGTCTATAAATCAAAAGTGCAATGAAGAGGAAATTAATGGTTTATGTATGACCGGTGAACTGGCCGGTTCGATAAAAGTGCTGGTTTTGGGGGTTTGACTTTTTTTTCTTCCTGACCCGTGAATTGGCTAGTTCAACTGGTCTGATTGCTATGTCTGATCCTTTAAGAACACAAGCTTAAACTCGGTGAAATTTCATAACCAATAAAGTTGTATTCCAGTTTTATCATTAGCTTCATTTTATGTTTGCAATGGTCTTGATTAAAAAAAACATAACTACATAAGAATCGGAGTTCTCACTTTTAAACTGAAAATGTTTTTTAAGAGCCTTAAGTCAATTATTTTATATCCTTGCGTTGATTCACTGATTAAACGTTAGGTGAGAAGCCGCCTTTTTCTTTTACTTTTAGAAACCGGCCTTTGTTTTTTTTTAGAAGCAGCCCACCATTTGTTTTTTTCTTCTAAAACTGACCAATATAATTGGTGATTATTAAGTCAATGTAAAAAAAAACTATATAAAGATATAAAGAAAATGGTTGGACTCGTTTCTGCTTAACCAATAAAGTTGTATTCCAGTTTTATTAGTAGCTTTATTTTATGTTTGCAATGGTCTTCATTAAAAAATAAATAACTACATAAGATTCCGAGTTCTCACTTTTAAGCTGAAAATGTTTTTTAAGAGTGTTATTGTGTTAAGTCAATTATTTATATCCTAGCGTTGATTCACTGATTTTACTTTAGGTGAGAAGCCGCCTTTGTCTTTTACTTTCAGAAACCGGCCTTTGTTCTTCTTTTAGAAGCAGCCCATAGTTTGTTTCTTATTCTAAAACTGACAAAATTAATTGGTGGTTAATTAAGTCAATAGACTCAATACTAAGACTGTAAAAAAATATATATAAAGAAAATGCGTGGAGTCGTTTCTTCTTACATTGGACCTTACAAATAATATATTTCTTTCTTTGTAAGTGTATGGATCCAAGATTGGTTTTGGTTACTCAATCGGGTAGCGTTGATGCTTTATATTCTCTTATTCAGAAAGATCCATGCATTCTTCAAATCGTTGACGTGTTACCTTTCATCCACACACCTCTCCATGAAGCTTCGTCTACTGGGAAGACAGATTTGGCCATGGAACTGATGATTCTAAAGCCATCTTTTGCCAAGAAACTAAACGAGGATGGGTTTAGTCCGTTACATCTCGCTGTCGAAAACCACCAAGCTGAGTTAGCACTAGAGCTAGTCAAGTTTGATCCCACTCTTGTTCGTATTCTTGGAAGAGGAGGTATTTATAGTTAAAAATCGTAACTCCTTTTTTTTCTGTGTGATTCTTTTCCTAATGTTTTTATTAGGTTTAAAAATCCCATATTTGAAACATATAAAATATAAAAGGTAACTTGATGAGTGAGTTTTGTTCTTTCTCATAACGACGACAGGTATGACACCTTTGCATCTTGTGGCAAAGAAAGGTGACGTCAATCTTCTTACAGAGTTTCTTCTGGCATGTCCTGAAAGCATTAGAGATGCGAATGTAAATGGAGAAACTGCTTTACACATCGTTGTTATGAACAAAAAATACGAAGAGCTCAAAGTTCTCACAGGGTGGATGCAGAGAATGCGTGAAAGTGATGCTTTATCCACCGAGACTCACGTCTTGAACAAATGCGACCGAGAAGGCAACACGGCCTTGCACCTAGCGGCATACGAGAATAATCACAAGGTATGTTCTTTTTATGTTTTTGAAGATTGAAACTGTCTGCAAAGTCACACTCTAACTTTTGTCAATTTTATCATAGGTGTTTAGTTCAATGACTTAATTAAAGATTTGAGCTTATTTCATTTGTTAATAGAATCACATGCTATTCGTAATATGCCTAAAATACAATTAGATCTTAAAAATTTGTTCTAGCAAACCATTATCACACATAATATTGTATGTCATTAACCTTACATGAATTACGTAAAAAATGATCTAGTACGTTCACATACGTAAAAAGAAATTCTACCAATTTCCTACCATTTGTATATTTTGTTATAATTCCGTAAATAATTGGTAAAATATTTTCCATGTTTTCTTGTAGAAATTTATCATGTTTTCTTGTAAGAATTTTTGTAGGAATTTATCATATGTTATTTTTTAGTGATATATCATCTTCTTTGAACTATATATTAGAGATGTCTAATAAATGAATGGTTTGTCCTGAAACATCTATATATACAGGCAATAAAACAGCTGTTAAACTGCATGTCATTGAACCGGAACATCAAGAACAAAAGTGGTAAGACAGCACTTGATGTCTTACGAGCCAATGGATCTCACATGAACAAAAATACAGAGAAAATCATACAAAAATCCGGTGGTAAGACCGGGGAATCTCTAACCAAGGTAAAGACAATGTCTGTCTTCCTGAGAACGCCGGTCACTTTCAAGGAATATTGCTCAACGGGAATCGCACGTTACAGGAGCAGCATGTCAGACGGAACACGAAACTCTCTTCTTGTAATAACAGCTTTGATAATCACAGCTACTTATCAGACCGCATCACAACCAGAAGATAAAGAAAAAAGTGACAACAAAGATGGCATTGACTTCCTCCTATCCAAGATCGTGCTATTATGGGGATTCAACACTACAGCATTTTTCTTGTCTATTGCCTTGACGTTTATACTCTTACCAGTTGGTAAAGCGTATACTTGGTGGTATATATTCATCACGGTGCCTCTCGTCTGCTCTTATGCAATCTCGGTTTACATGAAGTATAATCTCAAGGGTACAGTGCTCCTTTCCTTCTTCGTTAATATCTATATGATGGTTACACTCGGATTTCTCGTTTATCTACTTGTGTTCTACGTGAGGTGGAAGCGCAATACGCAGAAGAAGGTACCAAAACCCAAAACTGAGCTGATTTCCAAAGGCTTCAAGACTAATGTTTAGACTTTTAATTTGAGGTGTTTGTAGAATCTCTGTCGTTTCTTGAAAAACTTTTGAGATTTGTTATTCCATAGCTTTAAGAATGCACTCAAATTTGTAATATACTCATAAGGATTTTATATTTTGAATAAATGACCTGTTTCCAAATATCATTCTACGCTTACTAAGAGAAGCAAAAAGGTGTTTATGTGGCAGAAATTTTACACTTTTACCTTAAAAAGGGATTCAATACATCCATCAAATGCATAGGTCCATTAGTCTATAAATCAAAAGTGCAACGAAGAAGAAACAAGTGAGATGCCTAAGATGCGGAGGCAACTGCAACTTGGGTTGTTTCTTTATCCTTTGCCTCCTTAAGTTGCTTCCACTTCTCAATGGTATCGATAAGTTCCCCTGTTTTGATCAGATATCTTACCTTCTGTCCATCTTCAAGGAGCTTGTGACCCACCCGGCTTACCACCTCCTTTTCTTTTGAATACAACATCACATTTGAGCTGTGGATCGGTGCTTCGATCTGGAAAATGTAATACATTTTTAATCATCACTCGAGTTTCGTTAAAGACAGAGTGAAGGGAGCTAACAAAATATGGTTTCTGTTTTGCAAATAAAATAAAGAAAGTGTGTCATTTTAGTGGACTGACCTTAACAATTTGGCCAGGTTCTCCTTCTTCTCGGCTCTTCATGTGTTTCGTCTTGAGGTTTATATCTTTGATAACGATGGTGCTGTTGTGAGTAAAGATCTTAGTGACCTCTCCAATTTTACCCTTGTCTCGTCCAGATATTACTTTGACCGTGTCTCCAAACTTGACATGCATTTTGTGCAGAATTGGAAGACTGTTTGGTTTGCATTTTTTTCGTTCCCAACGCTTAAGCTGAAAGTGAAATACACAACAACAATCAAAACATACGAACAAGAATCCTGGTGATGCACTTAGATATCAAGGAATGTGATCAACAATTTCCTTTTTGATTCTCAGGCATAAAAATCCAAAGTTTCGTATCCAGAAAGGTTGACAAATGATTTGCTTACTAACCTTTGCAAGAACAAGACATGGGTTCTCGGCGGGCTTGACCTGCAATGAGTACAAAAGATGAGCAGAGTTATAAGGAACCATCCAACTACAGCCATTTTTGCACTTAACACGAAAACATCAAGAAAAACTGCAAAACCATTCTTCAGACTCAATATGTTGGAGCAAAACCATATGCGACCAAATGCACAAAAAAACAAAAACCACTTTCGTCTTCGAAATGTGAGCCATGGCCATAACGTTCAGAGATGATTATGACCACAAACTAAAGTTTGATTTTACACATTAAAACAGATTTCATTCTAGTCACAGTTGCATCGCCAAGGCAAGTAGAGAGAAAAACAGCATTCCATTTAGGAAATATCAAACTTATGAAAAATTCAAGCTCTCATTACTTCATCTCAGTCGAGTAGTAACACATAAGAAATTGACGATGCACATTCTTCAACCCATAGTCTAGTAAACATAATCCATAGGGCACAGAACAACACATAATTTTGTTTTTTTCAATTTTCACTCGTTTGAGAGAATTTTCTTCAATTGGGCATGAAAATTTCCCATATCAAAAACGAAAATAACAAACCTAATCTACAGGTCCAATGAAAGATATAAATCCGTACAACTACAAATTCAACCTAAACGTGGAAATGTCTTTGATTTCTTTCAACGAAAAACAATAGATGTACCATTCCATTAGTCATAAGACCATAATCAGCGAAAATGATAACAACGCACCCAAGTGAAGTTCAGAATCTCAAATTTCGAACGAGACTGGAAACATAGGGCGAGAGATTAGAGCCAGAAATCGAAATTCGGAGTTACCGGAGAAGCGACGGAGAGGGAAATCGGGGAAAGGAGACGCTGGCCGAGGAAGGAGGAGTTGGATGATAGAGAGACAGAAGTAAAAGAGCTCTGAAGAGCAGACATGGTCGCCATTTTTTGAACTTGTTCTCTCGCTCTGCAACTTCCACTGCGAAATGGGCTAACAGTTGTTTCCTCTTCTTCTTCTTCTTCGTCCTATCCGTTCGACTGATGACGATAAAACGTGGATAACGATTATAGCTAGACTCTGAAACGACACCGTTTATAATCAATAAACTTAACTAGCGGTTTTTATCTGGGCTTAGACTGGGCTTAGACTCGGCTTGACCTAAAATACACCCAAACTTGTAGGTTTTATATATTAAGTTTTGGCTTATTTTAACTCATTCAACAATTCATCAAGTTTTAGATGTTTTGTTGTTTTTTTGTTCCCAAACAAAGGACACTATCATTTGGTTCTCTGTAAAAATCAAAAGACCCAAAAAAAAAAAAAAATCCATAACCAATAATTCAAATAGTTGTTGTGTTCCTTTACATGGTCATTTTCAAAACGTTGAACTCGTCTGCATTAATATATATATATATATATATTGCTTACTGTACAAGTGAGAAGCTAAGCTTCTTTTACTCATGTTAGACATATATAAGCATGTGTTGGCCTTTCTCCGCACAATAGCCGACCAAGTTCACTAGGTTATGGCCATGCAACCTTCCCAATACATATATAACCTGAAAAAAACTAGGCCAATGAGCGAGTTATGGATGGCGGATGGCCCATTTTGAGACAATAGCATGTCTTATAGATGAAAACTTATGGATTGAGTAATAGAGATTTCATAAAGCATAATTTTGATGTTTTGAAAAGAAAAAAAAACAGAAGATTTGATGTTTCCAAGATTCAAGACTCAGATTCAATTTCAAACACTACTAGTCTATATTTTGAGGTGGTATGTAGTAAGGATGCCTGGATGAAGGATTTTGACTAATGATAAAGTAATCAGGCAGATCTACACATGCCCATTTGTCCACATCCAAGACTTCGACGCTGTTAGAGCACATGCCATGAAAGGAGCTAGCTGAGACGCAGAAAGGTCCAGACTTTGAGATGAAAATGCAGAGATCTCCAATGTCTTGCGTGTAAAGAGTGTTTCCTTCATCGTCTTGCTTGTACACCATCAAAGCTTTCGTTTTCATTCTCACCACACCACTGGGAGTGGCTCTCCTATACCACTTAACCAAGAAAGTTTCGCCTGGTGACTCACTGACTCCACCCAAGGCCGGTCTAGAGCATAGGCGAAATAGGCGACGGATTAGGCATCCAATTTATAGGGGCATATTTTAATTAATTTTTCTTATATAATGAGTATATATAAATAAACAAAATTTAAAATTTTGATGAAGACAATGAGATAACTAATGAAAACGTATTATTATCGCTTGAAGAAAGCTTCAGGTTTGATTACTTCAATACACTCATGGATCAAGCTCTAGTTTCTCTTGAATCCAGATTTGAACAACAATTTCAAAAGTATAAACAAACTTTTGGGTTTTTGTTTGGTTAAAAAAACTGACATCAGTAAGCGAGAATTATTTGAGGAAATCATGTGCAAACTTGGAGGCTTTTTTAACGAATGATATGCATTCAGACATAGTTGGTGATGATATGTTTATGGAATTGAAAATTCTTTGAGTTTCAATACTAAATGAAGTTCGGTAGCCTATTGAAGTGCTTGATTTTTTGAAACAAATGGATGATTGTTATCAAAACACAGAAGTTGCTTATCGCATATTGTTAACAGTTCCGGTATCGGTTGCCACTGCTGAAAGAAGTTTTTCGAAGTTGAAGCTGATAAAAAATTATTTGCGATCTACCATGTCACAAGAGCGATTAAATGGGCTAGTTTTGTTATCTATTGAGACACCTATGGCTGAAAAACTAGACTATGAGAGTTTAATGAACGATTTTGCAGGAAAAAATGCCAAGAAAACCATATTTCAACAATAAAATACTAGTTTTATTTTTTGCATTTTTATAAACTATTTATGGAGTTGAAATAATTTATGATTTTTTTTAAAAAAAAATTTGTATTTTTTTAATTTTGAAAACAAAATATAGAAAATAACATTGTTTAAAATTTAGATTATGGCATTTAAATTGATTAGTCCGGCACTGACTCCACCAAGTGTTCGCTTGTGCAGCAAGAAAGCAAAAGCTCTCGCTTGGTCTTGGTCAGCTCAGGAAGGTTTTGAAATCGCAACCTCTGAAACTTAGGTTTATGGTTTTCTGTGCGGTGATCCCATGATCTAATGAAGTGGCCTCGGGATCCAGGAATGCGAAACATGTCGTCTTTATTGGAAAACATGACAGGAGAGGAGTAGAAACAGGGGTTTTCGATTCTGACGTTGGTCCACTCGGGTTTGTTACTCTGAGCTGGTCTGCAAAAGCTGAGCTGAGGTCCCAAGAACTTGACAGCCACGACACAGTCCTCATCTTCGGGACATGGACACGTTGGTGACCATTTGGGTTTGGCAACAAGGCAAAGTTACAAGAGGAGGCAGAGAGATGCGTTTGGGATCTGTATCCGATGCAAACGGGTTTAGATCGTCTTGGAGACGCAGGATCCCATCGTCCTTGTTCAAAGCAGCTACCCAGCCATAAGATGCACCGATCGTTACCCTTAGATCGCTATCCACCAACTCCAGAGGCACCTTCTTTTCCAAGTCAGTGCATCCACGTCCATTAGCATACATAACCACGAGTTTTCCGAGATTTTCTCCACAAGGAGAAGCAGTGACGATGAAGCAAGGAGGGGTTTGCAGCAAGGAAGATGAGAAGCCTTTAGAGAGAAGAAGATGATGAAGAAGAGATGATCTTCTCACCAACGCAGGTCTCGAGAGCCGACTCAGAAGCAGAGACATCGTGAATGTGCCAAGTGAGATTGAAGATAGAGAATGAAAATGAAGAATTAATAAGTCTATATAATAAATAGATCAAGATGAATGGCTTATTAGATAGTAAACCGGTTATGTCGGTTTATTATTCTGTTGGTTTATTATTGGTTTACACATTGTGTATATAAGTTAGAGGATGACTAATTGTACAGATTGACACTTGATTGAATAACAAACTTTTCTTCACTATCTCGATCTCACTCTCTCTCTCGTTCGTCAATGATCTTGAGGCTTGATTGACAAAGATTTAATATGGTATCAGAGCTTCAATGAATCTTCTGCGTGCTTCGAGATCTATTGAGAATGAGTTGTGCGATTCCGATTTCGTTTCATCTTCTTGAGCTACTATACGCCATTGTTGCGGATTGTGTAATCGGAGTTGTTTCATGCTTCTCCGTCCTGATTTTTTTGATTTCTCTTTGATTGACCTTTGTGCGTTCGATTTCTTGCTCTCTCGACGCATTTTCTTTTATTTTCTTTGATTTTTTCTTGAATCATGAATAATCAAGCTACACATCAAGTTCCGAGTCCTTCTATGGTGAATCCTAATGCTCAATCTTCGAATACACAAGATCACTATGAGAATCCGTATTATCTCCATACAAACGATCATGCTGGTCTTATTCTTGTTTCCGATCGACTTACGACTGCTTCGGATTTTCACTCATGGAGGAGATCTGTGCGTATGGCTTTGAATGTCAGAAACAAAATCGGATTCATTGATGGTACGATTCCTCGACCTTTACAGAATGATAGAACGTATGGTGCTTGGTCTCGTTGTAACGATATGGTTGCAACATGGTTGATGAACTCGGTTTCAAAGAAGATAGGGCAGAGTCTCTTGTTTATCTCTACAGCTGAAGAAATCTGGAAAAATTGATGTCTAGATTTAAACAAGATGATGCACCTAGAGTTTATGACATAGAACAGAGGCTAAGTAAGATTGAACAAGGATCGATGGATGTATCAGCGTATTATACTGAGTTGATTACCTTATGGGAAGAACATAAGAATTTTGTGGAATTGCCAGTTTGTACTTGTGGCAAATGTGAATGTGATGCAGCTGCTTTATGGGAGAAATTGCAGCATCGGAGTCGAGTTACTAAGTTCTTAATGGGACTTAATGAGTCTTATGAACAGACTCGGTGTCATATACTCATGTTAAAGCCTATTCCAACGATTGAAGAAGCCTTCAACATTGTATGTCAAGGTGAAAGGCAAAAGTCTATTCGACCTACTACAAAATTTAATATTGTGGCGTTTAATGCCAATACACCTGTGCAGCAAGATGGACAATTGTTGCAAGGTTATACTGAGGAGAATGCTTATGTTGCAGCTTATAATACTGCTCATCCAGTGCAAAAGCCAGTTTGTACATATTGTGGAAAGATTGGTCACATTGTTAACAAATGCTTCAAGCTACATGGTTTTCCACCGGGCTACAAGAGTAATGGAAATGGGTTTCGTCCTCCGTTTCAGCCAAGGATGCAACAAACACAAACTCAGCCACGGATGCCACAAATGCAGATGCCTCAGTCTTTCCAGAATGCAAATGCAGTTGCTAATGTCTATTCAGACTCTGGTGGTTATTATCCGTATGAAGCTCCTCAGGGTATGCCTCATCTGACTAGTGGTGGTGCTAATCTGAATCTCCAGGATTTCACTCCACAGCAAATTCAAGGGTTGATTTCTCAATTTAAATCTCAAGTGCAAACTCAAGAGCCTGTTGCTTCTACTTCAAATACAGCTACCATTACTGACCAGGGTGTCATGGCTCAAATCAGTACTTCGGGTAATGTCTCTTTCCCATCTACTAGTCTTAGATATGAAGATAACCGCCTTACTTTTCAAAATCATTGCCTATCGTCACTACAACATTTCCTTCCCCGTGATGCATGGATTATAGATAGTGGAGCCTCTAGTCATGTTTGTTCTGATCTAGAATTGTTTAGAGAACTTGTACTTGTATCTAGTGTTACTGTTACACTTCCAAATGGTACTAAGGTTCCTATTACACACACGGGCACAATATACAATACGGAATCATTAGTTTTGCATAATGTTTTGCATGTACCTGATTTTCATTTTAATCTCATTAGTGTTAGTGTTCTTGTTAAAATATTGTTCTGTTCTGCTCATTTTTATTCCACCTGTTGTTTGATTCAGGAACTTTCTCGGGGCTCGATGATTGGGAGGGGTAAACTTTACCACAACCTTTACATTCTTGAGAATGCAACCCTCTCATCATCACCTCCTGCATTGTTTTGTGGTTCAGTTTTGGCTGATGGGAATCTTTGGCATCATCGCCTTGGGCATCCCTCATCAGCAACTTTATTCAAACTCAAAGATTTGTTACCTGGCTTTAAACATGTTTCTTCTGAAGTGTCTCATTGTTCTGTGTGTCTATTAGCTAAACAGAAAGGATTAGCATATGTTTCTCATAATAATTTGGCTTCTAAGCCATTTGATTTAGTTCATTTGGACATTTGGGGTCCTTTTAGTATTGAGTCTGTAGAAGGGTATAGATATTTTTTTGACTTTGGTCGATGATTGTACAAGAGTCACTTGGTTATACATGTTGAGAAAAAAGGAGATGTTTCGAATATATTTCCTGCTTTTCTTACTTTGATTTCGACTCAATATAATGGCAAAGTTAAGGAAATACGTTCAGATAATGCACCCGAATTGGCTTTTACATCTTTACTAAAAGAACAAGGTATCTTCCACTACTTCTCATGTGCTTATACTCCTCAACAGAACTCTGTTGTTGAACGTAAGCATCAACATTTATTGAATGTGGCTAGATCCTTACTTTTTCTGTCAAACATACCTTTGCCATACTGGAGTGATTGTGTATTCACTGCTGTCTTCTTGATAAATACATTACCTTCTCCATTACTTGATAATAAATCCCCTTTTGAATTGCTTTTAGGAAAGCTTCCTGATTATAAACTGTTAAAAGCTTTTGGTTCTTTGTGTTACACTTCAACGTTGATTAAAGATCGAAACAAGTTTTCACCTAGGGCCAAACCTTGTGTTTTTCTTGGATACCCTTCTGGTTATAAAGGTTATAAAGTTCTGGATTTAGAATCTCGTTCTGTGTCTATCTCTAGAAATGTCGTTTTTCATGAAACCATTTTTCCTTTTAAGACGAGTGAATTTGTTTCTGAAACTGTTGACATGTTTCCTAATACGATTTTACCATTACCTGCTCCATTACACTTTGTTGAAACCATGCCATTACCTGATCCACCTGCATCTGATTCATCGCATCCATCTACATCTGATTCGTTACATCCACCTGCATCGGTTACATCACATCCACCTGCATCTAATACATCACATCCACCTGCATCTGTTTCATTAGATACTGCATCCCATTTACATGCACATCTTAGTACCACAACATTGTCTAATACAGGGACACATGATATAGATATTAGTTCTGTATCTAATGCTAGGCCTAAACGAACTACTAGGGTTCCAAACTATCTTTCCCAGTATCATTGTAACCTTTTACCATTTTCATCATACACACCTTCCCCTTCACATACTACGCCTTATCCATTATCATCGGTTCTTTCTTATGACCATCTAAACATCCCTTACCAATCATATATCTTTGCCTATGATGTGGAGACTGAACCGAAAACATTCCAACAAGCCATGGCCTCTGAGAAATGGTCTAAAGCTGTGAATGTAGAGCTTCAAGCTCTCGAGGTCCAACATACTTGGGATGTGGAATCTTTACCTCCAGATAAGAACGTGGTCGGTTGTAAGTGGGTTTTCACAATAAAGTACAACTCAGATGGTTCGGTTGAAAGATACAAGGCGAGATTAGTTGCTCAGGGCTTCACACAGCAAGAGGGAGTGGATTTCATCGACACTTTTTCTCATGTTGCAAAGTTAACGAGTGTAAAGCTTCTTCTTGGCCTTGCTTCTGCGAAAGGTTGGAGTCTCACACAAATGGATGTCTCCAATGCCTTCCTTCATGGAGATCTGGAAGAGGAGATTTACATGAGGCTTCCACCGGGTTACCCTGCAGTAGGTACTGTTTTACCTTCTAATCCTGTCTGTCGCCTACGTAAGTCTCTTTATGGCTTAAAACAGGCATCTAGACAGTGGTAAAAACGGTTTTCTTCTGTGTTGATGGGTGCTAACTATATTCAATCTCCGGCTGATAACACATTATTTGTCAGAGTGACTTCTACATCTTTTGTTGCTGTGCTGGTATATGTGGATGATATAATGATAGCCAGCAACAATGATGCAGCCGTTGAGAGTCTGAAGATGCTTCTCAGGTCAGCTTTTCAAATCAAAGACCTTGGTCCAGCAAGATTTTTTTTGGGACTTGAGATTGCAAGATCTTCTGCTGGTATCTCTATTTGTCAGAGAAAATATGCCTTAGACTTATTAGCAGATACTGGTTTATTGGGTTGTAAGCCTAGTACTATTCCGATGGATTCGAATCTTCATCTTACAAAGGATCTCGGAACACCTCTACATACACCCTTGGCATATAGAGCTTTAGTTGGTCGACTGCTCTATCTTACCATTACCAGACCGGATATTACTTTTGCTGTGCATCAGTTGAGCCAGTTCTTATCAGCCCCAACGGACATTCACCTTCAAGCAGCACATAAAGTACTTAGGTATATCAAGAATAATCCAGGCCAAGGATTGATGTACTCTGCTAATACAGAATTATGCTTGAATGCCTTTGCTGACGCTGACTGGGCCACTTGCAAAGATACCAGACGTTCGGTCACAGGATTTTGTGTCTATCTTGGTACTTCTCTTATCTCCTGGAAATCGAAGAAACAATCAGTTGTGAGTAGGAGTAGTACTGAAGCAGAGTATAGAAGTTTGGCGTTAGCAACTTGTGAATTGATTTGGTTGCAACAACTTCTACGAGATCTTCATGTTACAGTCACATGTCCGGCAAAGTTGTTTTGTGACAACAAGTCAGCCATTCATATCGCCTCAAACCCAGTTTTTCATGAACGGACGAAGCACATAGAAATCGATTGTCATACGGTGCGAGATCAACTCAAGTTTGGGAATCTCAAGACCATTCATGTATCTACTGGTAATCAACTAACTGATATACTTACCAAACCACTTCATCCTGGTCCATTTCGTTCTTTATTGGATCGTATGAATGTATCAAGTCTTTATCTTCTTCCAGATGATCAGAAGCTAACGACTTGAAGGGTATATTAGATAGTAAACCGGTTATTTCGGTTTATTATTCTGTTGGTTTATTATTGGTTTACACATTGTGTATATAAGTTAGAGGATGACTAATTGTACAGATTGACACTTGATTGAATAACAAACTTTTTTTCACTATCTCGATCTCACTCTCTCTCGTTCGTCAAAGGCTTGATTGACAAAGATTTAATATGGCCTTGCCCGCCAATCTTTTTCGATTGTTTTGGTTTTTGATAATTACATTACGATTTTCTTTTACGAATTTATGAACATCGAAATGAATCCTTCTTTTTTTTTTTTTCTTTCTTAACTGCTTACATCGAATCAATCAGCAAACCTTTTTTGAGAGAAAAAACACATTTCTATATCGCATTTTGGTACCAAGTAATCTTTCCACAATTTTAGAGTTACCATCAACATCAGAGCATTCCTCCTAACAAAATGTACAAATCATCCTATAATCCACCCCTAAAAGAAATGAAATCCAATAAAATATATTATAATAATTATAATTATAAACTTTAATACCTTTGTTTTTTTTTCAATACATCACTAGTCTTCAAGTGTACTGTCCATGGAATTATCTCTCCTGTGATGATTTTCCGACCGAACTGATCTATTTCCGGTTTGCTCATCACCGGACTCCACCGTAGGAGGAGGCGGCGGAGAAGGCGAAGGAGACTTCTTCTGACGTTTTCTGCTATGTCTCACCTTAACGACACGTGTCAAAGCCTGCACAATATCCCTCATGTTGGGACGTTTTCTCGGTGCACGAGAGATGCATTTGTAAGCAAAAGCTGCAACTTCATTCACTTCTTGTAAATCAAATGTCCCATCTAATCTTGAATCCACAATCTCTTCCCACCCTACTTTTTCCTCTGCATTCATCGCCGCCTATTTCATCAAAAACAAAACAAAAAAACAAGAAGTTGTCTTTAATGTAATTCTTCAAATAAACAAATGTGGGATTCATGCGTTTTGTTAGTTGGTTTACCAGCTCAACATATTCCATTAGACCTTGTTGGGGATTTCTTCCAGTTATTAGCTCGAAAAGCAAAACCCCGAAGCCATAAACATCGCTTTTCTTGGTGAATGTTCTTGTGGAGATATACTCTGGATCAAGATAACCAAACGTTCCTCTTATGTTAGCAGCATGTTTGTCTACCATTTCTTCTCTAGACAGGCCAAAGTCAGCAACCTGAAGTTAAAAAATGATAATCACAATGAGAAAACTTGAGGTAATGAAATGAGCTCAAGTGGACAAAGTAGATATTTACCCGAGCTCGCATGGACTGATCCAACAATATGTTGGAAGATTTGATATCTCTGTGGATTACAGGAGGAACAGCCTGGAAAAATTTGATTCGACCATGGCTTTTGAAGTTTCTGTTTCTTAAGAGATGCATTAAAGATGGTGGATGGTTTCAGCAATTTTAGCTTACCCCATCATGAAGATACTCTAGACCGCGTGCTACGTCTAAAGCAATATATACTCTCAAATCCCAGTTCAGAGGTTCGTGTTTTTCGCCTGTATCAAGAAAGCATTTTTAGTGTGTTTCAAATTTGTATGAAAGCTCATCGAATTGGTTAATTCCAAACCATGTTAGATAGTAGAGGTGAGTGACTATGCTGAAAAGATTCAGTAAAGATCAATACATTATCTACATTGCATTCTTTTACTGACAGGCAGATCAATACATTATCTAAAATAGAGTAGAGTTGCTTACTGTACAGGTGAGAAGCTAAGCTTCCTTTACTCATGTAGACATATATAAGCATGTGTTGGCCTTTCTCTGCACAATATCCAACCAAGTTCACCAGGTTACGGTGATGCAACCTTCCCAATAACATAACCTGAGAAATATAGTCGAATGAGCGAGTTTAGCAATAAACTGAAGAAGACGATAAGAATAACTATGTTTCATACAGAATAATCAAGAACACTTCATAGATATATCTTACCTCTGTCTGAAACTCTTTTTCGCCCTGTTTAGAGTCAGTGGCAAGAACTTTCACAGCAACAGTCTCACCGGTGGACATTTGAGCTTTGTAGACAGGTCCAAATGCTCCTTGCCCTATCAACGTCGTGAAATTACATGTTGCTTTCTGCAAATCCCTGAGTCAACCAAACCACCATAGAACATATGTTCATTATAAGACCAAGAAAGCAAGAAATGATCTTCTCCGTCAAGATTCGGTTTGATTATTCACAACATCCGATCCAACTACACACTACCAAAAAAAAAAAATCAGCATTCCCCTCCTAAAGAACTTTAAGAATTGGCAAAGAGCTCCAACAAGAGAAGTCTAGTCCTCATTGGTTAACAGACAATAAACAATAAACCTTATCAGGAGACTCTGATCCAGAAAAATCTTGATAGCATTTTTAAAACCAAGGATCTTGTCAGGAGGAGACAAACCTGTAAGAATATTCCAAAATGCCAGAAGCAGAGATCACATTGCTTCTCTTACTAAACCCTTCAAGCCAAATAGACCTCCCATTGCTTGAGGATTTGACAGGTGAGTCAGGACCAACCGTGGAATCAGACATAATGTTGCAAGAATCAGCTCCATTCTCTCTGATGGGAAGCGTTGCACTTCTACTTGAACCACTGTTCACAATCTGAGATCTCTTCCTATGGTACCTAAAGCAGAACAATGCTGAGATAGCTAACACCACACCAATCACCAAACCCAGTGAGATCCCAACGATCAAACCAAACGATTCTCCTTCCATTTCTTCTCAATAATGTATCAAACAAAGCCCTTAAACGTCAAGCTCTTGTAGACGCCTCTGCAACAAACCAAAAAAAAAAACAAATAATAATGGATCAGAGATGAAAAAAAAGAAGATTTGTTTAATGTTACAATGTCAGAGTAAGAGGAGGACAACAACTAATTTCTCAAATAAGAAAATTGATAACCTTGACCATCAAAATTCTTCAACAAAAGCTTGCGAGAAAATTCATAATAATAGATTCAGCGAAATCAATTCGTATCTTCAATCATATAAAATAAAATTAGAAAAAAAAACAAATAAACCCATCTGCTTCAAATGATACCCAAAGAAGCTCAGAGGTCAAAATTTGACTCTACATTTTACCGAAATTTAGCTGCGGAAGTTGGACTTTCTTAGCAAATGCTTATATACTAGTTAGAAATTTTCTCGGGAAAATTTGTAGAAACCAGCCAACGCTTTAGATCCTGATTTGAAAAAAAAAAAAAAAAGATGAACAGAAGAAAGGAAGAAAGGATTTGAAATGAATCTCGAGAATCGCGAAACTTTTTGAAACGCCGTTTGGAAACCTTTCTTTAATTCCTTTTATATTTCTTTAAAATTTTCGTTGTTTAATCTCATTTTTCCAACATTCGTCTTCCTCAGCAGCAAAAACCCAAAGAAGACTTTCTCAGCGTGCAGCAAAAAATTCAGGAGGATCGAAGTTTTTACCTGTAGAAATGTGCACAAGTATTGAAAACTGGTGCATTGTTGTTAAATCGTATTTGAAATTAAGAAGCTTGGAAGAGAGAAAGTTTGAGGAGAAAGGGAGAGAAAAATTTTCCAGAGCTTTGCTTTGATTGCAGAGAAAAGAATCCAATAGAGAGAGAGAGTGTGTGTGTGTGAGAAAGAGACTGAGAGAGAGAGAGGTTCAACTTGAAGCAAACGATAACAAAAAGGAAATACAATTAAGCTCTATGACTTTTTTTTCTTTCTTTT
This sequence comes from Eutrema salsugineum, assembly GCF_000478725.1. Lineage (NCBI taxonomy): Eukaryota > Viridiplantae > Streptophyta > Magnoliopsida > Brassicales > Brassicaceae > Eutrema > Eutrema salsugineum. The sequence goes on from NW_006256829.1 coordinate 10,812,498, forward strand.
TTTGTAATGTGTAAAAAAAGGTTACGGAAAACTCAAAAATTTTACATTGTGACAATGTTTATTTCAAAGTTCTTTTTTTTTTTTGACATTTGTTTAAAAGAACGAAACGGAAAAACTTTTTTTCCCCCTCTATTTATTGTTTTATTGGAAATGACGTTACTCCTATAGAGAAGAAAATTGAATTCTATAGATTTTGAGTTTTCGATATTCTCCAAGCATATATCAAACTTGGAGTTGGCGTATATATTAAAGTAACAGTCGACATATTTGTAGTTTGATATAATCGCTTCCGACAATTTTTTTTTTGTCAACTCCTACAATTGGTTTTATAGGACATTTAAGTTTCTATAATTATAAAGATTATCATTTCATCTGGTGACAACTATGGCGGTGAATATTTAAGTGGTTGGATAAATTTTTTCTTTTAGTGGTAACTATATTAATCTTTACCTATTAACTTTTTAACTATTGAATCACATTTAAGATTAGGTTATCGTGAAAGAAATGTAGAAATATGTTTTTATCGAAAAGAAATGTAGAAAATATGTTAGAGCATGTCTATCAGAGGTTCTTTAAGAGTTCATGACACAGGTTTTGAGACGAAATTCAATAAAATAATAATTTTAAAGGTAGAGGTTCATGGCCCAGATTCTTCCTAACACAGGTTTATCCAGGTTCATCACACATGTGGAGCATCTTAAATGGTCCAAAAAAATAATTTTCAAATTTAAAAAAATAAAAAAACAAAATCCAAAAAAAAATATTATGATATTTGGATGAACCCCTTTTTCGGAAGTGGACATGGTCTTAGTAGTTTCAGATAGATCAGATATTGGATAAAATATTCTTTTTGTCAACAAAAGAATGTCAACATACTGTATGTAAAATAAAAGTATGTACAGAAATGTAAATTGTGTTTGTGTCGTGTGCGTTATGGGTCCCACGAATATGGCTTTGCTTATCATGATTGGATGAATTTTATTCCGTAGTGGACTTTTTGTTTTCGGCGACGAATTTTCGAATGTTTTTTTTTTAATAAAGTTACCTCATTACTATGAACATGTTTATCTGAAAGTGAAACCATATGATGTTCTTGATCATTTAATCTTACCAACATTTGCTCTGCATTTCCACAATTTGTTGCTTTGGCTAAGTATGGAGACTCAGCTTCAATACCAACTCACCGGAATTTCATATATGAAGTTAAAATACGAGTAACTATATTAATTTATAAATTTGATAAAATATCTGTTTTATCTTTATCATTGCAGTTGAGAGTTTGGATGTTAATAGGTGAGAAGATAAAAAGTGAAATTATAAGTCTATAACCAGTAGCAAGCAGTTACATATATCCACCTAACTCACCAAATGTCACATTCAAGATTATTAGTTGGAGATTATTTTCATCCAAAAAAAATGAACCTCTAGAAAAATGACATAAATGATTTGTTCAACTAAAAATGCTGCTAAGAACATCTCCAATGTATTCCCTCATTTTTGTCTCCAAAATGAGAGAACTGCAAAATGGAATTAGATTTCTCTCCAATGTATTCCTCCATTTTCAACTCCAAAAATAATATTTTGAGTATATTCTTTTTTTTTATTATTGTTAATTACTAATAATGCACTTTATTTATCAAATTTACAAATGAATCTATTTATTTTTTTTCTCTTAAAACTTTCATAAATTATAATATTATTCTAAATTCAACCACTATAATATAAAATAACACTCAATCTGGTTCATTTGGACAATATTTTAATGATCTTGGTGGATTTAGAATCAGTTTACCTGATTTTTATTAATCAGTTGTTGTAATAAATTTATTTTATGTTATTTGTAATTTCAGTACTTTTTATGTATTTTTAATTTTATATTATTTCTAGTTTCAGTTAATTTTCTTATATTTTTTATTTTCTATTCTTAAATTTTAAATCTATCTATTTTTAATTTTAAATTAAATATATATAATATAAAGGATTAAATTATAATTTAAAAATATAGTTTTAAGAATTAATGAAAAGTAAAGGATTATCTTGTAAATAAAAAAGTTCACCTACAAAATGGAGTTGAAAATGGGGTTACTCCATATTTGGAGGAAAAAATGGCATTCCTCCATTTTGGAGGTGAAAATAGGGTAGGATTAGAGAAGAATTTCCTCCAAAATGGCATTTGGAGGAAGAAATGGGGTAGGGTTGGAGATGTCCTAAAGACAGAAAAGATAATGAAATCAATTTGAATCGACCTTATAATTAATGAATTTATTGCTGATTTATCCACACCATTCTAACAATATCCGTGAAATTAAATTAAAGTATGTTAACTGGTTTCAGTTCTTCTGGCATGATATCGAGACATTTATAAATTTTAAACGATGGCATTAATTCGAAGATTCAGTAAAGTAATGATATTTACTTTTGTGTGCACTAAAATGAATAAGAAAGAAGATAAAATCCCGGAATTACTGCCGCAAGTAATTCTAATACTATACTTGGCAATATATTACACAAGCACACGAAAGAATGACGAAACGAAACATTTGCACACTCAAAAGATTGACGTAAAAAGACATTTGATCACACACTTCAATGATGCAATTTCTAAGAGTTGAGATATTTCTTTCTTATATACATATATTTATTTTTACCCGAAACTTTGAAAGAGCTGGAAAAGGTGTTTTAATGCTTAAAACGGTAGGATTTGTAACTTAAAAAAAAACAATTTAAAAGTAATTTGTTTTACGAAAAGTTGTTTACAAAAAGGAACTCATAATTAGTTTAAGGATTTGAACAAAAAAAAATAGTTTAAGTTAACTTTACACAATTCACTCGATGAATAAAAAGAAAATATTATTTGTTTGTAATATGCTAGCGAATAGTTTACCAAAAAAAAGTATTTGTATGATTTCGTCTCTTCAAGTTAATGAATGAGGTTTCGACGTTACACAAAAAAAAAATTACAATGCACTTATTCGATTATACAGAGTGGCTTACGCCAAGACAACCAAGAGAACACGTGAACATCTTCCATGTTAATGTATTTGACCAATTTATCTATATATATATATATATATATATATATAGCATGTATGAGAAATCGTTTCTGTATATACACTAATCGGATATTGTTATTTTCTTTTTTTGGTTGGGGATATTGTTATTTTTATCAAGCATATAATGTTTCTTTGCTTAGATTATATGTTATTTTCACGTTGGCAGATGAGATAGTGGAGGCGCAACACAAGATACTATGTTTTCTCTTCTTTGTATATAATTTTCTATTTTTTCAAGATCCAAGACTCATTTGTTTATGGACTTCTTGCACATATGACCTCAACATTGAAGTCAAATACAAATTTAACCTCTTTTTTCTCCCTCTTTAATATTAGCCAATTTCTCTCCACTTTCTCTTTAAAGCCACATATAATAACATAAATGCTATTATATTTATAATTATCGAATTTTTTAGGTAATTCGGAAAATACATACCCATCCTAAGTTATTTTAAGTATTCACGAAAATGTCATCATCTTCAATTTCGCCAACTACCATTACCAACCAAAATGGAAGCTCTTAATGCTTGCCCATCTGCACTTGAAGCTCTAAATGCTTATTTGGCCGCTCAAACTTCATTCTATCTTCAAATTTCTATCTGGTTTCATCTAAAAATCTCTTTCTTAGTCGACATTGATATGTTTGAATTCGCAAATCATATATTTTGTGAGATTCTTGGATAACCGAGTTCTGGGCTGGTTTTCTTTCCGTGCATCTCAAAAATTCTGAACTTCTGTCAAAGTTAATCGAGTTCAAATTGGAAGGAGGTAAACATCTAAATCTTTTCTTTAACATTGGGCTATGTTTCGCGAAAGTAGACTTCTTTTACAGTCTGCTAGTCAACGTAAAAGGTTAGATTTGCAATTGACCTTTTGGTATTTTTTTGAAAGTAGACTTCTTTGTAAGTCTGCGAATTTTCATTTGAATACAAAAAAACAACGTTTAGACTTCTATTTCAGGCTGTCGAAAAGCGAGAATAGTTTTGCATTTGACCGGAAAATATTATACTTTGACCTTTTCTGCACACTTCGTGGAGATGTCTGAAAAAGATAAGTTTGACCTGAAAGGTTATTTTTGCATTTGACCAAGATGTTGACCACCTTTGACTGTTCGAGCAGACTTCTAAAGAAGTCAGCTACGAATTTAATTTATAGCAGACTTCTAAAGAAGTGTGCTATTGATTTAATTCAGAATTGGTCAAATGCAAAAATAACCTCTCGGCAGACTTCTAAAGAAGTAAGTCTGCTGTAAACAGACTTCTAAAAGAAGTCTGCTACGAAAGTCAAACTTTGGTCAATTGCAGAAATAACCTGCAGCAGACTTCGTTGGTAGTGTAGACTTCGTCAGCCGACTTCACATTAACAGAAGACTTCTTGCCTCTTACAGCAGACTTCAAAAGAAGTCTGCTGTAAAAGTCAAACGTTTGGTCAATTGCAGAAATAACATTTTTCTTATGCAGACTTTATATAGAAGTCTACTACGAAAGTCAAACATTTGGTCAATTGCAAAAGTAACCTTGCCTTTTTGGCAGACTTCTTCGTGAAAGCAACCGGGTGGAGTTTTGTTGGAAGTCTGCATTTTTTTCGTTTTTAAAAAGTACTTTTTTAAAACTTTTGTGTGATGAAATTTTTTTTTTTAATTTTTATTCTTGTTTAGAAGGTATATTTCCTTTACCTGTATTAATTTTGTATGCTTATGTGTTATACATTAATAGTTATAATTTTTGTAGATTTGAACGGTAATTGGCACATATTAGCAGACTTCATAAGAAGTCTGCCACTGAAGTCTGCCTGTCGAAGGAGAATAACACAGCAGACAACACTTGAAGTCTGCCTAATTATTTTAGCAAAAAATTCGTTTTCGAATTAATGGTATATGCTAAAATAAATATATTGTTTGGACATGTTGATCTGCCTTTCTTGGTTCCATATACGTGAGTTTCACATTGATATGTGTTATAATTAGAAAGTGATGACTTTTCTTGAATGTTTAGACGTTTAGCCGATTATAAAGCTCTATGTTACTTGAAAAACACGGTTTATCTTGTGTGGTTTACCTTTTTTGCAGATGGCGGCTCAGTTGCCTGTTGTATTTGGAGAATGGGTTATGAGTGCTTAGGGATGGCATTTTGAGGTGGATAATCGCAAAGGAGGGAGGTTGTTCTTCTTGAATGATGGTTATACACATGGAGAACTCGTAGCTATGGCTCTAGATGATTACATGCTGGATGGAAATACGGACAGCGTGTCTATCACTTATGCATTGCCAGATTCAATGTTAGCAAACATGGCTCCAGATACTCCTCCTATGCATATTACTAATGATAGACAAGTACAGAGCTTGATTGGGCTGAGTAAGACGCATGCTATACGTCTTTGTGTATCTAGTTGCAAGGACAATGATGGACGTACTGGTGGTGTTGATGCTGCTGATGGGTGTTCTGTTGAAGGTGGGAATCAAAATACTGAGGAAGGTGAAGATGAAAATGTCGATGAGTATGATGATGATGAGATAAACGAGGACATCAAAAACGATTCAGTAAAGGAGGAAGACAGTACTGACTCTGAGGGTCAGGACTCTGAGGATCAGGACTACAGCCAATATGGGAAAGTGAAGGATGAGGATTCAAATTCTGATTCAGAGGGTGAGGGTGAGTGGATTGAAGAACCGGTGAAGGCTCCTCAAAGAAGATATGAAAGAAATTGGGTTGACAAAATAAAAGTAAACGGAAGTTTTGCTACAAAAGACGACCTGATTTCTGAGATCAGGTTGACGGCTGTTATGTTGAAGTTTGCATTAAGAGTTGATAAGTCATCGAGACATCTGTTTGTTGCTAAATGTGCTGTTAAAGGATGCCAATGGAGAGTTAGAGCAGCTGTAAAGAACGAAGCAAAGACGTTTTGGGTCACTAAATATGTCAAAACTCATACCTGTTCAGTTTCAGATCGGTTGGCTCACCGAAAGCATACGACTCCAAGATACATTGGAAAGTTATTTATAGAGCGTGTGGGAATAATTGATGGGATTACTGCAGAACACATCAAAGATTCAATGCAGACGATGTTTCAATTGAAAATAGACTACACAACTTCGTATAGAGCTTTGATGTATGCACAAGAATGTGTGAGGGGAAGCCCTGAGGATAGATATAGCCGACTGCCTTCTTATTTGCGTCTGATTGCTGAAGCAAATCCGGGTACTATAACTGCCCTTGAACGCGACAGTCTGAATAGTTCAAGTACCTATTCTTAGCCTTCAGAGCCTCCATAGTTGGTTTTCAATATCTCAGACGGGTCATTGTTGTCGATGGGTGTATATGACTGGAAAGTATGAAGGGACTCTGCTAGTGGCCACAGCACAAGATGGTAACTTCCAGATATTTCCACTAGCTTTTGGAATAGTGGACTCTGAGAATGATCACGCATGGGAATGGTTTTTTAGAAAATTGCGGGAGTGTTTTACAGACGAGTATCCATTGGTGATAGTTTCAGACCGGCATCATTCCATTAAGAAGGCATGTGAGACTGTATTACCATGGGTAACACGCGGTATATGCTATTATCATCTGCAACACAATATTGTCACTAAGTTTAAAGGGAAGCATCTTATGTACTTAGTCAAACGTGTTGCGTATGCATATACGGTACATGATTTTAACCGTTATATGGACGAGATAAGGCATATAAAACCTGACCTTGCAACGTACCTGGAGGAGGCTGGCATTCAGTTGTGGTCAAGAGTTCACTTTCCAGGTGATAGATACAATATAAAGACGAGCAACATCGCAGAGTCTATCAACTCTGCTCTCAAACGGGCACGGGGATTTCTCATAGTATTCCTGTTGGAGTACTTACGGGCAAAGCTAATAAAGTGGTTTTGTAAAAGGCGGGAAGATGCTTTGAGTCTTCCAACCAACCATACTCGAGGAGTTGAATATTTGTTGGCAATTCGTTCACATTATGCTGATAAGTTAACGGTTGAAGGCATAGATGGTTGGCGATTCAATGTGAGAGGAGGCTCTCATGTTATAGCCGTTTCAGATGCAATGCATATGCATCTGGCCACTCTTGTATGCCCGACATACTCCAAAGATTACTTGTATGCAGCGTACTCGCATAATATATATCCTCCAAGCATTGCAATGAAAACCGATGAAACAACACAATGTCTACCTCCGGAGGTCCGACGTAAAAAAGGCAGGCAGAGGAAGTCAAGAAGGCAAACTTGGCTGGAAATTTCGAGGCATAAGCAAAAGAAACCCCGTAAGATCCACAAGCAGTACAGTTGTTCGAAATGTCACCAACCAGGACATACTAGACCGGATTGTGTAAGTGTTATGTTACCTCATACTTTAAGGGTTTAGGGTCGAAGTTAATTTCCTCTGTTTTTTTTTGCAGACGTTGAAGTCAAGATAAAACCCTAAAACTATAATAGCAGCCTTACACTGAAGACTACTACTAGAAGTCTTCTACCGTAGTCTGCACAAGAAGTCTGCTTCACCAGGTAAGGGAAACACTACTGAAATATGTCTGTTTAATGTCTATGTACGATCATTCTTAATTATTGTCATAAACTATGCGATATAATAAGCTATGATTAGGGTAAACCTTAGAGTACGTGAATTATCACAAAAGTCACACTAGTCTATTACAAGCGTTTAGCCTCCAAAACATACTACCACACCATTGTTCTAAATATTACTAAACAAACCAAAATTAGTTAGGAACATTACAGTTAAATAAGAGAACAACAATTCTGGCAGGTTAACCAAAAACTTCCAACCATACCACACCCAAAGAGAGTCCTTTCTCTTTCATTACAGAATATAAATAGTTGGATATATCACTTACCTTCGTATATGTCCAGCCATGGATACTCATACTTCTCTGTGCCGGTTACTCCTGTCTCGTCAAATATCTCAGCTGCCAGCTTGTCTCGGATGTTTATAATGTTTGCATCGCACAAGGTCTTCGGAAATAGCATCCCTAGAGCATGGCATTCAAGGTACTTCAAGCAGTAAACGCCACAGTCACCGCTTTGTTTGTTTTGTGGGATCAAATGCCCCTTGATTTGCTCCCACGTGAATGGATCATAAGTCAGATTGATACGGTCTTCAGCAGGTGCACACTCACGGAGTATGTAGGGAACCAAGACGGTAATCGGAGTCACAGCAGCCTCAATCTGAATATCCGATGCATGAGTATTCGCATGGCTATCCCAAATGACAATATGCTTCATCGGAATCGAAATCCACATTGCCACCCAGTGATCATCAGTGATGTGTAACATCGAGTACAGGTCATCCACATCATACCTCCACGTCTTGTTACTAACGCAGTAGGTTGGGGCTGCGCCAGTGTAGTACTCGAACGAGCCAGCTAGAAGGAGCTTGCCTGAACCATCAAGGTTGGCGTGAGAGTCCACGAACTCCTTGTACTTGTACCTCCACATCGTTGCAAAGTAAGAGTCGAGGAATGTTATCCTGTCCGACCTAAACCACTCAGGATGCTTTGTAAATCGCAGCCTGAGTAGGTTAATCCTAGCTTCCATGTGCTGCATATTCAATGAAAACAATTATTCAAGCAGAGTGTAATATGTTGTGTTCATATCATATATACACTCGTGTAACTTACAGTGTCTGCTAGCCATTGTTTAGGAACTTTTAGAATAAAGTACCAGTCCACGGATGACCATTTTACCCGCTTCGGATATGCCCTGAAAACAACACCATTTTACAATATCATCCACTACTCTTACAATGGAAAGTTTGCTTTATGCTAACTCTAAAACAAAGACTTACGGATCTTTTTTCAGACAATCAGTTAGCACACCGATCTTTTGCTTCACGTGTTTCATATCAAACGGATCATATCCGCACCCTCAGAAATTTTTGTTTGGGATTATTTCCTTCGCTGTGCTGTTGGGTTTGAAAGGGCTTTGTTGTGTAGGAGCCAACTTTCGCAGACGTTCACTCTTTGCACGAGCAACCAGTTGTGCCGCCTTCTTGCCTTTCTCGTGTTTATCTTTCTGGACCTGATCGAAGTCGATGTCGCATTTTGCTGGATCAACCATAACGACGCTTGGCTCTGGAGTTCTCTGCTTACCATCGTTCACGCTCTCACTTGGGACATCAGTTTGTTCATTTTGCTTAGACATAAAATTACTCTGCAAATATAAAGATTTAAACACACATCAATGAAACGAAACCAAACATCAAACATTAAAGAGTACAAATAAAAACATTAAATATATAGTGGTGACAACGTTTTAAGGTTTTAAAACAGATTGGTAAGGTTCGATGAGAAGTTTGAAAATAAATATGGAATTTTATTTTTTCCGGGGTTTCCATCCTCTTTTCTTTCGAGCGGGTTTTGGACTAACACCGATATTAGGATCGGCGTCCGCGTCTGTTTGATCGTCGCTAATAGGTTTTGCGCCCTCGGCGTCTGCTTCACCAGTCTGAGCCACATCCTCCTTTGTACCTCCGGTCCCAGCTTGGAGGATCACTGCCTCTAATTTCTGCTCCACCGTTTCCAACTTTGTGTTGAGTAGTTTGATCTGAGATTCACAACTACTCAACCCATCCATCATCTTGTTGAAGCAGTCGTCCATGTGGTCCTTCAGAATCATGACCATTGACTCATCTTCCTCACCAGAGGCTGGGCAGAACCGCTTCCGACTTCCTTGATCACCAACTGATTCCAATCGCCTCTTCAGATCGACAGACCCTTCGGACTTGACATACTTGGTCACACCTGTTGGAGGCCAATGACTCCTTTCCCATGTCCATTGTTTAGGGCCAAATTGACCATACATCGCTTTGATGATGTTGTCAGTCCTCTCGTCTTCTTCATCATCGTCTTCAATTTCCCAGCGCGGAAACATGTCAAAGAATTCCTTAACAACGTAGTTGTTAATGCGTGTCTACATGGAAATGAAAACAGAGTTATATAACGTATAATGCGGAAATCAAAACTAAGAAGTCTTTCCAAGAAGTCTTCCTAAGAAGTCTTCCTAAAAAGTATTCCTAAGAAATCTTCCTGAAAAGTCTTCGTAAGAAGTCTGCCTAATTAGTCTGATGTGTACTACAGACGTCTGCACTAGAAGTCTACTAAATAAGTCTGCCGATATAATAGTCAACCAAGTATGAATTCAAACTACTTACCTGTCGGAGCATATTCTCTTTCATAAATTTCCTCCCCCTGGATCCCTTGAAAGCTATCAGCGGTACATTGTGGTCGCCTGGAAGTGGTTCACCAAATTTAGCAGCAAAGTCGGGAAGAGCAAAGTAAACCCAGACTTGTAGTACTTGAACAAACCCCTCAATGGTGTACGACGACTTCCAAATTTCTTTCTCCTTCACCGACCGCATCAGGTTTTTGAAGGCCACTCTTCCCCAAGGGTAGTTCTCAAACGCTTCTAAATCCATCACAAGCCTTGCCAACCTAGCCCGAGTAGCTGAAGATGGCTTTCGTGCTTCAATGTAACTAGTATAAATGCTAAGGTATCCCAGCCTCAACCGATCCTCGGAAGACCACGACCCGCATTCCTTACAAGCTTCTATCAAATCTTTAGTGCTCGGGCCCAACTCCTGATTGACTCCCAATCGCTCCCAGAAATCTTTCATCTCATCAGTTATCTCAACCACCGGATCCTCGAGGTTGTCCACGTACTCGCAATTGAAGCCAGTAATATGTTCGAACTCATTCAAAGAAAAGCGGATCGGGATTAGACCTACGAGGCTCCAAATCTCAAATTTTTTCTTGCAAACTAGCTGCATGCCGAGAATGTAATGCACCAGTCTAGATGCCCAGCCGAAATCCAACTGACTGAACTTCAAGAACACTCCCAGTCAAGAGTTCAATATCTCTTCCCACTCATCTTGTGTGAGTGCTTCCTCGAGTGCAATCATCAGCTTCGTCTCACCGCTATAGTAACCGATGCTTTTCAGCGGAGACTGCTCATTGCCTTTCGAGAAGAGACGCGGGGGGAACTCTGGGTTTTCCATTGGCTGTTCTGACGTCTGCAAAACGAAGTCCAATATTCAAGAAGTCTACTTATGAAGACTTCCGAAGAAGTCTGCACACGAAGTCTGCCAACTAAGTCTGCAATTGAAGTCTATAGACCTAATAGTCTAATTAAAAAAGTTTCAAAAAGTTCTTTAAAAAAAACACAACCCGTTTTGAACTCCGTTTTGAACTCCGTTTTACGAGATAATACTTCCAAAATAGTTCGCCTAAACACTATACAAGTCCGTTTAATAAATAAAAAAAAAGTACAAATATCTCTAATTCACAGCAACTAGAAACTTGGAAACGGGTATTCGATTTTTGTCCGACTTTGGAAATATCTACTCGGTGTTGTCCGATTTTTATAAAAACCGATGTAGAAACCCAAACGACTAGGAACTTGGAACCCGTAAAGATATTTATTTACAAATTATAAGAAATTAGTACAGCCAAATACCTTTCCACGACCAACGGCGGAAATGAACAGAGCGGCGGAAATAAACAGTTACAGACGGCGGCGACACCAGATCTAGAATAGAAA